>NC_137129.1:41605604-41948104 GCF_949319135.1 Squalius cephalus
GGGATCGTCGCTCAGATAGCGCTCAAACACACTGGAGAACGCCACGGCCGACAGCACACACACCACCGGCGTCAGAGTCAGCATGAGGCGAACCATCACACCGGCGAAATACACCGCGCTGACGGCGTACAGAACCACTGGGGGGCGACAGAGAGACTCACGTCAAACTCACCCTTACACACTATCAGTAACAGTGTGTGAGATTAAAATAAGTGTGTCCCAAAGCATAGTGTGTTGAAAAGAGTATGCCATCGTCTACTATTTCGGGTGGATTTTCAAAGTGTGGATAAGTACTTACTATAAAGGCTAATATTACCCACAATCCATTGCGCTTTGGAGGAGGAACAACAAACACAAGTAAAAAGTGTTAAAAAAACTACAAAGCATGGCGGATATGCGTGGTTTAGTGACTAATCAAAGTTTAACCTGATAAAAAAAAATTTATTTAATGTTATCTGTGATATATTTCATCTGTAATAATGTGGACTTTTATAAAGATCCGTTTGGCCATTAACTTTTAAATGCATCATTATGCATTAATATGAGGAGAGTCTCCGCATGAAAGACCCGCGACTGCAGATCAACGAGCTTCTGCATTTCTGTCCAATGAAATGAAATTAAAATGTGTCAAGATGCTTGACAGGTCAGTTTACTGTGACAGGACCAGACAGAGAGTTAAAGACGCAATTGTATGACATGATAGTATGTCCCAAAGCTTATCTACTCTTCTGCTACACGCTCAAAAGTATCTACTTTTTCTTAACAAAAAGAGTACATACTTTTAGGGCGTAGTATAAGTAGGCGAGTTGAGACGCAGCAAAAGAGACACTCAGCCCTGGACCTGAAGGAAAGCAGCCGTACCGAACACGCGCTCGTCGCTGATGTCTCTGATGCAGAACCAGAGGCCCGCTGGGAAGGTGCACACCAGTACGTGAAGGTCGAAGAAGAAGGAAACCCAGGTGGTGGGCTGATGCTCCGACACCGACGCGATGATGGGAATGTGAACCTTCGCGTAACTGCACAGAGTAAAACATGTCCTCAAATCACCTCAAACTCGGAGTGGAAATGAGATTTTGTGTCTGTGAAAAACTGGACATTTTTAGCAGAGATGCCGTGCATTTACTTCAGAGTTGATTTTGTCCCAGCAAGCAATTTTGTGTTTAAAAGACGTCTAATAGCCGTCCAAACACAGCCCAGACGTCTAGGCTAAAACAAGGCACAATTTGGTCTGTCAGTGAAAATGTAATAGATGTCTGAACCATAATCCAATAATAGACTAGTTATCAATTAGATAACAAAGAAATGAAATGAGTGAAGAAATTAAACCAAACACCTTGTAATCACTGTTGACTTTGCTTACATGATGGAATATCATACAGCTCGCAAATTATTTTGGCAAAAACGACATGTAACCAAATTCAAGGTTATTTTGACTAGTAAGTGTGTTACTCATAGCCGGACTATATGTGACCCTGGATCACAAAATCAGTCACATGTCGCACAGGTATATTTGTAGCAATATCCAACAATACATTGTATGGGTCAAAATTGTCCATTTTTCTTTTATGCCAAAAATCATTAGGATATTGAGTAAAGATCATGTTCCATGAAGATATTTTGTAAATTTTCTACCGTAAATATATAAAACATTTATTTTTGTGAGTGAATGCTGCACAATCGCCAACATAAATGAACAACTTTAAAGGAGATTTTCTCAATGTTTCGATTTTTTTGCACCCTCAGATTCCAGATTTACAATAGTTGTATCTCAGCCAAAGATTGTCCTATCCTAACAAACCATACATCAATGGAAAGCTTATTTATTCAGCTTTCAGATGATGTATAAATCTCAATTAAAAAAAAATGTGACTGGTTTTGTGGTCAAGGGTCACATATCAGGTCTATAGTTAACCTGGACGCTGAAATGACGGCTAATGCTTGCTGGGGTGCATGTTGCCCATCCTGAATAAGCTCATTAATAAATGATGAGTTATTAATAGTAAATGTTGTGAATGTTTACCCCGTGTCCCAGAGTGAATAAAAGCGTCCACTCCACGGAGCGATCCAACCTGGACACACCAAACACACACCATCATCAGCAGACGCTCGTGTCATCATACATTGACACTGTCGGGTGGAAACCTTGTAGGTCCAATAACACTACTTTTCAGGAATAAGAAAAAAAAAGCTGTATTTAAAAAAAATAATTAAAAACATCATTGACAAAGTTGATATTGTGGCTTTATATGTGGTCAGACACTTGCATGTGTCATTATATTTTTATATTTTACCACAGTCAAGCTCGAATGGAGTTTGGAGGTTTATGACCAGTGAATATCAGACTTGTTTTGTCCGTCATTAGAAGCTGCATTTGAGGCATTAAAGGAGAAGTTCACTTTTAAAATGAAAATTCTGTCATCATATACTCACCCTCATGTTGTTTCAAAGCTGTATGAATTTCTTTCTTATGCTGAACAGAAAGGAAGATATTTAGAAGATTATCAGTAACCCAATGACTTCCATAGTATATTTTTTTCCTACTATGGAAGTCATTGGGACCCAAAAACTGTCTGGTTACTGATAATCTTCTAAATATCTTCCTTTCTGTTCAGCATAAGAAAGAAATTCATACAGCTTTGAAACAACATGAGGGTGAGTATATGATGACAGAATTTTCATTTTAAAAGTGAACTTCTCCTTTAAGTGCATCACATTACATTTCATCAACTTACAGGTTATAAAGTGTATTGTAGTGATGTGTGCGCTCAGTTTTCTCTATCACTTGTCCAAGATCTCATGTTATTAAAGATGAAGTGCTACAGGCTATTTAGGAACTAGCTATGACTCAATGACAAATGCTAGACTGAGACTCTCTTCTCCGCTCCTCAAATACATTAAACATTAGCGTTTATATAGTGTTTCTTGACTATAGAAAATGTCATACTTATTCAAAGAACCAGTTCTTTATTTACCATTGCATTGCAAACGAGCAGAGACTCTCCAAACTGTGTGTGTGGCACTTCATTCACGGTAGAGGTGGGCGGAGCTATGATGTTTGACTGACAGTTTGAGGAGCCAATGGCATTACAAGGTTAAGTCACAAGCTCTTTTTAATCCTTAAATATTAGCAAAATCCACAGACAGATGTAAAGGGAGATCAATAGTAATGATTTGATATGATTAAATTCAATGATTAAATATGGAGATATGAGGTTTCCGCCCGAGAGCGGCGATATGTAACATTATGGTGTACCGCGGTAAACTGACCGATACAGTTGAGGTAAACGACACACACACACAGCAGCGGCGCAGCGGCACAAAGAGCCACAGAAAACACAGTCTGTCTCTCCTGACGCGTCAGTCGCTCTCGCAGGGCCTGCAGGAAAGAGTAGATCTGCACGAGCACAAACACACCTGTGCGCACACACACACACACACACACACACACACACACACACACACACACACACACACACACACACACACACACACACACACACACACACACACACACACACACACACACACACACACACACACACACACACAGGGAACTGAGACACACAGATACACAAAGACACTGAATCAATGTTGGTGTTTCTGACGCTGTAGCCAATGAGGAGAGACTCACCAGCCGCTGCCATGTGTTCACTGGTTCTGATTGGCTGAAACCCAACGAACGGAATCTGCATAGACAGAATCAGACCAATGACGTAGAACGTGCTGTACGCTGAGAGAGAGAGAGAGAGAGAGAGAGAGAGAGAGAGAGAGAGAGAGAGAGAGATTGATTTTTCAAAAAACATTTATTACAAAAATATTTAACAATTTTAAAAACTTTCAAATGTAAATGTTTATAGAAAATATGAAAAATCAATTTCACTGTCCATAACGGAACACAATGCCCCTCTATGGCACCATATCTTTTCAAACGCTTCTAGACAGTTAGTAGCTTTATAAAAATAAAAATCAATTAGCAGTCTAGCTTTGATCATGGCTCTAAACATCATCACAACATCATAATCACCTTTTTGTTCAATTTTCCTCTTTCTGCTAACATATACTGCCATTTTTGCCTTGCCTACAATAAAATTAATCAATTGGCATTCATCTTGTCTTCTTCTGGTATATTTAAAACCAAAAATAAAAACTGTTACAGTAAAATTCTCATCAAAACGAATGAAAATATCCTTCAACAAGTCAAATAAAGGCTTAAGTCTTGAGCAGTGCATAAACATGTGAAAAACTGTTTCTCTTTGAGAACAAAAAGGGCACTCTTGATTAACATTTGGATTTAAAATAGAAATAAAAGAATTAACAGCAATTATACCATGTACAATTCTCCATTGTAAGTCTCCAATTCTTTTTGTTAATGGTGGCTTATAAAGTGCCCTCCACTCTGGTTTTACATTTTCATGAACTTCAAGAATAGTGCGCCAAGGTGAATCAACTCTTTCATGCAACCCTTTTTTGTTGAAAACTTTTACACAAGCATTGTAAAAAACTTTTCCCCCAACTTTATATAAATCCATATCGGATACATTTTCCAAAAAAACTCCAGAATTTTCCCCTATATTTGGGGACAAAAAACACTTTGGAAAAGCATCTTTATCGCTAGGCAGAAGTTTCTTAGCAAAACAGTTTCCAAGCATGTTCAACTCTTTCGCTGTAAATACAGACTGCAAATTCTGAAGAAATCTTTCAACAATTCGAACTGATTTAATACCTAATAAGGCAGCCACATTTTCCACATTTTTAAAACAGGGACCAGTCACATTAATTAAACGCCCCAGTGTTACAATTTTGGATTTAATAAGAGCACCATTTGATAGTCCACATGCATGTGAGATATCCAGACGAGCACCATAAATCATGGGTTCTTCGAGTAACCAAAAAAGAGAATCTGTCTCAGTTCTTTTCACTTTAAAAAGGTCCCAAACTTTAAACAGATTTCTATAAAAAACAGGAAGCTCCGTTGTACTGATTCTCTTTGGATCCATCAAAAATAAATTTTCGCTTAAACAGAGTTCATCAACGGACTGAAGTATAACACAGGCCACTGACTTCCAGGCCATGTTCTCTGAGCTGGTAAGCAAGCGTTGTATAAATTGTAGCCGAAAGGCCGCAGTCCTGCTTTGTACATGTATGAGTCCTTGACCCCCTTCTTCTTTTTTTAAATACAAGATATTGTGCGGTATCCAGTGTAACTTGTCCCAAAAAAAGTCCAATAAAACAGACTGGATCTTTGCAAGTAAATAAGCTGGTGGGTCAATGCAGGCCATCCGGTGCCACAAAGAGGAAGCCACCAAATTATTAATCACCAAAGTACGTCCTCTGTATGATAAATTTGGTACAAGCCATTTCCATTTTTCAAGTCGGCTCTTAAGCTTTTCAACAGTTCCGATCCAGTTTTTTTGAGATACTGTTTCATTTCCTAAAAAAACTCCCAAGTATCTCAAACCATCTCTTGTCCAGCATAGACCTCCTGGAAGATTTGGTAGTGCTCTACATTTCCACTCTCCCATCAAAACTGCCTCACTTTTATTCCAATTAATTCTTGCAGATGAAATTGATCCAAAATCTTTTAGTGTCTCAAGTAATACATCAACATCACTTTGTTTATTAATCATCACCACTACATCATCTGCATATGCAGACAGACACAGAGGAATCTTACAATTCTGTAGAGACACTCCTTCTAGAACTCTCCTTAAAACACTTAAAAGTGGTTCTATTGCAAGTGTGTATAATAACCCTGAGAGTGAACAGCCTTGTCGTACTCCTCGACCCACTTTGAAAGGAGCACATAAGCCACCATTAATCTTCAGAATACTCTCAATATCACAATATAGGATTTTAACATAAGATAAAAAATCTGAGTTAAAACCAAAAGCCTGAAGCGTCTTCCACAAATAGTTGTGTTCGACGCGATCAAATGCTTTTTCTTGATCTAAGGAAATCAAGCCTATGTCAAGACCAAACATTTTAGTTACATCAAACAAATCTCTGATTAAATGAATGTTGTCAAAAATTGACCTACCAGGCACACAATATGACTGGTCAGGATGAATGACTTCATCTAAAAACTCACCCAAACGGGTAGCTAGTACTTTAGATAACAGTTTATAATCACAACACAATAAGGACACGGGTCTCCAATTTTTAATATCACTTAAATTACCTTTCTTAGGCAAAAGGGTCAAGACCGCTCTTCTACAACTTATTGGCAATCGTCCTTTTGTTAAACTGTCATTAAGAACTAATAACAAATCTTCTCCTATAACAGACCAAAAACTTTTGTAAAACTCAATCGGGATTCCATCTAATCCAGGAACTTTACCATTGTCCATACTTTGAAGAGCTTTAAACAATTCTTCCAGGCCAATAGGCTTTGAAAGTGCTATATTTGCTTTTTTTGACATTTTTGGTAATTGTCCAAAAAAAGCCTTCTCTAAGTCTTTATCTTCTTTATATTCAGACTTGTAAAGTTTTTCATAAAAACGAACTGCTCTTTCTCTTATTTCCTTAGAGTCTGACAACAAAGATCCAGACTCAGAAAGTAATGAATGAATAAAACGTTTCTGGCCATTCTTTTTTTCTAAACCAAAGAAATATTTCGATGGTACATCCATCTGTTCTATGGTTTTAAAACGCGATCTGACCAGCGCCCCCTGTGCCTTCATCTCTTGTAGGTCAGATAAAGCAGTTTTCTTTAAAAAAAGAGAATCGACATACGCTTGATTTTCACTTAATTGTGCCATATCTTGAAGATTAAGAATTTCAGCTTCTAAAACTCTTATTGACTTAGCGGTCTCCTTTGTGATATTTTGAGTATACTGTTGACAAAAAACCTTGATTTGAGTCTTGCCAAAATCCCACCAACTCTGCAGAGAAGAAAAAGAAACTTTTTCATTTTTAAAATTTTTCCAAAAAAAATCAAAAGTCTCTTTAAAAAAGGCATCATTTATCAAAGCAGTGTTAAAATGCCAATACGCACTCCTTGGTGAGACAGAATTGAAGAAAACACTGCAAATAACTAAACTGTGGTCTGAAAAACCAACCGGATTTATTATACAGCTCTTAAAAACACTGTGATGGTGTTTAAAACTGTAAAATCTATCTAGTCTTGCTAAAGACAATAGATTTTCGTGTGCATGAGCCCATGTATATTGCCGTAAATCTCCGTTTATGCTTCTCCAGACATCACATAGATCGTTTCTTTCTATTATTTCACAAAGCCGCTTACGAGAAGGCATATGTGGCTCTATATGATTGCGATCAATATTTTGTTCAACACAATTAAAATCACCACCAAGAAATAAATACTCTTCGCTATTACATTTATCTAAAGTTGAGCATAGAATATCTAAAAAAGCAACTCTCTCTATTGGAAAAGTGGGAGCATACACACAAATAAAAACCAAAACATATTTTTCAAAAAAAGCTTGAATTTTTAAAAGTCTCCCCTTCACTATTTCTTCTATCTTAAAAGAGCATGGATTAAACTTCTTTGCAAACATGATGGCAACTCCTCCACTACGTGAAGTTTTATGACTTAGAAATATATGACCATTCCATTCTTTTATCCAGTCTGTAGCATTTCTATCATCACTGTGTGTTTCTTGTAAAAAAAGAACATCAAGTTGTTTCTGCCTTATTGTTTCATGCACTTGCATTCTCTTTACATCATCTCTGGCTCCGTTCACATTTAAAGATGCTATACGGATATCTGCCATGTGTAAAGAAAAAAAGAAACTTACAAAAAATAATCTATACAGAAACACACAGCCACTCAAGGCAAAGGATCTATGCCACTTTATCATCATTATTCAGCTGGTTTTGGATTTTTGTAACAAATTTTTTCAGTCGATATACTTCTTTATCCAGAAAGGAACCTTCACTCATCAGATTCTTAGTACTTTCTGCAAACCGTTTCAGGTCTGGGAAAAAATCAGCAACCTGTACTCCTCTCTGATTTTTTGTTACTTTTAAAAACTTCTTAATTTCTTCAGCACTGTAATCATTACATATCCACTCGCTTTGTGAACAACTTGAAGCACTAGAATCAGACAATTCACTTTCACTTTCAATATTATCTGTATCATTTTTCTGATCTTTTCTTGCTTGTTTTGAAACTCTTTCTTTATCGTTGTTTCTCCTTTTTAGAGGAGTTTTAAAGACAGCTTGATCTAGGTCTACTTCACACATATTTACACTGTCTGATACAGACTCTATATCAGATAAACAATTCGTTGAACTGCTTTGTGTGTCCATCAATTCTTCAAAAATCACATTAGCTTCTTGAAGCAAGCTTACATTTGACTTTGCCTGACCCTTATCAGTCAAATCCGAATCTTTCACTACCATCATAGTTTTAACAACAGTTTCAACTGTTTGTTCACAGGCAACTTTGTTAATTGTGTCTTTGACACTCTGTGCTGAATTCACAGTTGCTGAGTTTACAGGTAGGCTTACTGAAATCACAGGTACTGACACAGATGTTCCAGCAACACTTTCCACATCTTGCACCACACTCTCATCTATCATGTCCTGCCTTGTACGTGTATTTTCGGGACAAGCACGAGCCAAATGCCCCGTTTTTCCACATCCAAAACACTTCATTGTAGTGTCAGTGGATACATAGACAGTATAGTCAAAATCATCAAATCTGAATTTCAGATTTAAATTCAGTTCAGTTCTGTTCTCACTCAAAATCATATAAGTGAATCTCCTAAAAGACACCACATGTTTGATTAAGTCCGATTTACTCCCGATCGCGATCTTTCTCACAGGAGCAACTAGCTTCCCGAAACGTGACAATTCTTTAACCAAAGCTTCATCTTTGATAAAAGGTGGAATATTAGACAAAATAACTTTCCTCGCAGGTGTTGAAAGAGAAAGCACAGGTGTAAAAAGACCACGAATTACAACTCCTCTTTCTACAACATTATTGGCATTTTCAACAGTGTTCAAAAAACAAACAACCGCATTGCTCATTCTTGACGCTGCTAAAATACTCTTATGTCCAACAATCTCACCGATAGCTAAGACACAATCTTCCACACTTGCTGCGGCCGTCACTTTAACCCCGTGACGCCGTGTTAATGAATCAAGTGACTCAACACCTTGGGCCGCCATGCCCTCGGTGATACACTGATAATCAACGGCCAGAAAAAAACACTATATTGTTTTATCTACTCAATACAGATTAAACGTCAAAAAATAGCGATATTCAACTAAGAAAAAAAGGCCACAGCGGGCAGAAAACTCATTCAAACTCACCACACGCTCTCCACGCTCGCTCACTCAACAGACGCTCACTCAACAGACGCTCACGCATGCGCACGAGAAAGAGAGAGAGAGAGAGAGAGAGAGAGCGGACCAATCAGATTCAAGACAGCAACAGAAGCTTCATCAGTCTCTTCTGGTCAGTAAAACGCTGGAATGATCTTTCTGTGAATCTTTGCGAGTCTTGACTGAGACTCACCGATGTAGACTCTCTTGCTGAAGCGGCGCATCAACAGCAGCACGAACACATGAAGAGGAATCAGATTAATGATGAAGACGTAACCGCCCCACGCAGACACCTGAAACACACTCATTCCCTCAGTCAAAACACTCCGGTGTTTAATGAATCAATCAGCTTTGAAGATTCAACAGAAAAACACCTTCTTAAAATTACAGAGAAATTCAGTCTGCAGTTTGAGAGCTTTTATGATCAGATCATGCTAGAAAAGCGTTCACTACCCTCGTGAAAATGAAGTACACTTAAGCATACATTTTCAATGGAGTACTTATTATACTTTAAAAATAATATACTTGAGTGCAAACTGAATGTAATGTTTTCAGACACTTACTGAATGTTATTTGAAATACATAAGAAAACCTATTGTAGTTTGGATTTATATTAAATGCAATTAGTTGTACTTAAGTGTGCTTTTTTCCGACCCACTTAAGTAGGACTTAAGTACAACTTTATATATATTTTCATAATTACATCTATGGTCTTTGAAATATGGTTAAAGTGTAATGCTGAATGCACTGACAAGCATTTATGCAAGCATTTAATATTGAATAACAGTATTTTCACCCTGTGGTGAAAATCCAGCTTTTAATGTTGTTTATGTGTCTATGTGGTGTTTTTAATCTGCTTTAAGACAAACCATGTGTAAATTCATAAGTCGACACCATTGCTGAGTATTTTCTCCTTAAAACTGCAGTGAACCAAAGACAGTCTCAAAAACACGCTTTGAAATCGCTGGTGTTTCTGACGTCACAAACTACCTTGTAACCAATCAGATCAACGTGTGATCGTCAACCAGTGGATCAGGATCTCTGAGCTGAGTGAGTGAGTGGAGGC
The DNA here is from genome assembly GCF_949319135.1 of Squalius cephalus. Lineage (NCBI taxonomy): Eukaryota > Metazoa > Chordata > Actinopteri > Cypriniformes > Leuciscidae > Squalius > Squalius cephalus. Next base: position 41,615,962 of record NC_137129.1, read on the forward strand.
GGGGCTCATTTGCATATTCATAGAACCGCGCATACTAAATGAGGCAAGGGTGTCGAGTTACATTCAAGATATTTTAAAGCATGAAGAATTTTAAGGAGAAACCGTTTAAATATATAATTTTGTTGAGTTTTAAGGGATAAAATTATTGACTACGGGGGACTTTAAATTATAACCAAGTACTTTACATGAGCTCTTAATGCAGATGTACTTTTAATATGACATTATTACAAAGTGCACTTTTTAAAAGTGTGTTACAAAGCATAATCCTGAATGTGTGCTCTCTTTAAAGGTGCAAAGAGCAAGTCTCTGAGTTTTTGCAGAACTATGCCCCCCTCTGGCGACAAATGAAACTGCAACACTGCAACTGAACGCGCATGACGTCACGCCCAGTCTCAGATTCGGCCCGAATCCCTCTTATTTATTTTACTGTACAGGATTATAGAGGCAATCGCAGTGATCAGAGAAGGGCTCATTCAGCCCATCAGGCAATTGTTTAAGCATGTATGGGTTAGAAAAACAGGTATTTTTAACATGAAAAGTTGCTTAATGCACCTTTAAGTGCTCTTTTATTTCATTGATATTATAATTTTCTTAAATATACCTTTAAGATCTGAAGTACACTACCCGTGCTTACTCAATACAATTAAGTGTACTTCTTTTTCACCAGAGCAGACATGCAGAGTGAATTCAGGAACATTGTTCACGCTCAGACACTCACCATGTAGAAATACGAGAGACAACATCCGACGGTCCAGAACACAGATCCAGTTTTGACGGCCTTCACCTGCACACACACACACACACACACACACACACACACACACACACACACACACACACAGAAAACTCACTTCCAGTTCTGATCAAAGAGTGACACTGAACTAGGGCTGCCCTCGATTAAAGATTTTTCAACTCGACTAGTAGTCGTTCATTTAAGCCATTAGTGGACTAATTGTGCGTTTTTATTTTATTAAGCCATAAATCATAATAATGCACCTTTATTTATAATCAAAATTAAATTAAAACATAAAGCTTGCCACAGCGCACCGGCAAACGTAATGATTATGAATGTGTCGTGGAAAAAAAACAGAATGAGACTGTCTAAATGTTTTTATAATTTATTGGTAATGTTTTCTGTGTCTTCGGCTGCAGAGATTAAGTCAACGATTATTGTTACACCTCTAATAATGTTAGATCAGATTCCAATCGGATACACGCTTCCTCTCAAGAGCAAAGCAGATTGTCATAGACTGTTCCCACCCCGGCTACTTTTTGTTTTGTTTGACCTCTTGCCCTCGGGAAGACGTTAGTTTCTATCCTAAGGCTGTACACATTCTTAATCAACACACATAATATCTCTGCACCCCATATTCCATTTTCATAGTTTTAAATTATTTGCTCATCTGTCATTATATGATGTACTTGGGCAATATACAGTAGAGTATCAGTGCAATTATATCTGTTGTGTGTGTGTATTTATGTTAGAGTGTATGGTATGGTATGTTACGTAGTTGGAAGGGCATTCACAATTTCATTGTATTTTAAATGCAATGACAATAAAGTTTTCTATTCTATATTCTATTCTATTCTATACACAAATAATCGGATTTGGTCTGAACAAGGCCTTAGGAGGCCAGCGCTTCCTCTTACCCACAGAAAGAAGGTGAACTGCAGGGCGAATATGGCCACGGCCTCGTTGTCGAAGGATCCGGCCACCGAGCGCGAGATGTATCCGGGAACCACAGCCATGAAGCAGGCGGACAGAAGCCCGGCCGCACGACTCCACAGCTCTCGCGTCAGCAGGAACGTGGACATCACCGTCAGGCCGCTGAACACGGGCGCCAGGAACACACACACGTCCCGGATGTGCACGCTCAGGTGGACGAGGTTCAAGAGGTAGTGAATCAGACCTGCCGTCACCATCAGACCTGGATAGACCTGCAGGAACACACAGAATCCGGTTTGACTCTGGATTCTGATAGAAGAGAATCAGGTTTCAGATGTGAACGAACTGAATCGCGACTCACCGTTCCTCCAACGATTCGCCCCAGAGGATACCAGGCTCTCTCATCAAACCAGTTCAGGAACTCGTAGAAGCCGTTCGTACTCAGATGATGAGTCGATCTGTAATTAAACCTGTTCACACACACACACACACACACACACACACACACACACACACACACACACACACACACACACTATTTTAGGAAAGTTAACAGTTATGCTGTGTCAAAGGTGTCAGAATGAGATACTCAATTAGAACACGATCTGAATTAAAAACACAACTGATATAAATTACAAACACAACTGATCTGAATTAAAAGCTGAACTGAATTTATTAAAAACAACTTATCCAAGTTAAAAACAAAACTTATCTGAATTAAAAAACTGAACTGATTTTATTAAAACAAGTTTATTGAATCAAAAACAAAACTGATCTGAATTAAAATCAGAAACAAATTTATTAAAAACAATTGAACTGAATTAAAAACCAAACAGATATGGATTACAAACACAACTGATCTGAATTAAAAGAAGAACTGGATTTATTAAAACTAGACTACTGATCTGAATTAAAAATCACACTGAAACGGATTAAACAACTGATATGAATTGAAATCAGAACTGAATGTATTACAGAAACGAATCATACTGTCTGAAATTGTCAACAAACACATGCAACAAACCACCGTAAGACAGAAAGAGAGAGAGAGAGAGAAAAAGAGAGAGAACAGCAGGCAAACGGCTTGGAAAGACCAGAGGCGAACACAAATAAAGAAATAAACAACAGCGGGAGAAGAAGAAAGGCTGAAAACTCAGACTGAATTTCACCTCGTTGGCTCAGATCAACGTGAAATATTGAAACTCCTGCAAAACAACACCAAGTGAAGAGAATCTTCTAGTGGAATGACTTAAAGTAGTTTTTCACTGGTATATTACACCATAAGCTGAACATTTAAGAGTCAAAATACTCCAAACATCATCTTCATCATGTCACAAACCACAAAACATCCGCACTCAAATAATCACATCCACCTGATCACCAGCTTTCCTTTAGATCCCAATACAGACATGAACATGAAATATTGATTATAGCTGTTAAATTATTTTATTCTGTGAGCAGAAAGAGTGTGAAGAGACTGAATGAAACTAAACATGAATTTCACACAGTTAGGCAAATATTCAGCCAGAGAAAGACAATATTGACCAATCACAATCAAGTATTTTAACAAGTGCTAATGCAGTGGTAATATATTTCAATAATTAAAATAATTATGAATAACTAAAACCATTAAGTACTATAATTCTATAAGTTTCAATAAATAAACCAAATGTTAGTGTTTACATTTTTGTGATAAAAGGGGATCTATAAAAATTATATTAATTAAAAAAATTCCCTTGAATTTCTAAGATCTTATTCATTTCTATGATTTTTAGAAACCAGCCTTTAAAACTCCCTCATATATCCAGGTTTTCCAAGACCGCCGGAATTCTGGTTCATAAATAAAAATGGCAGTTGAGGGAATTAATTATCATAAAAATATTATGTCAGATTTAATATTATAAATAACTTAATGTTAATATAATATAGCTTAATGTAGCTTTAACTTATATTAGCTGTTTTAGCACATTTAAATGCTTTTTTTGTCTTTAAAAATAAATAAGTTTTGATTCAATGAGATTAATTAGATGTGACCCTTTCTTGTCAAATATCAGAGGACACATTTTGTGCCAAAAATAATAAACTGCGCATTGTATATTCTCAGCGAGTCTGTGGAAGAGTCCCGAGAAACTTCAAAGAGCCTCTGTGACATTACAATGATTTACAGTGAACTCTCTTCAAACGCCTCAACACACCGACAAAACACAGCCTGTGAAACGTGTGCATCTGAAAAACTCTGAATGACAAACGAGTCAGTGTGTGTGTGTGTGCTTTCAAATAATACTTTTTCAAAAGTATTCCCGTTAGAGCTTCTTAAGAAGAAAGAGATTAATTAAATCTCGTCAGACGCCCATGCATGATCAGTTTCTGTGCATTTACATTCATTCATGCATTTGGCAGATGCTTTTATATTGCATTCAAGATTCATTATTGTCACTGTACAAAGGTATAGCGAAATTGATGCAATCCTTACGGTACCATCACATATAGCTTGTGCAGACTAACATTTAATTTAAATAATACAATTCAAGTAGAATAGAAACAATACAATAACGACCAATATACAGTACAACACATCAATAAACAATATGCCATAATCAAGACAACGCAGAGACAATATAAAACAATACTCACAAAACCAGTGCAAGGTGACAGTCAAATAGTGCAAACAATATATTGCCCAATAAGCACTGCATGATAGTGTACATATGCACATATAGTGTAACGTATACACTGAAATAAACAGAGGGTGTTGTTAACCTTAAAGGTTGAGATGTAACATGTCCATCAGACTGGTGCATTTCTGGTTTTAAAGTGTTCTTCAAGGTTTACATCTGACCAGTTCATGCATTTGCTGGGATTGAACCCTTGAGCTCGGTGTTGCTGTTTTCTGAGTCACTTCAGCAGCATTTCAGAAAACTGTGGGCAGATACACACACAAACACACACACACTCAACATGCAGGCACTGAACTGTCTTTCCTCCTCCATCACTGTGTGTTTTCTGTTTTCATGTTCCTGTGGGTCTGATGATCGGGTCCATGTGTGTTTGACTGACAGTCTGCCAACCAGCAACACATGCACTGCATACACACAGTCTGTGTGCCACCAGAGACGAGGATGATGTTGTTATACTCTCTCTCTCTCTCACACACACACACACACACACACACACACACACACACACACACACACACACACACACACACACACACACACACACACACACACACACACACACACACACACAGAAGCCAGAGCCAGTCGACCGGCTCAGAGGAAGAGACGTAAACGAGTGTTTATGCCAGAGAAAAGACACAATCATCTCTGCCAAACAGAGACAAACAAACACTCACAGACGACTGGAGCAGTGTTATTAATATACACTATTATAGCTTTTATTCATATTTTTTAGGGGTGTCACAATATATCACGACACAAAAATGTAACATTATGTATTGTGGATAGTTCTCCCAAAATAAAAATGACTGTGAGAAAAATTCAGTTTTCAGAGTTTTAGTGTCAGTACTGCATTAAACTACTATACAATGCTGAATATAATGCATAATAATGCACTGGGGGAATATTTGTGTGTCCTGATAATGCCAAATGTCTGATGTGACCAGTAAAAAGTGGCCGTCGTCATTTTAAATATATCTAGTCAGTGAAAGAGTTCAAGCAAATTCGTCTAAAATAATTCTGTATGTTCATCTTCAGAATCATGAATATTGTTATTCTGGCGTCTCTAATCTATTGTCCTGTGCTTTGGGTTTCCAGCATCAAGTTCAAGCCTGTTCATTCACACAATGTAATACCAAATCTAGCATTTCAATCAACAGAACATTTTATCATATTTCTTGGAGTATCGCAATAATATCATATTGTGAGTTCAGTATGGTGATATGTATCGAATCGTGACATGAGGGGATCGTTACATAGCCTGACTACATCAGACTTCGTACTTCCACTCAATTTCATTTCGCTTCTGTACTCAGTCTGAGATAGCGACCGTTTTCCCCGTTTTCCTCCGGCCTGAAAACAGCCGGCCAATCAACGAACAGAGGGCGGGCTGAGAGCCGTGACGTAGATGCTGATTGTACCGTGGATGCGTAGATTTACTTCACATAATCTGCAAAAGTCACGCACAGCCATGTTTACTCCGGTATTTCGCTCGATGGTTTTGTTTTCGCATCATACATGTGTTTACAGTGGAAGTTAGATGTGGCTGAGCATGCGCATAACACACGCCATAACCAAACGTTATGTGATTGGCTTACGGGTAACCAATGATTTTAAACTTCAGACAAGCCCCCCCCCCCCCCCCCCCGCGCGAGAAAGAAAACACTTTTCAATTATGCCTTGCCAGACTCTGTCTATGAAGCAAAGCGAAGTAGCAGAGTTTGGTATTACCAGGCTAATTGTTACACTCCTAATATTTTTTTAATTAGCTTTAAAAAACGAATCCCAGTAATCTGACATGAAGCTCCTCTAGAGTCTCAGCGTCTCAAACTGTGCTCAGATTTAGTCTGCAATCAAACTCACACATTTCTCATATTCTGCTCTATATTAATTTCATATCTCTAGACTCTTACTGTATGACGACTACTGTGTGTGTCTGTGTGTGTGTGTGTGTGTGTGTGTGTGTGTGTGTGTGTGTGTGTGTGTGTGTGTGTGTGTGTGTGTGTGTGTGTGTGTGTGTGTGTGTGTGTGTGTGTGTGTGTGTGTGTGTGTGTGTTTTAGGAGGCAAAGATGATCCTAAACCAACCGGATGACTTCAGAAGCTTCAGATGAGCAGGTTCAAGAGCCGCAGAAGTTTATTTCAGTCAGATTTCTCTGTGACGTCTCAGATTAAACAGAGAGAAACACAAGCAGCTTCAGTCAAAGAGATTCATTTTCCTTCAGAAGGAGAGAAGCTCTTCAGAGAGAATCAGTCGCTGAAGCACCGGAGGCTTTTTCTGCTACTAGAGACAAACGAAGCTGTTTATCGCTCAAACCCAGAGCCGCTCGCAGAGCTACACACATCAACGCGAGGTTAAAAGCTCAAACCTTCAGAGGAAGCTACAACAAAACAACACAAAAACAACAACATAGCACAACACAACACAACACAACACAACTGATGATTCTAATGGAACTTTGGAATTCTGGAACTGGAATTCAAAATTCTCTCTGGATTCTCACATCACATGCAGAGTGTTAAAGAGACACTGAGACATTCATCATCTTAACACACACATCAAAACACACACACACCTTTAATGGCACATGAGTAATTAATTCAGGAGGGAACTGAGAGTCGAAATACACCTACTGTGTCTTTCAAACCTTGTGAAGATATGATACACAAATTCACTGAATAGGGATGCACTGAAATTTGGGCTAACGAAGATTTCCAGCCAAAACAGCCATTATCGTTTTTGGGCCGAAATCAGTGAACACACACACATTAATCAGCGCTTCTCCGATGGCACGCTTTGACTGTGTTGAGCGTCTATCAGTGAATGAGAAATGAAGCCCATCTCATTTAATCGCTCAATCAATGTTTTGACCAGTCAATAACTCTGATAGTGTCACTTAACAATACATTTACCTCAAGAAAGCTATTCAATGTCCATAAACTCATTAAAATAACTCTAGAGAAGAGCTTTGCTAAATATATGCACTGTATTAGATATTCATTATATTTTTATTTAACCTGTTGATGTCTTCATTATTTAATGTATGTTTGAATAAATCTGTCGTGAAAACAAGTTATAACAGTTTATTGTTTATATTTAACCAACAAACAGTAGAGTAGAAACAAAGTTGTTATTAAAAACTGCTTTATGTGCAATTTAAATGTTTACAACTTTTGTGTTAACTTTTTGAGTGTTGATTATTAAATAAGTTCGAATAATTAATTGATTTTTAATTTTCGGTTTTGGTTTTCGGCCCAGATTCTTCATTTCGGTGCATCCCTGCTAAATAATTTAGAACTCATAAATCACATTTAAAGCTCATATGCTCCTGAAATACCTGAAATCTTTTTTGTTGGTATGAAACCAATTAGACTATAATGGAAAAAAGTATATAAATCTTTATCTTCTAATGTCCATGTTTGAAACAGTATATAGAGTATATATGGAGTTCAGCATTTTAATCAGCTTGACTGTCTTATAGCGGTGCACTCTCTGCTCAGATCCCAAAAACTGCTGAATAATACAACAAATTCATAAAGCACTCAGCAAAACACTCAGCAAAAATGAAAAAAAAAATAGGAATAATGTAATAAATATTTATAATTTCACCAAATAATATGCACTGGATTATGCAGGGACAGAGTGTGCAGTTTTGAAGGAGAACGCCGTTAAGCCAAAACAACAAACAAACAAACAGAGTCGAGCTGAGCTGTCAATCACGAAGATCTCACCAGGGTCACATGATCTGAAATATAAAAACACTGCGATGTGCGACGGGCTTTAGACTACAGTGTGTTCTGCCTTTAACTGACCATTTTATGAGTGTGTCCTAAAAGAGCTGCTGGGATTCAGACGTTTCTATAATGTCGTAATTAATCTTTAGCTCATAGGTTAAATTCACCTGTTCTGTGATGAAACCTCAATTATGAAGTTCACTAGAGAAAAGTAAAGCGCTTTCAGGCTTATTCTATCAATCAGGACAAGCATGCAATAAATACTTCAGCAATCATATACAAAAACAAGTGTGTCTTTTACATTGTGACCTGATTTACTTCACTAATCTACGGTTTGGACTGAATCCAGCACTCGGTGGATTACAGCCTGAAACGATGGAGGAAATCCATATGTGTGTGTGTGTTATCGAGGAGAACAGACCACAGCGGTGTTTCACAGAAACTTAATCAATACTGGTTAACTCTCTATGTGTGTGTGGCCGAGCAGCGGAAGGAAAACAAACCACAGGATCACACACGTTCTCCATCCGGCATCCACGTCTCGTTCTGACTCATACCCTGAAGTCTCCGTTTTGCAGAGATGGACTGAAAATGAACTCATAAAACTTTCTGCCAGATTCTGGAAGATGAATTCTTCAATCAGTGGAACAAGAAGAAGTGGTGCTGGTCCATCAAGAGTCACTCTCAATCTGTCTGTCTATAAAGCCTATAAAAACTTTAGTTATAGTCTTCATGTATTTTACTACACTTCAGCGTGTGGTTCTTATTAAAGGTGCAGTGTGTAATTATTAGCAGCATCTAGTGGTGAGCTTGCGAATTGCAACCAACAGAAGTTACGCTGGCCGACAGGAAGTGATGTCATGGTCTGAGACAGCAGAGAGTAGCCAGTTCAGCAATGAGGTTTCTTTACAAAGATAAAGTAAGAAATTATATTTACGTAATTATTCAGTATAGCGATATGTTATTGTGAATATTATTGTTACTTGTTCATCATTGTGTCAGTGTTTTATTCACTTCTTTGCATGAAGAACAACATAGTGACGAAACGCATTTGTCCGCTCAGGGCCACTGTAGAAACATGTCGATGTAAGCGGACCCGCGGTGTGTGTAGAGATAAATCGCTCATTCTAAGATAATAAAAACATAACGGTTCATTATGTAAGGTCTTTATACACCACTGAAAACATAGTTATGAATATGATATTGCATTTCTGTCAGCAGATCTTCCTAAATTTTACACAATACACCGTTAAGTGGAGGTAATTTTCCATTTTCCAGAACTGCAACCGTCTCCAGAAGTGCAAAATACCAGAATCTCTTCTGGAGAATCCATCGGTTGCAGTTCTGGAAAATGGAGGCGCTGTGACTGATTTCACCTTAATTCTTAATTCTTTTGCAGTTAACGTGTGTCTTTTCTTCTCCACCTGTTTGTCTGACCCAAAGGTCATGCCTTAAGTCATTTCTAGTATTGCATTAGTATTGCATCCTTCTCATGGGCATTTAATAATTTTTAAAGAGTTAAATCTCTTTTTTGGCTTTTTTTATCTGTAAAATAACACGTGCCTAATAATTATCCACACCTCAATAGCCTATAAGGCGTTTTTCATTTCCAGCCTTCATGAACAATTATATATCACTTATAAATGATAATGTATCTATATAGTCAGCTCACAGATGCTGTCTATGTAGTCAGCTCACAGATGCTGTCTAGGTAGTAATCTCACAGATGCTGTCTAGGTAGTCAGCTCACAGATACTGTGTAGTCAGCTCACAGATGCTGTCTAGGTAGTCAGCTCACAGATGCTGTCTATGTAGTCAGCTCACAGATGCTGTCTATGTAGTCAGCTCACAGATACTGTCTAGGTAGTAATCTCACAGATGCTGTCTAGGTAGTCAGCTCACAGATACTGTGTAGTCAGCTCACAGATGCTGTCTAGGTAGTCAGCTCACAGATGCTGTCTATGTAATCAGTTCACAGATGCTGTCTATGTAGTCAGCTCACAGATGCTGTCTATGTAGTCAGCTCACAGATGCTGTCTAGGTAGTAATCTCACAGATGCTGTCTAGGTAGTCAGCTCACAGATACTGTGTAGTCAGCTCACAGATGCTGTCTAGGTAGTCAGCTCACAGATGCTGTCTATGTAGTCAGCTCACAGATACTGTCTATGTAGTCAGCTCACAGATGATGTCTAAGTAGTCAGCTCACAGATACTGTGTAGTCAGCTCACAGATGCTGTCTATGTAGTCAGCTCACAGATACTGTGTAGTCAGCTCACAGATACTGTGTAGTCAGCTCACAGATGCTGTCTATGTAGTCAGCTCACAGATACTGTGTAGTCAGCTCACAGATACTGTGTAGTCAGCTCACAGAAGCTGTCTATGTAGTCAGCTCACAGATACTGTGTAGTCAGCTCACAGAAGCTGTCTAAGTAGTCAGCTCACAGATACTGTCTATGTAGTCAGCTCACAGATACTGTCTATGTAGTCAGCTCACAGATACTGTCTATGTAGTCAGCTCACAGATGCTGTCTATGTAATCAGCTCACAGATGTTGTCTAAGTAGTCAGCTCACAGATGCTATCTAGGTATTCAGCTCACAGATGCTGTCTATGTAGTCAGCTCACAGATGCTGTCTAGGTATTCAGCTCACAGATGCTGTCTATGTAGTCAGCTCACAGATGCTGTCTATGTAATCAGCTCACAGATGCTGTCTATGTAGTCAGCTCACAGATGCTGTCTAGGTATTCAGCTCACAGATGCTGTCTATGTAGTCAGCTCACAGATGCTGTCTAGGTATTCAGCTCACAGATGCTGTCTATGTAATCAGTTCACAGATGCTGTCTATGTAGTCAGCTCACAGATGCTGTCTATGTAGTCAGCTCACAGATGCTGTCTAGGTAGTAATCTCACAGATGCTGTCTAGGTAGTCAGCTCACAGATACTGTGTAGTCAGCTCACAGATGCTGTCTAGGTAGTCAGCTCACAGATGCTGTCTATGTAATCAGCTCACAGATACTGTCTATGTAGTCAGCTCACAGATGATGTCTAAGTAGTCAGCTCACAGATACTGTGTAGTCAGCTCACAGATGCTATCTATGTAGTCAGCTCACAGATACTGTGTAGTCAGCTCACAGATACTGTGTAGTCAGCTCACAGATGCTGTCTATGTAGTCAGCTCACAGATACTGTGTAGTCAGCTCACAGATACTGTGTAGTCAGCTCACAGAAGCTGTCTATGTAGTCAGCTCACAGATACTGTGTAGTCAGCTCACAGAAGCTGTCTAAGTAGTCAGCTCACAGATGCTGTCTATGTAGTCAGCTCACAGATGCTGTCTATGTAGTCAGCTCACAGATGCTGTCTAGGTATTCAGCTCACAGATGCTGTCTATGTAATCAGTTCACAGATGCTGTCTATGTAATCAGTTCACAGATGCTGTCTATGTAGTCAGCTCACAGATGCTGTCTAGGTATTCAGCTCACAGATGCTGTCTATGTAGTCAGCTCACAGATGCTGTATATGTAGTCAGCTCACAGATGCTGTCTAGGTATTCAGCTCACAGATACTGTCTATGTAGTCAGCTCAGATGCTGTCTATGTAGTCAGCTCACAGATGCTGTCTATGTAATCAGCTCACAGATGCTGTCTAACTAGTCAGCTCACAGATGCTGTCTAGGTATTCAGCTCACAGATACTGTCTATGTAGTCAGCTCACAGATGCTGTCTATGTAATCAGCTCACAGATGCTGTCTATGTAATCAGCTCACAGATGCTGTCTATGTAATCAGCTCACAGATGCTGTCTAGTCAGCTCACAGATACTGTCTAACTAGTCAGCTCACAGATACTGTATAAGTAGTCGGCTCACAGATGCTGTCTATGTAGTCAGCTCACAGATACTGTCTAAGTAGTCGGCTCACAGATGCTGTCTATGTAGTCAGCTCAGATGCTGTCTATGTAATCAGCTCACAGATGCTGTCTATGTAGTCAGCTCACAGATACTGTCTAAGTAGTCGGCTCACAGATGCTGTCTATGTAGTCAGCTCACAGATGCTGTCTATGTAGTCAGCTCAGATGCTGTCTATGTAATCAGCTCACAGATACTGTCTAAGTAGTCGGCTCACAGATGCTGTCTATGTAGTCAGCTCAGATGCTGTCTAGGTATTCAGCTCACAGATGCTGTCTAAGTAGTCAGCTCACAGATGCTGTCTAGGTATTCAGCTCACAGATACTGTCTATGTAGTCAGCTCACAGATGCTGTCTATGTAGTCAGCTCACAGATGCTGTCTATGTAATCAGCTCACAGATGCTGTCTAACTAGTCAGCTCACAGATGCTGTCTAGGTATTCAGCTCACAGATACTGTCTATGTAGTCGGCTCACAGATGCTGTCTATGTAGTCAGCTCAGATGCTGTCTATGTAATCAGCTCACAGATGCTGTCTATGTAATCAGCTCACAGATGCTGTCTAGTCAGCTCACAGATACTGTCTAACTAGTCAGCTCACAGATACTGTATAAGTAGTCGGCTCACAGATGCTGTCTATGTAGTCAGCTCACAGATACTGTCTAAGTAGTCGGCTCACAGATGCTGTCTATGTAGTCAGCTCAGATGCTGTCTATGTAATCAGCTCACAGATGCTGTCTATGTAGTCAGCTCACAGATACTGTCTAAGTAGTCGGCTCACAGATGCTGTCTATGTAGTCAGCTCACAGATGCTGTCTATGTAGTCAGCTCAGATGCTGTCTATGTAATCAGCTCACAGATACTGTCTAAGTAGTCGGCTCACAGATGCTGTCTATGTAGTCAGCTCAGATGCTGTCTAGGTATTCAGCTCACAGATGCTGTCTAAGTAGTCAGCTCACAGATGCTGTCTATGTAGTCAGCTCACAGATGCTGTCTATGTAATCAGCTCACAGATGCTGTCTAAGTAGTCAGCTCACAGATGCTGTCTAAGTAGTCATCTCACAGATGCTGTTTAACTAGTCAGCTCACAGATGCTGTCTAGGTAGTCAGCTCACAGATGCTGTCTAAGTAGTCAGCTCACAGATGCTGTCTATGCAGTCAGCTCACAGATGCTGTCTATGTAATCAGCTCACAGATGCTGTCTAAGTAGTCAGCTCACAGATGCTGTCTAAGTAGTCATCTCACAGATGCTGTTTAACTAGTCAGCTCACAGATGCTGTCTATGTAATCAGCTCACAGATGCTGTCTAAGTAGTCAGCTCACAGATGCTGTCTATGTAGTCATCTCACAGATGCTGTCTAAGTAGTCAGCTCACAGACACAACAGCTAACGTTACAACAGATCAAACACAGGATGACTTTCACAGTTATCGAGAGTTTGAAGAGTGGGTTTGAAGTAAAGAGCGCGCTAATATCTGACAGGACGGAATAAAGTTCCTCACCACGGATCAAACTCATGAATGAGGCTCTCGAAGCGGATCACGGCGAACAGTCTGGAGCTGAATCCACACACACACGCCAGGAGAAGGATGGAGAAAGACAGCAGAGACTGACATCCAGCCGATAATCCGCCTTTTCTTTCACCTCCTCCACCCGCGGTCCTGGAGCGGCTGATCCCGGGCGGAGAGCCGCCGGTACCGGCTGACGATCTGCGATGAAGCTCCGTCATATTCGGGAAGGATGAGAGTCTGTTTATTCCCTGATATAAACAAATGAATCGGTTCGACCGAGGGATCTCACGTCATCGTCAGCCGTCGGTTCTGATCCGCGTCAGTGATGTCCAATTCCAGAATGAATCGTTCATTTGAAACGGTTCTTTGCAGTGATTCAGTTGACCGACTCGCGTTTCCCTCAAAAATCTAATTTACCAAGTCCGTTTACTCCTAAATCAGAGCCGTTGAAATACATTAATCTTATTTAACGGCTCTGTCCAAAATAACGTCGAGATCATAATAATTGTTGACACTGTGAAACCATTCTAAATTAATATGGGAATATGTATTGAAGCTTATTGAATCTTTCCATTATTTTTATTTCTGTGGTTTTATTTAATAGGCAATGTTGTTACGTTAGCTTTATTGTAGTAACAACTGTATTAATTAGACAATTTTAGAAATAACTATACCATGATGATTTTTGAAATGGTAGTAAAACACTCGGAAGTTAATGGAACCCCCTTATCCAGTCTTAATGGAAACCCCTTATCCAGTCTTGGACGCTTTGTCCCTTGATAAAGGGCTTTGTATTGGGAGCTTTGAATTTCGCTTTGACTGACTTTTCCGGACATGTTTTTTGCCGGTAGCCTATGGCAAAATTCCTACAGAAAAGTCAAAATGTCAGAAATACATATTATTATTCAATTCATGGTTCTGTGCCACAATCATGTCAATCAAATTGTAAACATTGTTTGGAATTTTTAGATCATTTTCTTTAAGTAGGTCCTTTTCTCTGTGTTGATGCATTAGTTGGATCGGAAAATTATCAGTATTTGTATGATGGGAAGTCTTCATTTCCAGTAGGCTAATCAGTCGATTTTTTTTTTTTTTTTTTATAGTGCTTTTTACAATACACGTTGTTTCACAGCAGCTTTACATTTATATTTATAATATTGTAATATTGTCATGCCTTAGATCTGGGTGATAAAATAATTCACATTTTGCAATGATATAAACAATCAATCTGTTAAGATTTGCTATATAATATACATTGTAAGTATACTGTATGCAGCTGAAGCTGTATATACTTATATATCAAACTTTTTATAGAGAGCTGTTCGATAATATAGTTTACCGGATTTAACAAAACTTTTCAGCAAAATTGTAGGCTACTGCAACAGAACACTGACTTCCGTAAAGACTCGATGAAAAGGTTATTTAGATCGTTCATTAAAAGGAACCGATTCGCTGGAATGAATTGGATTTTTAAACAAATCTACAAACCATTCTCATTCGTGACTGACAAATTCATCCTCCACCAACATGTATAATAAAATAAACCAGTATACGTATAGTTTATAGTTAAGGCTGCTGTTTTTTTGTCCTGTCAGCTGAAAGGGAATAAAAACTCAGAGCTGTAATTAATATAAATGGAGGTGACTCAAGTCCCTTCTGTTGAACCGAATAATGAAAATGAATCACTTTATTTTGACAAGACCAACACAATGCTGAAGATAAAGATGGATCATCAGCTTATGCTCTGATATTTGCCTGACCTGTGAACATCTTTCAAACTAGAATTTAGGCCTACAGTATGTCAGTACAAGTGTAACTCCCAACTGAACAGTACTAAGACAAGGCAAGTTTATTTAGCACATTTCATACACTATGGCAATTCAAAGTGCTTTACATAGAAAGGAATAAAAATAATCACAAAATAAAAGCAAGGAAAACTAAAACAGTTCTTTAGAAAGGAATTAAAATTTAACACTATGTCAATTCAAAGTGCTTTGCATAGAAAATAAGCACAAAATAAAAGCAAGGTTAAATTAAAACAGTTATATAAGGGATTCATTAAATAAAATACAGTGTAATCAGTCGGAGTACCAAAGGGTTAGGTTTTATCCAAAGAAATATGATGGGAATAAATGGGAATATTGTGCATAACCATCCAAAAACAAAAGACATAAATTAGTCAATTAACCATTCAGAAACGCCCCGTTGAATTCTACATGTTGTCACTTCTTCTCGAGTCACTCCATCATTGTCCGACTCCACTTCGAACATATAAGGCTGGGCACCGCTACTGACAGTTTCTGATATTTTCAGTGCGTGAGGTTGTCCTGTTTTGTTGTTTCCGGTTAGCCTGGAAATCCAGAAGTAAATCTGAAAGATTAATGGTCTGGCATCGACTAATGACAATCGGCCAGCTCGAGGGGCGGCACCAAGCATGCATTTGAAAATCACACTGCACGCAATTGGATAACACTACGACCAATCACAACAAGCCCCATACACTAGCGGAGCTAACTGGTAGACTCTAGACTATTAGACTTTTGCCGTATCTGGTCTGCAAAAAAGCAAAAACGCCCTTCTTGCAACGGAACGATTCGAGCGCCGTCTTCTGTTCCTCTTTTAGATAAAAAGCCAAGTCTAACTCATTCACTGTAGCGGCCA
This sequence comes from Squalius cephalus, assembly GCF_949319135.1. Lineage (NCBI taxonomy): Eukaryota > Metazoa > Chordata > Actinopteri > Cypriniformes > Leuciscidae > Squalius > Squalius cephalus. The sequence goes on from NC_137129.1 coordinate 41,632,111, forward strand.
AAGCCGTAGAGCCCTGCAAGCCCGTCGGGGCCCGATGGGGCCCAACAGGCTAAGCCCATTCGGGCCGGGCTCGGGCCGTTTTTTTTTTTTACAGATCGGGCTCGGGTCGGGCTCGGGCTCGGGCTCGGGCTTATTTTAGCTTCTCTCCTCATTGTGTATATAATTAACGTGCAGCAGAGCACACGTCACGAAGTGTGTATGAAATATTGTTATATTGATTATATTATAAATATTATACATCACCTAAGAAAGTAACACAAACGCAACACGCATACACGAACGCACGCGCGTCACTCACGTGCATTAAACAGGTGACACTTCAGTTACTGAAAAGCAAAGAAAGGTAGGCCGTTTATTTACTTATTTTTGCGGTTTGATCCCGTAGCACTATATTCTCCCTTCATGTTTATGCTTCTGTGTAATGGACGGTTTGTCCAATATTTTTGGGCATGATGTTTCAGGCCTATAATAAAAGTTTACCTCTTAGTAGCGTGTGACGTGTGTGTGTTTGCGTGTGTAGCAGAGACAGTGCGCATCAGAGAGCGCGCGATGTGTGTGTGTTTGCGTGTGTAGCAGAGACAGCGCGCATCAGAGAGCGCGCAACGTGTGTTTGCGTGTGTAGCAGAGACAGCGCGCGTCAGAGAGAGAGAGAGAGCGCGTCAAAGAGCGCGCGCATCAGAGAGAGCTTAAAAGTGATTGATGTTGGTCTCGGGTCGGGTCGGGTTCGGGCTGAAAAAATTGCAGGCGTTGTCGGGCTGGGGTCGGGTAGGGCTTGAACACCACGGGCCAGGGCCGGGCTAGGGCTGGAGTTTTTGGCCTGTGCAGGGCTCTACAAAGCCGTTTCAAACAACTGGTGTTCATCCATAGCCATCTTGCAATGTTTACTAATGACTTCGACGTCACAGCGCTGTCGTCATCTCGCCTCTGGCCCGCCTATATCAGATAACCTGATGTGATTGGTGCAGCTCGGATCGAGGGGCATATTTAATGAGCATCATTACTCGACGCCAGAGTAACTCGCTGAGCAAATTCAACTTGTGCTCTCGCGAGAACTCTGGATTTCCAGGGTAGTTTCCGGTATGCAGGAGCTCTTCGTGAAAAAGGGCGGGGAGCACCAGCTCATTTGCATTTAAGTGGACAAAAACTGCACATTTTTGCTCACTCCCAAAAAGTAGCAATTTTAACATGGTATAATAAATGATCTGTGGGGTATTTTGAGCTGAAACTTCACATAAACACTCTGGAGACATCAGAGACTTATTTCACTTATTTTACCTTTTTATCTTGTAAAAAGGGGCATAATAGGTCACCTTTAACAGAAATAAAACATAAAATGTCAAAACAAGGGGAAAATCAAGTGTTCAAATAAACAAGGGATCTTGTGTCCTCATCGTACCAAGGAATTGTGAAGGCGGGGCAGTTACGAGTTAAGGGACGGGGTCTGGCAGCCGAACACGCTTCTCTCTCTCTCTCTTATCTTATCTTATGTTATCTTATCTGGTCTGTGGTGCTCCGGCACAGTAACTCGTCTTCTCTAGGCCACAGAAAATGAGGGAAACAGCGCCTGGCATCCTAGCTTGTCAGCGGCGTCACATGCTTCTCCCTTCCTGGACCCACGAGGACACCATCGTGCGGGGAAAGAGACTTCATTATCTTCAGATGTGCCTCATCACGCGGGCCAGTCCTCATTTACAACGCCCCATCTCTCTCACACACCCACTCCAGTCGTGAACCTGGCAAAGGGCAGAGATTTAAGGGACAGGTGCTGATAATAAGGGCAGGCAGCCGTTCCATCACAAGTGTCATATTAAAGCTTCTGAAGTCATCCGGTTGGTTTAATATCATCTTTAAAACACACACACACACACACACGAGTCAGTAGTCGTCATACAGTAAGAGATATGAAATGAATATAGAGCAGAATATGAGAAATGTGTGAGTTTGATTTCAGACTAAATCTGAGCACAGTTTGAGACGCTGCTGAGACTCTAGTGGAGCTTCATGTCAGATTACTGGGATTCGTTTTTAAAAGCTAATGAAAAATATTAGGAGTGTAACAATACCCTCATGTCACGATTCGATACATATCATGATACTGAACTCACGATAAGATATTATTGCGACACTACAAGACATATGATAAAATGTTCTGTTGATTAAAATGCTAAATTTGATATTACATTGTGTGAATGAACAGGCTTGGACTTGATGCTGGAAACCCAAAGCACAGGACAATAGAGACGCCAGAATAACAATATTCATGATTCTGAAGATGAACATACTGAATTATTTTAGATGAATATGCTTGAACTCTCTCACTGACTAGATATATTTAAAATAAAGTAGGCCACTTTTTACTGGTAACATCAGACATCTGGCATTATCAGGACACACAAATATTCCCCCATTGCATTATTATACATTATATTCAACATTATATAGTAGTTTAATGTAGTTCTGACAACTTGAATTATTTTCTCACACAGTAATATTTATTTTGACTGAACTGCACAATAAATATTGTCACTATCCACGACACATATTGTTGCTTTTTTTATTGTGATATTGTTACACCCCTATTAAGTATTCTTACTAAAATAGAGGTGTCACAGATTAGAAATGGCTGAAGGAATAAAAATTGGTTGGATAATCTAAATCTTATAGTTTGTGTCTGACAAATACAATTCAAATACGGAAAATGTACAGTCAAACTGTCCCACTCTAGTTCACCCATTTCAAAAATGTCTTTAAAACAAGGATATTTAATAACAACAGATTTAAAACAACAATAATCATGTTGAATATTTAGAACTCACCGTTTGTAGATTCGCCAACAAATGAGAAGTAAAACTACAGCTAGAACTGAAGCTACTGCTCCTGGTATACTGATCCTGCCAATGCGACTTAGAGATTCTGTCTCGTGCTCAAAACATTTTCCATCTGCAGAATGAAGATATATATATATAACCAGTATACATGTCTTTTTATCAACATTATCATCTGTTGAACTGAATCGATGAACTTTAACTGTATTTGTTTGTGACCAGAAACATGAATCTATTTCAGCATCATCATGTTCTCCTGATACTATATGACTGATGCAGAACCACCATTACTGTATAAAAATCATTCATATTCACTCAAGACTGTATTTATGATCATATTTACCCCATTTTACAGTAACTGGTTCTGTCAGACGACTGTGAATGACATGACAGTCATAAGATCCTTCATGGTTGGTGTCGATCTTCACACTGATTCTCATCTGAAAGGTTTCATCAGCATTTGGTCTGATTTCAGATGTTTGATCCTCAACAATGTATTTGTTCGATCTAATGTTCATCTCAACATCTCTGGGGTAGAAACCAGTGGCCAGACAGCTCAGAACCAGTTTACTTTCATCATCAGGAGATTTCCTTGCAGAGAAATGAACATCTGGAGAACCTGGAGCAGAAAGAAACATAAAATTATAATGAAATTATATGCACAGAAATTGATTTTGTCTCAATGGTTTCTGTGTGGTGAAAAAAATCTTTTTTTTTTTTTTGTGTGTTCCACACAAGGGAAACAACAATTTAGGTTAATAAAATATTATGACAAGGTGAATTATCAACACACTCACACACACACACACACACACACACACACACACACACACAAAACACGCACACACACACAAAGACAGGTGTAATTTAAGTGATCTGATCAGAACTTACACTTTTCTGTCTTGTGAAACTTTGAGATCCAGTCAGAGCAGGTCTTGAGGAAATGTTTGATGACTTGGTTTCGTTCTGTTTGACGATCCCAATTTATTTTGGTTTCTTTGGCTTTGGGGTTTTTATCAATCCACTGCATAGTGTCAGGATTAAAGGCTATAAAATCCTCTCCATCAAATCCATATTCATCAAAGACGATAGGATTTGTTACTGATTCATTAGGAAGTTTCTCCAGTTCACAGCCAATTATTCTCTGAAGAACATGAAGCTCTACAATCACAGAACAACACTCATGAGAAACATATGCAGAATGTATATAAGCCTATGCAGTTTCATAACATGAAAATAAATCATTAATCTCACCAGAACACAGTGAGTCTGTGCAGTCTGACAGCATCTTCAGCTGATGTATGGACCAGTCTCTAGAATCAGGAGGATCTTTAGGAGTGTTTGTCCAGTCATACACAGTCCGACCGTCTCTGACCCAGACTTGTTCTTCATTACTGAAGTGTTTAATCTGTCTGCCATTAGCAATACCCACAGCACTGAACTCTGTGAATGTGTTTGCTTTGGTCAGGACTGTAAACACGTAGTAGAGGAAGTGTTTCTCTGAGGAACATAAAACACAAACTATATGAGACAACACAAAAGCGCGCGCTCCTGCCACATGTCAAACGATAGGCGGCAAATGGTTGTTAAAACTACCTTAAACTACTGAAAACAAACTTTACTATAAAATATACTATAAAATGTATCTTAATTCACATTCAACTTTACAATAACTATTTCAAAATTGTCTAGTATGTTTGTGGCTGCAATATGATGGTCGAGATTTTTGCCGTCGACCGTTGACTGAAACTAATAAACCGTGTTCTTACCTTGCAGCGCATCGCTAAGAAAAATGTGAAGCCATAAACATATAAGAAAAAATATTCCTTTAAAAGACAGCATATCGATCATATGTGTCCTTTATATTTCAGACGAGCTCCTTGAACACATCTACATTAAAGTGAAAGTTTATCTCGTCTCTTCCGTGTTGTATCAGCTCACTGTCGCCCCTCACTGGCTGCTACATGGAATTACACTTTCGTTTTCATTCCTGACATCAATCGTTGAGGAAAAGTCCTCCTGTAAAAAAATATTTAAATTCGTTGTTAACAGTATAATCTTTTTACAATTCTCTTAAACTGTGAACATACAATAAAACATTCTGTCACGGTCCAAACAGGACAATCAATCAATAAGTTAATGTATAAATAAATCTCTTACTCCATTAAATATGTAGGCCTATGTGACTTCTATTTTACATGCTGTTGTGGTCTGAGATGTGGACCTCAATCTGACCACATCTGCATGACGGAGAGAAAGAAACAACAGAGAAATCTCAGCCAAAATGATTTACTGCTCTTTTGATGCATGAAATATTGACAGATGTGCTTTTACGTGAGTTTCCTGCAGTGGTCAGTGCTTTACTCAAGGATGCATATGTGTTGTCTAGGTCTGTAATTTCCTTCATTTCAGCTAAGAAGGACTGAAAAGTGATCAGCAGCAGCTTCATTCATCACATTTGGAAACAAAAGTGAACTCAGTGGGATTCTCCAGCGGTGGGTCTCTCTTTTGGGAATCTCTCAAACAGACAGGGAATCACTGATCATTCAGTCTGAGATCTGCACAGATTAAGTGTGAGAAAAGTCCCTTTAAAACAAGTCATTTCATCTTTGAAACGGGCATGCAAGTGCAGCTCCTATCTCTTTAAATTGGGAAACATCAAATTCTCCAAAACTGTTCGCCAAGCTTACGATTATATTTCTTAAGCTTACGACTTTATATATAAAGTCTTTGGTGTTAGTTAATAAATTATGCATGAAAGACAAAAAACTTCTCAACATAAAGTTTTGTTCTTTTAAACTCTCTGAAAGGGCTCATTAAAGGTCTCCAAGAACAACGAGCACAAGACACATTCATTTATTAGTGCACTATGAAAACAGATGTTGTACAAAAAGGAACATTTTTGCATTTATCAGACACTTTAAAGAGACTAACAGTGCTTGCATTCAACCTACAGCATTTTTTTTTTAAATACATGTTTAATGCATGTGTTTTCTCTCACTGAATGATCAGTCCGATATCAATCCATCACACCCACAACACACGGGTAACAGGCTAAGTAAGAAAAATTTCCCCAAATGTTTTTTAATTTACATTCAATTTAATGCATCTTATACCAGGGCTGGCTCTTGACATATTGAAGGTCAAACTGTTGATAGGAAGATATTTTATTTTCGCTTAAAATAAAAATATAACCTTTAACCTTGGTTTTACCTTTCCACTGTCCAATGACAATTCTGAAAGTAAATGACAGGAGCCTACTGTTACTGTATATTATAGTATGAGTGTGACTTACACGTGCATCTGACCAACAGATAAACCACACTTCAGTGTTGTTGTTAAGATTGTGCTTAAGCAGATACTCAGCTTACATTCAGCTTAGTAGAAATCAAAAGTCAAAGAGGACAAGCTTTCAAGTTAAATGCATTTAAAACATTTGCTCTATCCATGCAATACGTTTTCTATGCATAAACTCAACTGCTCATGTCACCCATTTCAGGGGCCAAAATTACATTTTAAAAGCTACAGAAATGAATCTTCACATTTGCAAGTAAATATGAAGATCCGCCTCGGATTGCTTGCAATCAATGCACAAATCATAAAAAAAAATATTCTCATGCTTCCCAGTTCACAACAGCCTAGAAGGGTTGATTATTTGACCATTTTAAACAGTTAAAAACTTGAAAAAAAGAATAAATATGTTAATGATTAATGCTAATAAATATTATTACTATAAATAAATAATTTGAAATAATTAAAAATGATAAAATAATTTAAATTTGAAGATTTTTTTTTGTTTGTGCAGATTCCAGTGTTTAACTTATCCATAAATAATTAAAAACCTGAGGGTCAATGTTGCTAGTAAATGGATCACCAACAGAATAATTTTGTGCGGGGACTAATATAAGCACAGATGTCGGATAGTGTCTAAAGCGAAAATGCAAACAGGTGGGACAAAAAAATCGGATATGTTTTTTTGATCAGATCTGTGAGATCTGTGGAATTAAGATTTCCAGTGTAAACGCAGCTGATGACTGAGATGAGACTACTCAGATCCCAGTAAGAAGTGTGAGTCCTGTCTCATAGTGGACCAGACTAATGGCAGCTTGTTCAGTGTCAGGATTCGGGCCTGAAGTCAGTGATTCTACAGCATTTTTACTTTGAACCTGAGAAACAGAAGATAAAGCAGAAGTTAATAAAAATAATAAAAATAAAATAAAAATAAAATAAAATTTCTATTAGTTCAGATGTTTCTGCCATCATGTATATACTGTCAATCTGATTCGTGCATTTTAAGATGTATTTTAAACAAGGATGTTTCAAAATGAGATAATGATCATGTTGGATTTCTAGAACTCACCTTTTGAACTTTGAGACACAGCCAACACAATAACCCTAGACCTGCAAGCACAGCTGCTGCGACTCCTGCTGTAAAACACCATCCAGGTTCTGTTTCACTCTCAACACTTGTTCTGTCTGCAGAATAAACACATTACAAATGCATTTAACATGTTGGAGTGAATTAAGGCACTTTAATTGTTTGTGGAAAGCAACATTAACAGCACTGACTTATATATATTTTCATATGTTATACATGCAGAAGCAGTGTTGTATAAAGGCCATTCTGCACATATTAACTCAAAAAAATGAATTTGGTCTTTACCCCAGTTTACTGTAACTGGTTCTGTCAGACTGCTGTGAGTGACCAGACAGTCGTAAGATCCTTCATGGTTTCTGTCGATCTTCACACTGATTCTCATCTGAAAGGTTTCATCAGCATTTGGTCTGATTCCAGAAGATGTTTGATCCTCAAGATTAATTCTGTTCAATCTAATGTTCATCTGAACATCTCTGGGGTAGAAACCAGTGGCCAGACAGACCAGAACCAGTTTACTTTCATCATCAGGAGATTTACTCGCAAACATGTGAACATCTGGAGAACCTGGAGCACATAGAAACATAAAATCATAATGAAATTAACAAATAAATATTTCCAAATGTTTTGGTGCTGTGAAAGTGCTCTTCATATTCTTAAAAAAACATTGACGACATCACGATATATATAGTTATTGAAAATATAATAAATAAAAGCTCTGTAAACACCAGCATTTTTGCAAGACTATAATTGAGTCCCATCGAGTAATCAAAAGTTCAACACACACTTGCATTCTTTACGCCTACTTGAACACTTGGGCCAAATAGAGGAAATACGTCATGCAAGTAGAGAAGTGGTAAAGTGCAAAGACTGCAAGTGTGTGTATTTGGACAAGGCAAGAGTGACGGGAAACCGAGGCTTTCTGAAGCGTTTGAGGCTTTCATCAAACTGTGCCGAAAAACGGTTCATTACTCGAAGCTTTTAAACCAAAGCGCATTAGTGACATCTGGTGGTCACACTTGTGTTCTCCACCATATCTAACAAATCACAGCAGAGCAGTAAAAGCACGTGACCAAACAAAGCTTCGGAAGTGTGGGGTCAATACAGTTCTATCTAATCTTATCTCATCTAAATTAATTTGTGCCAATGAGACCACAACTCGTGTCATGTGTAGCCTGGTCAACGGACTCACATATTCATCAATAATATACATTATGTAATAATATAAAGTATGTAATCATAATTAGGCCTATAGTAAATGTAATTGAAAAATATTTTAGGTGTTAGGTTTAAACAAACCTTTGTCCTGACCTTCCGATTTTTTTATTATTATTATTATTCTTATTTTAATCAAATACTTGAAGAAAATAAACGAAAAAAAAAAAAAAAAAAAAAAAAATCCGGACATTCCGAACCAGAACCAGAGCTTTAAACGTCATCATCAATCACGTGGTATTGTCATTTCGATACAAGCATCGGTTCAGTGTGTGATATAATAGTGCTTTGGAAACTGCGTCGGAGCCCCGGAATCCACCGTCCCATCACTACAAGGCACAGTCTTTGTTTATAGCCTACACACATCCCAGGGATTCTGCCGGATCTGAGCGAGCGGAAGAGAGGTTGTTTCCATCCGCATTAAGATGCGCGTTCGGTGATCCGACCACAAAAGCGGTCAGCTAATATGCTCTACCGTTAAGCGTTAACTGGTACTTAACGAGCGTTTCAAATCAAATGCGTCTCCTGTAACCACTTGCGGTCTGATTTTCATCAGATTCCCTGTTATTTCGTGACACTCATAGCCTTCATCATCGCTTTTAGCGGACAAATAGGCTACTATTGAATGAACGAACCCGTGTTGATACCCGGCTTACGTGAATGAATACTAATAATACATAATGTAATTAATAAATTCAAAGGTTTAGTTTATATAGGCTATTTGTTAATAAACTGCGTGTTTCTCTGCTGCGTATCAGAAGCTTAGAAGCATCTTACCTTTGACCTCATCTTGATGCGCATCGCTTAGATAAGGGTGAAATATAAGCCAAACCACCTCTAGAAAGAAAACGTTTTTAGACGTGTGAACCATTTATACTATTTTAGACTCGCGTCTTATAGGTGTAAATGAAAGATGAAAGCGTCTCTATAGTGTTGAGTCACTGTGCCGAATGACAAGTTTCTTAAACACTTTCGTTTTCTGAGTCAGCTCGTGTTTATCTGCTCAAACTCACCGAGTGAATAAAGTACCATAACATTATCATCATCATTTGATGAAGCAGGGTATGAGAAGATTCTGTTAGCACTTTTGCAGTGTTTGGTGAACTCACACACTTTATTTAAGAACATATGGTGCATTGTTTTTCTTAACGTTTTCAAAAAAAATAATGTTTAGGTTTTTTCGCTGCTTTCATGAACTGAAATAAATGTCTGATATTGGTGAAGATCTTTCTAACATGCATGTTACACCATGGCCAGTACATAAACACACTCACTAGTAAAGGTTTCACCAGGATAGTATAAGACATTTATTTATTTTATTGCACATTGAACACAATACAGAGGCACATTTATGCATTTGTCAGACACTTTTATCAAAGAGATTTACACATTATTCAAGCTGAGCTATATTTGATCGATGTTTTCTCTGGGAATCAAACAATGGCATTGCCAACACTGTTATCATGATTAGATGAACTACAGCAACACTATAGGGACACACATGTATTAATGCAACATTAAAACATACAATAAATACTTAAAACACACAGACAAATAAACTGACAAGATTTATAGCATATCATTACATAAATTCAACCTGTAGACTTTAAACATGAACGCTGTTAAGCTTAAACACTTGAAGATTATTATTATTATTTTATAAAACTACAAATGTAAATCTTAAATCTAAAAATATTTTCTCTGATCATTGTGCTGAAAATAGTATACATTTACAAATAATTTTGCACCTTAATTATTTCCCTCATCACAATTCCTGTCAGTAACAGCAGAAAATACAGAGATACAACATAAAATTAATAATATAAACTATGTTTTATAATAATCAGTATTATACAATAATCAGATATTTATGCAATCCTCTAATTGTTTTTCCCACTTATGATTTACTACAGGAGAGTTTTTGTTTTGCCATAATGTTTCTAACTGGAATCCTGAAAGGCAGGAAGTTTGTCATCAGATTGCAAAAAAAATTATAATATTCTTAATTTGCTTTAAATATATTTTGTAGTAAAAACAAATATACGAGTCTCTCTTTTTCTCTCTTTTCGCTTCAGGTTGTATTTACATTGTACCATGTGCAGAAATTAAATTTGTATTACACACTTTGGGTCTAGTACTGCATTTACTTTTTACAACAAAATTTACTACAGAGTAAAAATTGACTAAAAAAAATCATAGTAAACATTTTTTGTTTGTCAGTAATTTCAGTTAAGATGTTTGTACATACAGTCATTTGAGGAGACATCAGTCAACATCAGTTTTGATAAGAAATGTGATTCAATGTCTTAATGTGGTGTTACATGTACACATGGACTGGACATCAGAAGATACAAGTATAATGTGTGAGGAACAGGATTGACTGACTATCCCTCGGTAGAGTATAAAATGTCAGAATAATAATTCCCTCTATCTCACCCATTTGCAAAAAAATAATCAATAATTCTGTGAATCTGACTCCTTAAGTAGGGATCACCTCATTTTTTTATTTACTTTTTAAATATAAAAATCCATATCAAATTATTACTATTACAAAATATTACTTTTTTGTCATTATAAACACTAAAAGGAAATAATTACAAGCTCTGAGCAGCTCTTAATTTTGACCTTGAGGAGGAGGTGATTTATCAGAAAATGTAGTGACAAAAAAAAAGTCACTAAACTGAAGTGACGGGGTTAATCCTTAATGGTGATGAGTGTAATTTTGGTGAAATACTTTCTTGTTTCTTAATTTGCAATTACAAGTGTGTCACGATCCACACTCAGGGAAACACAGGAAGATCCAATAGTGCAAAAATGGAATTTAATAGGGAAATCCATAAATCAGAAAACAGTCCAGGCAGGGGTCAATAATACAAAAAGGCTGTCCAAAACATAAAACAATAAACAGGAACAACGAGTGGAACAGACCTCACAAGTGGCGTGATGAATAACAAGGAATCCGTAACAAACACAAAACAGGCAGGGTATTTATACACAGGGAAATGACAATGATAATGGGAAACAGGCTGAGTGCAATGATCAGTGATGAGGGACAGCTGAGTGCAATGAACAGACAAGGATCATGGGGAATGTAGTGCAAGAGTGTGCTGGACACCGTGAGGAAGGAGGACATCTAGTGGTGACCCAAGGAACATAAACCAGACACTGTGACATGACCCCCCTTCTACGGAGCGGCTACCAGACGCTCCAAGACATAGAAACAAACAAAACAAGAGTCCAGGCGGGAGGTGGAACGGTGGAGGATCAGGGGGAGGGATGGGGGGCCAGGTCCATGGAGGGGAACAGAAACAGGGAGTGACAGCTCATCTGGCGGCCAGGACGGGGACGACAGTCCATCGGGCGGCCAGGGCGGAGCAGAGGGTCCATCGGGCGGCCAGGGCGGAGCAGAGGGTCCATCGGGCGGCCAGGACGGAGACTCTCCCTCGGGCGGCCAGGGCGGAGACTCTCCCTCGGGCGGCCAGGGCGGAGACTCTCCCTCGGGCGGCCAGGGCGGAGACTCTCCCTCGGGCGGCCAGGGCGGAGACTCTCCCTCGGGCGGCCAGGGCGGAGACTCTCCCTCGGGCGGCCAGGGCGGAGACTCTCCCTCGGGCGGCCAGGGCGGAGACTTTCCCTCGGGCGGCCATGGCGGAGACTTTCCCTCGGGCGGCCATGGCGGAGAAGACCCCTCGGGCGGCCAGGGCGGAGAAGGCCTCTCGGGCGGCCAGGGCTCAGGCCCAGGAACTGGCACCAGCGGCTCAGGCACTGGAACTGGCACCACCGGCTCAGGCACTGGAACTGGCACCACCGGCTCAGGCACTGGAACTGGCACCACCGGCTCAGGCACTGGAACTGGCACCACCGGCTCAGGCACTGGAACTGGCACCACCGGCTCAGGCACCGACCTCACCGGCTCAGGAACAGACATAGGTACAGGGACAGACACTGGAACTGGCACCACCGGCTCAGGCACCGACCTCACCGGCTCAGGGACAGACACAGGAACAGACACAGGAACAGACACAGGAACAGACACAGGAACAGACACAGGAACAGACACAGGAACAGACACAGGAACAGACACAGGAACAGACACAGGAACAGACACTGGCTCCGGCTCAGGAACAGACACTGGCTCCGGCTCAGGAACAGACACTGGCTCCGGCTCAGGAACAGACACTGGCTCCGGCTCAGGAACAGACACTGGCTCCGGCTCAGGAACAGACACTGGCTCCGGCTCAGGAACAGACACTGGCTCCGGCTCAGGAACAGACACTGGCTCCGGCTCAGGAACAGACACTGGCTCCGGCTCAGGAACAGACACTGGCTCCGGCTCAGGAACAGACACTGGCTCCGGCTCAGGAACAGACACTGGCTCCGGCTCAGGAACAGACACTGGCTCCGGCTCAGGAACAGACACTGGCTCCGGCTCAGGAACAGACACTGGCTCCGGCTCAGGAACAGACACTGGCTCCGGCTCGGCAGCGGCCATCTTGTCCAAAGACCCAAGCTCGGCAGTGGCCATCTTGTCCGAAGACACAGGCTCGGCAGGCGTGACGTGAACAGGTTCGGCGGCGGCCATCTTGTCCGAAGACACAGGCTCGGCAGACGTGACGGGAACACTCTCGGCGGCGGCCATCTTGTCCGAAGACACAGGCTCGGCAGACGTGACGGGAACACTCTCGGCGGCGGCCATCTTGTCCGAAGACACAGGCTCGGCAGACGTGACGGGAACACTCTCGGCGGCGGCCATCTTGTCCGAAGACACCGGCTCAGCAGACGTGACGTGAACAGTCTCTGGCTGGGCAGACGTGACGTGAACAGTCTCTGGCTGGGCAGACGTGACGTGAAGTGCAGGCTCGGTGGGAAGACACTCAGGCAGGACGGCCCTGGTGGGACGAGACCCAGACACGATGGCCCTCCTGGCAACACGCGCCGACATCAGCGGAGAATCGGCCACGCTGGAAACCAGTCCTGGACAGCAATAGACAGATCCGGTGGCTGGCTTGATGGTTGGCGTGACTGGTGTGTCCCACTGGCTCCGATGATGGAGGTATTTGGTGAACCCCCAAAAGTCCAGGACCTCCAACCCCTTCATCTCCCACCCAGGCAATGGGTCATCCAGGCAGCCATTAAAAAAATCCTTTAAAGCTGCATCATTGTAGTCCATGCCTCTAGAGAGGGTCCAAAAAGTCTGAGCCAGACAACCCACCGTCTGGCCCTGCTGGCGTAGACCCATCAAATTTTGGACCCGTCCCCTCCTCTCCTTCTCCGTCTTAGGGGGAGAGATACGAAACCCCATAATGCTGGATCTTATATGTGACGGATTCCTTCTGTCACGATCCACACTCAGGGAAACACAGGAAGATCCAATAGTGCAAAAATGGAATTTAATAGGGAAATCCGTAAATCAGAAAACAGTCCAGGCAGGGGTCAATAATACAAAAAGGCTGTCCAAAACATAAAACAATAAACAGGAACAACGAGTGGAACAGACCTCACAAGTGGCGTGATGAATAACAAGGAATCCGTAACAAACACAAAACAGGCAGGGTATTTATACACAGGGAAATGACAATGATAATGGGAAACAGGCTGAGTGCAATGATCAGTGATGAGGGACAGCTGAGTGCAATGAACAGACAAGGATCATGGGGAATGTAGTGCAAGAGTGTGCTGGACACCGTGAGGAAGGAGGACATCTAGTGGTGACCCAAGGAACATAAACCAGACACTGTGACAAAGTGTGTGTGTGTAGTTTGACTTCCTGAAGTGTGTGTGTGTGTGTGTGTTTGTGACTTCTATCTGAGTCAATCTCTGACTCAACCAATGGCAATGGGGGTGGGGCTATTTGTCCAACCAATGACAGATGTTTTAGAAACAGTCAATTTTCCAGCCCTGTTTGGTGATTTTAGTGCTGTAGAAATGACACACTTCCCCTTTAAGAACAAAGAACTAACAACAAGATACACCACAGCAGTTGTGCAGCGGCCAGAAGTGGTTGAGTGTGATTTTGTTCATCGTTTGATTTGGAAAGATCAGCTTAATGAATTCAGTTGTACAGTAGTCAGTGTCATCAGCAGCATTTATCTTCAAACCTAAACATCACGTTGCACAGTCCAATTAACACACACTCACACTCAAGACTCATTTATTTCTTATATTGCACATTTACACAACTCATTATCCAGAGGCACATTTATGCATGTATCAGACACTTTAATCAAAAAGACTTACATTGCATTCAATCTATACATCTGATCCCTGGGAATCAAATCCATGACTTTGGGTTTGCTCACACCATGATGATGATTATCCAGGTTACAGGATACCTGTATCACTATAGTGTTCCTGTAGCTCAGCTAATCATGATGCAGCATAATAAAGTAAATGTTACGAGTAAAAAAAAAGAAAAGTGTAACACTAGGACATTACATTCCATTACAAATTTGCGCAAAACTTTTGCGATTTTTTTTCATTTTTCAATTTGCGAATGCCATTTCTGGGGATTTTTCAAAAGTGGGGGTGCTAACAGGTTAATGATGTTTCAGTGGAATTTTCTACCAGGAACATAGATGGGGTTTGTGTGTCCATGTTATTATAGCAATGTGCTCTTAATGTTCTGAGAGCAAATAAATAGCTTTGATTTTTCTCAGCTGATCTACATGATTAAATACAGGATAAAATAAATGAGAAAAATATGATTATTTAGATTGTCAGCTGTATTTCACTGTCCTTTATGCTCAGAGTTTGTTTGTTGATTTCCTCATGTGTTTCTCCAAACCCAGACTCCATTATAACGGTAAGAACAAGCGTCACTATCACACGCTGACCGCACGACTCTCTCTCTTTCTGTCCAGTTCATCATTGGCCTGTTCCTGCAATCTTGAGCTCTCAAGCAGAGTTGAAGCTGCTGAAAAATATCTGAGTGAAACATAATATTTCTTTAATGCTGGACTTGCTGTCAGCTCCAGTGTTTCTGTCCTCCACTGTGTATTTTAATACTGATGTGTTTTGTTGTAGAACAGCGCCACCATGTATCATTAGCTGACTACTGCGGCTCTGAGCTTCTCTGATGCTGATAGTGATGTTGGGATGTTTTCTCTTTCTGTAGATGATGTTTTGTCCCGGGGCTCGATATGCCTGGATGACATGGTTCAGGGAGACACTATCGCTCGACTGCACTGTCTCTATGTCGTGTTCAGAACACCTCACAGTTTCACATGAGAAAATAGCAGATATTACACACTTTACACACATATTCTTACATTACTTGCAATCCCATGTGATAAATATTAGATATGTCAAACAAACTATTTTCTTGAGCTAGCATGAAAACTATATCCAGCATTTAAAAAAGACTTTTACACAAATGTGTGTATTTTTCATCTGCAGATCTTTCCAGTAAAGAAGAGCAGAAAAGGGCTCTGCTAATATATTCTCCAGGATCTGAGCAGCTTTGACACTAGATGATGAATCCATCACCATCTGAGACCGATATGGAGCTAAAACCTGCTGTGCCAAATCTAAATGAAAGCGTGTGTGTATTTTGCACAGTTCTGATCTCAGACCTGAAGGCTGTTTAACAGTAATCTAGCGCCATCTTTACCCATGAAGCTCTTTAGAGATCAGATGCTGGACTACAGTATTACTGCTTCATGTCCACAAACACACTGGATTCATCATCAGAACCACAAGATTGATGCATTTTCCTGTTTTTGACCAAAAGAAGAGTTTTGTTTTGTAGAAAAGACAGAGGAAGATGAATGACAGAATATTAGCAAAAGGAAGATAATGAAAGACAAGAGTTAATTTTCTTTACACTTTTGATGTTTGAAATTACATTAAAAGAGACCTTTGAATGGTTGTGATGGTTTTGGCAAGTGCTGTTAATTTACTGTTAACAGGTACAAGTGACAAACACAATTATGTAGTGCAATATATATAATATTCCCATTAGTTTTCATCTGGAAACATAAATCCATCATTATAAATGAAAAGGGCTCTAGGATGTAAAGACATCTGTCCTTTTCTGCTACGAGTCTGGATTACTATTTTCTGTCAAACACATTTGACATTAGGAGTTTCTATATCGCTTTTTTTGCACAGGTTTCAACACAAAGTGTGGAGTGCAATGGGAATTATCAGTCTTATAAAAAGTGAGAAAAAAATTAATATAATGTTTTCAATATTGCGCTGAACGGTTGCTGTGGTTACCAGTGAGTTTTCTCGCACACAGCGCATGCGCGCCACTCTACCGCTTTTTCCGTTATTGTGAGATAAAAAAAAGTATAAGTAAATGCGTTTCGACTATATATCTACTGACATACAGCGCCTTTTTCCTTTGAAGAGTTATAGAAATGATCGTTGATCATTTACAAATAAAGTTGATCGAACATGTGCTGCGAAAATGAAAGTGAAAGTACTTTCCAGCGTGTTTTATTTACAAGTGCCATTTTACACCCGGGATTAAGAATTTTTAAATAAGACCAACTGATCATCCAAGTATCAAGTGATGTTTGTATGTTTATGTGCGATTTTACGTGCTGTTGATGGAAAACTCGAGCCTCGAGGTGTTTAAAAACTTTTTATTCAAAGCAAGTGTTCTGGTGAGGTGCATGAAAATGACTTCCTCTATAACGTAAGTAACCATGAAATATTAAAGTACATTGCACATGAAATTCTTAATATGCATTTTTTTTTTTTACTTATCAAATATTGGACATAGACATATAGCCTAGACTATATTTTAAAATACACTTTTACACTTTTTATGTAGGTCTAATTTTCGGTTTTATTACTAAAAGCCAAAGTTTTTAGAAACCACAGTGTTGTAACACTTTTCTCTTTAACATCTGTAGTGTTTGTTTTAACTGTTTAACTTGTGTTGTTTCTTAAAATTTGATCTAATTTTCTGTGTGAAATTAATGTCAATTACAAAGAGTGCTGTTGTTACAATCTCCCTTTATATATAATGTCATTTTTATTGAACATTTAATTAAACTAAACCAGTAGGAAATATTTTATTTTAAAATAGTTGGAAAAGATCTTGAACTAATATCTGTGTATGTTAGTCAGTTTCACAGATGTATTAAATGTGGGTTTACAGTAAACTGACCCATTTGTACAATATTTTAGGTTTCAGTGGAAGAACATTAAACTCTAGTGTTACAAACTTCCCACAGTCTGTTCAGCCGAGATATTTCTGTTTTAAACACACACAGATGAAATACTGGTGCAAACGTGACATATCTGACTGAAGAAGAGAATCTGCTGATTCAGATGATAGCAGTTCTGAACATTCATTTACATGATTGAAAATCACATTGTTTTGTCTCCATAAACACACTGAAGAAAATGTCAAATGAAATGTATTGTATTTGAGTGTGTGAATGAGTGTTTCTGATCTCTTACCCGAGCAGCTCCATGAAGACTGAATGAATCATGGACGACACACACACATTCAGACATGGAGATTCTTCTCCAGGATTCAGGTACTTCAATCTTCATATGATCTTAATGTTATAGAAGACTCATTTTCTGCACATAACAGGGTGTTGTGTGTGTTTGCCAGGGTTGGTATAGTGATCTGTTGTCTCTATCATATTCTGGTGCCGGGATATACAGTAGTTGGAGACACTCAGGGTCTTTAAACACTGTCCAAAGACACACATATACAGTAGACAGCTAGATGATATATGACATTATCCTTGGACAGTCTCATCACTCTTCAACACACTGTCTTAATAGACAATCTTCTCATGTGGGATTTATTTTCATGTTAAATCAGCCAAGTTGATTCTTGTCTCTATTCTGTTATCTCTGTTCTATTAAAGTCAGTTTAAGGGTGACAGATCAATCTCACCGGAGTCCAGCTGTGTGTCCATAAAGAGTGACACATCTATGACAGAGCCAATCAAATTTGAGGGAAAACACACATCAACTGATCTGAGGTACAACATTTCATAGATAGATAGATCTTCTTGAGTTACATGCATGAAAACTTTGGAAAAAATAGACATGACAGTTTCTGCTTCAGAGTCACATTTTTAAACTGTCACCGTTTTGCATATAATGCAACAAACATAGGCGTAATTTGCGAGTTGGACATGTGGGACAAGTGCCCACCACTCTTTGCCAGGGTCGATATTGTCCCCAGCACTTTTTGAAACATCTCGCAGCACGGATGTACCTGATACAAACGAAACATCTCCAGTTGACTTGCAAGAGTATTAATTTCATTAGTTTGTGTTAATTTCATTCTGGTGGTGAGTGTGTTGCCGCTGTTATCAGTGTCAGAACGATCTCTTGTGTCTTCACACAGACAGCAGACGAACACTTCAATTACATGATTAAAACATTAAATACAGACAGGGCCATTTCTGACCATTTTACTAATTCCCATTTACAACTTAAACACTCAACCTAAATGTTTTGGCGGCAGTGGCTCAGTGGTTCATGTAGGTTGTCTACAAATTGGAAGGTTGGTGGTTCAATCCCCGGTTCCACCTGACCAAGTGGCTAGGTGTCCATGAGCAAGCTGCTCCACAGCTGCTCCCGACGAGCTGGATGGCGCCTTGCATGGCTGACACCGCCGTCAGTGTGTGAATGTGAGGCTATGTAAAGCGCTTTGGTGGCCATAGGTCTGTGAAAGTGTTATATAAATGCAGTCCATTTACTAAAATGATTTTATTATTAAAGTTATGTTAAAGTGTTAACAGGAGCGTTGAGGCGCTCATTGGCGCCCATCTACCTGGCTCTATATGAACACTATATGAATTTTTGCCTCTGTTTTCTCGACTCTGTTGTATTGTCTCTGTTCTCTCCGTGTTTGTCAATAATTAGTGAACAGTCTATGGACACTCGAGGAACATTTAGGAGAAGACACATGTTATCTAATCTGAGGTACAACATTTCTGTCTAGACATAAAGATATTTCACTATCACTTTTACTAATTTGTTGTAATCTAATAATTTATTCTTTCAGTCGTGATTCTCAACTGGTCCAAAGCACAAATCAAACCTGCTGTAAATCAAACCTGCTGAAGAGGTTTCAGTGTCTGTATGAAGGAACAGCAAAGCAGGGAAACCCAAAACTCCTGAATGAGATCTACACAGAGCTCTACATCACAGAGAGTGAAAGTGGAGAGATCAATAATGAGCATGAGGTGAGACAGATCGAGACACAATCCAGGAGAGCAGAAACAGAGGACACACCGATCAAATGCAATGACATCTTTAGACCTTTACCTGGACAAGACAAACCCATCAGAACTGTGCTGACAAAGGGAGTCGCTGGCATTGGAAAAACAGTCTCTGTGCAGAAGTTCATTGTGGACTGGGCTGAAGGGAAGGAGAATCAGGACGTCCAGCTCATATTTCCACTTCCTTTCAGAGAGATCAACTTGATGAAGGACAAAACACTCAATCTTTCAGATCTTCTACATGTCTTTTTCCCTGAAACAAAAGAAATGGAAATATCCAGTGATGAATATAAAGTGTTGTTCATCTTTGATGGTCTGGATGAGTGTCGTCTGTCTCTGAACTTTAAGAGCGAAGAGAAACTGTGTAATATATCTGAATCAGCCTCAGTGGACGAGCTGCTGATGAACCTCATTAAGGGGAATCTGCTTCCCTCGTCTCTCATCTGGATCACCTCCAGACCAGCAGCAGCGGATCTCGTCCCCTCTGAGTGTGTCCATCGAGTGACAGAGGTACGAGGCTTCAATGAGCCACAGAAGGAGGAATACTTCAGGAAGAGAATCAGTGATCAGAGTCTGGCCAATACAATCATCACACACCTGAAGTCCTCGAGGAGCCTCCACATAATGTGCCACATCCCAGTGTTCTGCTGGATCTCAGCCACTGTTCTAGAGGAGATGTTGAGTGAAGCAGAGAGAGGAGAGATTCCCAACACTCTCACTCAAATGTACACACACTTCCTGATCATTCAGAGCAACATCAAACATGAGAAGGACTATGAGAAGAAAGTGAAAGATGAAGACATGATTCTCAAACTGGGGAAACTGGCTTTCCAGCAGCTTGTGAAAGGCAACCTGATCTTCTATGAGGAAGACCTGAGAGGGTGTGGCATTGATGTGACAGAAGCATCAGTGTACTCAGGATTGTGCACTCAGATCTTCAGAGAGGAGTTGGGCTTGTATCAGGGGAAAGTCTTCTGCTTTGATCATCTGAGCATCCAGGAACATCTAGCAGCTCTATATGCACACATTTACCTTACAAATAAGAACAGAAATGTGTTTGACAAAACCAAACAAAGTTTATTTTCTAAAATCTTAAACCAGAAGAAATATCATTCATTATCTGAGCTGCATCAGCGAGCTGTGGATGAGGCTTTACAGAGTAAGAATGGACATCTGGACCTTTTCCTGCGTTTCCTTCTGGGTCTCTCATTGGAGTCCAATCAGACTCTCTTACGAGAACTACTGACACAGACTGGAAGCTGCTTCTACAACAAAGAGAAAGCAGTTCAGTACATCAAACAGAAGATCAGGGAGAATCTCTCTCCAGAGAGATCCATCTATCTGTTCCACTGTCTGAATGAACTGGGTGATGATTCACTGATGCAGGAGATCCAACGTTATCTGAAATCTGGAGAAATAGGAGGAACCAAACTCTCCTCTTCACAGTGGTCAGCTCTGGTTTATGTGTTGCTGACATCAGAGCAGAAGATGGATGTATTTAATCTAAATCAGTTTATTGGAGCACGAAATACAGCAGATGAAGTTCTTCAGAAGCTGCTGCCTGTGGTTAAAGAATCCAGATCAGTTCAGTAAGTTACTCTGACAACAGTCATTACACTCATTACACTGATAAAATATGCTCATATTTATGAGTTTAGCATGTGCTTTTGTACCTAATGAATACTGTAAAATGAGAAATTCATAATATCATTTATATCAGTGTTTCCTGAACTGAGAGACTGAAGAGTGTCATTGTTCTCTACAGGTTGAGGGATTGTGGTGTTACAGATGAAGGTTGTGCTGCTCTGACTTCAGCTCTGAGATCAAACCCCTCACACATGAGAGAACTGAGTCTGACATTGAATAAAGTAGGAGATTCTGGAGTCAAGCAGCTTTCTGATCTACTGCAGGATCTGGAGATACTGAGGTAAGATTGTATAAAATGTCTCATATGGTAAATAATGATTGTGATACAGATCTGCCAGGCTCTCACACCAGCCAATCACAGCGCACTCCCTCACCTGAGTGCTAATCACACACACCTGCACCTCATCATCACCCTCATGACTGCCACTATTTAGACACACACACTTCACCACAGTTCATTGTCCGGTCTCGTTTGTATGAAGAGGACTACTTAGCCTGCCTCAGTGACTACTACCTGATATCTCCAACGACCCTTCTCCAGTATCGTCTCCATTCTCCTCCGTGTCTCCAAGTCTAGTGTTGTTCAGAGTTCCAGCCTTCACTGCATCATCTCTCAGTCATCACACCCATCAGAAGAAACATACTATTCACTGCCGGCATCCCGCTCTCCAAAGTATCATTGCACTTTCCACTTACCTGCTTTTAGTTCATCCCCTCAGTTGTTGTCTCAATAAACCCCCTATGACCTTCAATCTCCTTCTCTTCAGTCTGCTTCCGTAACAGATTGCCATACAAAAAAATCTACTGTGAAATTACTAATGAGAATGTTGCTTTTATTTTCATTAGATTCTTTCCAATGTGTCTGACATCATTTTACAATATTAATGATTAAACATGATTGGATGATGTAAAGATGTGACAACCGTGTTCATATACAGATATGTTGATGATTTTGGGTACTTGCATAAAAAAATAATATTCGGTTACACTTTATTTTAAGGTGTCATTGTTACAGTGAACTTATGTATTTAAGTACTGAGTAATATTAAGCAACCACATGTACTTAGTATAGGATAAGGGTAGGATTAGAATTTGGTTGAGGATTAGTTACGTGTAATTATGCATAATTTACCTGTTAGTACTATGGAAAGTTCATGTAACATATGTAACAAGGACACTGTTAAATAAAGTGTTATCGAATATTCTTGCAATTTTTATCAAATGGTGCCGTGGATTAAGTCTCTGATTATGAAGTTCCTGCTGATCTGAGCTGTAGATCCTGAACTGAGAGACTGAAGAGTGCCATTGTTCTCTACAGGTTGAGTGATTGTGGTGTTACAGATGAAGGTTGTGCTGCTCTAACTTCAGCTCTGAGATCAAACCCCTCACACCTGAGAGAACTGGATCTGACTGGAAATAAAGTAGGAGATTCTGGAGTCAAGCTGCTCTCTGATCTACTGCAGGATCCTCACTGTAAACTGGAAATACTGAGGTAAGATTTTATAAAAGTCTCACTGTCATCTGTTTTTCTCCTGTGGTGAATAATAAATGATATACAAAAATAATATATACAAAAAAGTTTACCATCAAGTAACTGAAAAGGATGTTTAATCTTCATTAGATTCTTTCCAAAGCTTCTGAGGTCATTTTACTTTTGATAGTTTTACAAGTCAAAAACATGATTGTATGTCGTGAAGAGGTGACAACTGCTTTCATATATAAATCTGTTGAGGAGAAATTCCTATATATCATATCATTTATATCAGTGTTTCTTGAACTGAGAGACTGAAGAGTGTCATTGTTCTCTACAGGTTGAGGAATTGTGGTGTTACAGATGAAGGTTGTGCTGCTCTGACTTCAGCTCTGGGATCAAACCCCTCACACCTGAGAAAACTGTATCTGTCAAGGAATAAAGTAGGAGATTCTGGAGTCAAGCTGCTCTCTGATCTACTGCAGGATCCTCACTGTAAACTGGAGATTCTGAGGTAAGATTGTATAAAATGTCTCATATGGTAAATAATGATTGTGTTACAGATCTGCCAGGCTCTCACACCAGCCAATCACAGTGCACTCCCTAATTCTAAATCCCCTAGTTCTAATCACACACACCTGCACCTCATAATCACCCTCATCCCTGCCACTATTTAGACACACACTTCACCACAGTTCATTGTACGGTCTCATTTTTATGAGGAGGACTACTTAAGCTGGGCATACACTGTGCGATTTTCGTCCGATTTTGAGCCGAATTCTGACTCGTGCGACTCTTTTTCGGGTCGGGCCAATTTTCAGCTTTGTCATGCGTTGTTTGTCGTGCAGTGTTCGTGCAGTGTACAGGGGGAAACGAGAGGCGATTAACCTCTCCTGACTGGCAATCGGATGGTCGGATGAATTTCTGGCATGTTAGAAATTTTGGTCGCTCCTCATGACTATATGGCACAGTTGAAGCAGAGCTACGAACCGTTTGCCCTAAACTCAGTGTTTTTTCCCTCACTGCGCCTGCGCGAAAACAGAAGTTTAACCATTTCGTCTCCAGCAAAAAAAAAAAGAAAAAAAAAAAAGAGGGAGATCTTTAAGTTCTGTTGTTCAAACAAGCTACAAATTACGGTTGCTTACCCCCAGTTCATATTGCAAAATGGATTAACCATTACCCACGTCTTCCACCTGCGATGTACACTTTGCCTCTTTTATTAATTTGTTAAATAATGTTTTTGAAATAAAGTTGTTTTTAATTTTCATTGATGAATTATTGCAGTGTTTGGACATATTATAGACTATTAATAATTAATTATATGCCTATAATTCATTGTAATCGACCTAAATGTTTTAGACAATTTTCAATAAGGAAGAGTAAGCTTCTATGTAATATTTTATTATCCTCACAGCGCGTTGGTTATGCGGTGATGCGCTATGAAATTATTGCGTGGCAATTTAATTATAATAGCCTATCAATTTAATAATAAAAGTAGCCTAGGCCTTCCCTAATAATAATAATAATAATAATAATAATAATAATAATACAATATTACTAATAATAATTTAGTACATAACTTGGAAATGCTAAATCATCTTGATATTGTTAGCTGATGCTTGTTTTGACAATATCTCTGGATACATGATATCGTCTATAGGCGCAACCCAACATAAGGGTTTATCGTGCTGATTCGTGCATATTTCACATGTATAGTGTGAGCAGTGAAGTCGCAGCTCGACGTTTAGACAGTATAGTGTGAGCACATAAATCCTGAGCTTTGGCTTTACATTGCATGCGATCTACTCGTTCAGTGTGAGTAGGTACCTTGCTGAAATCACACAGACATCGCACAGTGTATGCCCGCCTTTACCCTACCTTAGCTCAGTTGTTGTCTCAATAAACTCCCTAATAACTTCAGTCTCCTTCTCTTGAGTCTGCTTCCGTAACAGATTGCCATACAAAAAATCTACTGTGAAATTACTAATGGGAATGTTGCTTTTATTTTCATTAGATTCTTTCCAATGTGTCTGACATCATTTTACAATATTAATGCTTAAACATGATTGGATGATGTAAAGATGTGACAACCGTGTTCATATACAGATATGTTGATGATTTTGGGTACTTGCATAAAAAAAAAAAAATTCGGTTACACTTTATTTTAAGGTGTCATTGTTACCGTGTAATTATATATTTAAGTACTGAGTAATATATTAAGCAACCACATGTACTTAGTATAGGATAAGGGTAGGATTAGGATTTGGTTGAGGGTTAGTTACGTGTAATTATGCATAATTTACCTGTTATTACTATGATAAATTCATGTAACATATGTAACAAGGACACTGTTAAATAAAGTGGACACTGTTAAATAAAGTGTTATCAAATATTCGTACAATTTATATCAAATGGAAACTAACCCGCTCGAGCAGTTTGTAGAAGCGGGTCTGAACCTTAGACTGGACCTGTTAATGGTGCCGTGGATTAAGTCTCTGATTGTGAAGTTCCTGCTTATCTGAGCTGTAGATCCTGAACTGAGAGACTGAAGAGGGTCATTGTTCTCTACAGGTTGATTGGTTGTGGTGTTACAGATAAAGGTTGTGCTGCTCTGACTTCAGCACTGAGATCAAACCCCTCACACCTGAGAAAACTGAGTCTGTCAAGGAATAAAATAGGAGATTCTGGAGTCAAGCAGCTTTCTGATCTACTGCAGGATCCTCGCTGTAAACTGGAGAATCTGTGGTAAGATTTTATAAAACTCTCAACGTCGTCTGTATTTCTCCTGTGGTGAATAATCAATGATATACAAAAATAATATATACAAAAAGTTTACCATCAAGTTACTGAAAAGGATGTTTAATCTTCAGTGGATTCTTTCCAAAGCTTCTGAGGTCATTTTACTTTTGATAGTTTTACAAGTCAAAAACATGATTGGATGTCCTGAAGAGCTGACAACTTCTTTCATTTATAAATGTGTTGAGGAGAAATTCATATATATCATATCATTTGTATCAGTGTTTCCTAAACTGAGAGACTGAAGAGTGTCATTGTTCTCTACAGGTTGTGGTATTGTGGTGTTACAGATGAAGGTTGTGCTGCTCTGACATTAGCTCTGAGATCAAACCCCTCACACCTGAGAAAACTGGATCTGTCATGGAATAATCTAATAGACTCAGATGTAAAGCTGCTCTCTGATCTGATGGTGGATCCACATCATAAACTGAAGAAGCTTTGGTGAGTAGTGATATTTAAAACTGTTCATATTTTAATTGAAAGTTAATTTAGTTTCTTCTTAATTTTCTTTCCTTGTGATGGTGAATTACTCACTATAAACATGTTTAATAAGAGTTTGATTAGTTCATTTATTTTTATAATACTGTAGTTTATAGCAACAATTAAATATCTTCAAGTTTCTTTTTATTTCAAACAAATCAATATTTTGCTTTCATCACTGTTTTTGTATCCCTAAATTATGTATTTTGAGAGAATGTCAATTGCAATAAAATATAATGGTAAATATTTATCACTATAGTTTCTTTATCATAAATAAACCTGACCCAGTGACACAGTAAGAGGACAGTCATACAGGGTTATAGATAAGGGTGAAGGGTCATCATTCATGGTGACTTAGAAGCAAAATCAAAATCTGAATGTTTAAAAACAGCTTTAACAATTGTACAGTATTATATTATAATCTCTCACTTTATCATCTAAGTAGTTTCTTTTAGTTGTTCTAAAGTTGATAATGCAATAATTTTTGCACACATTTGACTGTCTGTGTTTCACTTACAGGTTCTAGATGTTAGTCTGACCTTCTCTGGATCAGCTGATGGTGAATAAAGAGCCTCTACAGACACAATCACATTCAACAGAATCAACAGACACAAACCCACAGTGATCATCACACACACATGTGTTTGTGTAACTTCACAGAGTGATCCAATCCTTCATCCAAAGTCAAACAAGGAAATCTTCAACCAAATGAACTTCAACCAAATGAACTACTTCATTATCATTAGCAGAGTTATTGCTCAGTGAACAAAACAACATGCTTCAGATTATTGATAAATGCAGTTATTCACAACCTAACCATAAGCTCCTCTGCACAATGGTAACGAATGGAAACTTTAACATAATAGAAACTCTTTCAAATGTCAAACATAACTGAACATTAAACATTAGCAGATGTTTCCCTGTACTCAAAAACACATGAAATAACACTTAATTTCAAGATTTACTCTCCATTTCCAGCCATGTGCAAAGCATGCTGGGAACAAACAATGGTGTCTCTAAATAAAACCACATAAATGAGCTAATTCTCCAAAAATAAATAGGTAGCCCTTTTTCCTTAAATTTATCAGGCTTATCAGTTCCTCAATTCAAGCCTCAAAATTGTGTATGTTTCCTTAACTAGTTTCCATGAGATTAAATAATGATCTGAGATGTCATCGCTCTGCTGCAGATTTTCAACGGCATCAACATTGATTCCATGTGACAATGTTAGATCTAAAGTATGATTACGCCAATGAGTAGGTCCTGATACGTGTTGTCAAACTCCAGTAGAGTTTAGAATGTCTGTAAATGCTAATCCCAATTCGTCTTTTTCATTATCTACATGGATATTAAAATCACCAACAATTAGGACTTTATCTGCAGCCAGTACTAACTCTGATAGAAAATCAGCAAATATCACTTACGCTATAGATAACGTTACAGAAAGTACCATAAGAAAGTAGGATGCTGCACACTGGTGGTGGTTGAGGAGAGATCCCCTGATATGATTGTAAAGCGCTTTAGGTGTACAGTAGTACATATGAAAGCGTTATATAAATGCCTCATTCATTCAAATGCCTCATTTATTCACTGATGATGCACTTTGTTGACAAATGCCAGAAATAAAGTCAAACTGGTTAGTAATAAGTGAAGCTGGTAATGCTGTTTGTGGAGTTGTTTAATCCTCTTCTGCTGAGATCTGGAGAGATTTAATGTCTTCTTTTCTCTTCAGTTGATCTCATCTAAGGCTGTGACTGGAAGTCAGTTGTAGTTCTTGTGTTTCTGCTCATCTATTTTTACTGTTCTCTTTTTTCCTTCAGTGATTCTGTTTAACAGGCTTGTTGAGACTAAGATCACTCTAATATACACAGATTTTATGGCCTAAATAAGGACCAGTTCTGATTAATTTGCTTGTGGCATTGCTATGGCCTACTTGTGGTCTGGCAAACAGGAACGGAGGGTCAAAGTGCTTCATTACATGTGTTAAGAGGGTCAGATCATCACTCCACGAGTGTCAGATGTGGGCATACTGGGCCGACTGGGCTTTTGCTATATACCACTTTTTATTAGAACAGTAACTATATAATCGCTTTTCAAAGCAAAACTTAAAACCTATGTCTCTCTGGGAAGGTTTATGACTCCTGAGTCTAAATGGAGCTGATGTAAGTGTAAGCTGCTCGTCCCCAAATAAGGGGAGTGGCAACGCTAGTAGCGTCCACAGTGTTTTCCTCATGATGTGTCGGGGAAGAGAAACACCTGTGTTTCATTATCAATCAGGGATCAAAGCCATAAAGGTATGATGAATTTGTTGTTTGGGAGGGTTTTTGTGCGTGCTGCTGAGTTCTTTGCCGAGGCTGCCGTGCCGGGACGTGGGTTGGAGATAGACGCGTGTGACTGGGAGGGATATTTTGTTGGGGCTTTTCCCCGTAAAGTTTGGCGGCCGCCATCGATTTCCTTGAATGCGTGAACCCACGTCCGGTAGCGGGTAAGGAAGCCAGCAGTACACTCTCATTTTTAAGGTTATTGATGTGTGTCTTGGTAGTGCTATGTTCGCTGGGGAGGCCTTATTTATGTGTGTGATTACCGGTCCCCCAGCGCCATTTGTGTGTAAAGTGAGTGCGTGTGCGTAAGGGGGTAGGAGAGCAGGTTACCTCCCATATGACTCTTATACTGTACAGCTATTGACGACGTCTATGTATTTAGCGTGAGTGGTATTGATGGTATGTCCTGATATTTGGTGTGTATTTATTGGTGTGGTATTTAAGTGATTTATACGACTTTATATGAGGTTTGCAGTGCAATGAAATTATGCGTGTTATGGGTGATCACATGAATTGATTTAATGCATGTATTTAACAACCTTGGTAACCTCGTGCTGAATATATTGTCCTGTTTGATTGATGCTTTATTTCTCTTTAAGCTTATTGATTAAATGTTATCATTAATTACAAATACATTATTATAATCGTACCTGTCATTGCATCAACCTGCTGTCCCCCCCTGGGTTTTACTATTATGCTTGTCCAGAAATAAAATTGTTATATTTATATCTAAGAAATTGTGTACTTGAGTGTTTTCCTTGGTTGTTGGGCCACAGAAAATCATTGGTCCAGTAGAGAACCTGTAGTTCACTCTATTCTATTGGGGTGGTTACAACTTGGCGTAGTTTTGGCAGTCTGGACTGTGGGCAATAACCAGGAAAATGTCAACTGCACAACCATCAGTACAGTTACCTTCTACATCTAGTGAGGGGCAGCAGAGAGTAGAGGGTTCACCTGATACGGCTCAGAATCAAGCAACAAATGCAAATATGTTTATGTTTCCAATGATGATGGGGACACCTTGGTGTCAAAAATTTAATGGAGATCAAATGGTACAGGGGAATAATTTTCAGGATTGGTATAATATGCAGACATCAACGTTTAATATATACCCTTTTTCTGAGGTGCAAAAGGTTTCTGCTATAATAAGTAATCTTGATGGGGAAGCAAAGAGGGAAGTGTTAGCTTTGCCAACAGCACAGCGTACGACAGCTGATCAGATATTGTCATTTTTGAAAAGCATTTATGGAGATATTGTCCCCCTTGCAACCCTTCGTGCCCAATTTTTTACTCGTAAACAAAGGACAGCTGAGAATGTTAGGCAGTTTGCCTTGGCACTTCAAGAATTGAGTAATCGGTTGGAGAATAGGGGCGATGGCACCATTATGGGTAATGTTTTACGTGACCAGTTTATTTTGGGACTCTGTGATGCAGGATTGCGTAGGGAACTTCGGGGTATGGTTAGGGCAGCTCCTGATAGTTCTTTTGTAGAAGTTAAACAAGAAGCAATTCTACGAGCAGAGGAGTTTGGGGAGGTAAGGCAAGCAGTAGCTGCAACAGTACAGTTAAAACCAGCCCCCGATACAACAAAATTGGTAGAGGAGATTAAACAGGAGGTCTTTTTGCAGTTAAAAGGAGAAATAAAGGAAATGGTTGCTGGAATGATTAAGGAAGTTCGTGAAGGAGTTCAGCACTTATTGCCAAGTAGTGATAATGCAAGATCTAGGTATGAGGTAAGGAGGGGTCGAAGAAGTTCAGATCAATTTGACCATCAGGGAAGACCTATTTGCCGACGTTGTAAACAAGTTGGGCATATTGAAAGACGTTGTGGAGTTGTAGAGGGAGCACAGAGGCCTTTAAACTTTTAGAACCCACTGTACAGGCCCAATCAGTGGGTACATTGGGTAGTGGCCAATCAGAAAAGAAAGATCATTTAATAGGACAATGCCCAGTTGTGGAAGTGGTGATACAGGGGGTTAAAACGCCTTGCTTGATTGATACAGGTTCACAAGTGACTACATTGACCGAAAGCTATTTTAAAAAATATTTTGAGACTAGAGGATCAACAATGTACCCACCAATTCAAAAGTTCAATTTGGTAGCTGCTAATGGGTTAACGATTCCGTATATTGGATATATTGAGGTGGATTTGAATATATGTGGGAAAGTTATACCAAAAAGGGGAGTGCTAATTGTTAAAGACTCAAATGGATCATTGTACCCAGGACTAATTGGCATGAATGTGATTAAGGAGTGTAGAGATTTTCTGATGACACAGACTGGGGATGGTTGTGTAGGGGCAGAAGGTGAAGTGCAGGTTAAGGTGTGGCATCAGATGTTTTCGGTGTGTGAAGATCTGTTAAAGTTTGCTGATGAGTCAGGACAGATAAGTTCAATTTACTGGTCGCAGGGAAAACGAAAGACAATACCAGCACAGTCAGAGGTAGTGATAGAGGCATGTGCACGTTTACGACCTGATAGGAAGGATTATGTGGGTTTAGTAGAACCTTGTCAAGATGTATTGCCGGGTCAGTTATTGGTAGCTAGATCACTGAGCACAGTTTCAAAGGGTAAAGTTATGGTCCGAATTTTAAATCTTTCTACAGCCCCAGTGACTCTTTTTCAGCGCTGTCGAATAGGGCAGATTTTTGAGGTTGAGTTGTGTCCAAGTCGGCAAGGGTGTTGTGGGGACATTTTATACAGCCTTTTGGGGGGTTTGATCAGCTGCACTCTGACCAGGGCCCCAATTTTGAATCAAAAGTCATCAAAGAATTATGTTCGTTGTACAACATCAGTAAGTCTCACACAACGCCCTATCACCCAGCAGGAAATGGACAATGTGAGCGTTTTAATCGGACACTGCTGAGTATGCTGGGGACATTAAGGGACGACCAGAAGGAGAACTGGGATCAGTATGTGGCAGAGTTGGTACAGGCATACAATAATTCACCCCATTCCTCTACAGGGTATACCCCTTATTTTCTAATGTTTGGCCGTCATGCGAAATTGCCCATTGATGTGATGCTGGGCCGGGGAGATGAATTCTCAGGCACAACAGGTAGCTGGGTGCACCACCACCATGAAAGACTAGTGACTGCCTATAATCAAGCCAGAAAACACATTCAGAAGGCTCAAGTGCATCAAAAGAAGGGGTTTGACCGTAGGGTCAAGTGGGAACCTTTGTTGGTGGGTCAGAGAGTTATGGTATTGAATAAGAGGGCCAGGGGACAGGGTAAATTGGATGATAAATGGGAACGTAATATATACAAAGTGGCGTCACAACCTAATCAAGATATACCTGTTTATGTGGTTAAGAAGGAAAGGGGTGATGGTGGCGAGAGAGTGTTGCATCGCAATATGTTAAGCCCATGTAAGTTTGAAATTTCCTTGCCCTCAGAGGAGGAAGAAGTAGAGGTATTGCATTCTAATTCTGATGTCAATCCTATGAACAGTAATTGGTGTATGTATCCTTGGGTGGGGGGCGGTCTTACAGGTCTGCCAGTACCCACACAAAAGGACGGAGAGACTGCCCGTAATATGGACATTGATGAAGCAACCCGTAATATGGACACTGATGAAGTAACATTACAGACTGCACAGGGGGAAAATCCCTCATGTTCACCTGCTTCACAGGTCGAATGTTCAAGACGGTCCACTCGGGCCACGAAGGGCCTGTTGCCTCAACGTTATAGAATGTGAAGTATTCGAGTGGGAATGTGCGGACACATTTAGAGTAGGGGGGGCGGATGTAAGCTGCTCGTCCCCAAATAAGGGGAGTGGCAACGCTAGTAGCGTCCACAGTGTTTTCCTCATGATGTGTCGGGGAAGAGAAACACCTGTGTTTCATTATCAATCAGGGATCAAAGCCATAAAGGTATGATGAATTTGTTGTTTGGGAGGGTTTTTGTGCGTGCTGCTGAGTTCTTTGCCGAGGCTGCCGTGCCGGGACGTGGGTTGGAGATAGACGCGTGTGACTGGGAGGGATATTTTGTTGGGGCTTTTCCCCGTAAAGTTTGGCGGCCGCCATCGATTTCCTTGAATGCGTGAACCCACGTCCGGTAGCGGGTAAGGAAGCCAGCAGTACACTCTCATTTTTAAGGTTATTGATGTGTGTCTTGGTAGTGCTATGTTCGCTGGGGAGGCCTTATTTATGTGTGTGATTACCGGTCCCCCAGCGCCATTTGTGTGTAAAGTGAGTGCGTGTGCGTAAGGGGGTAGGAGAGCAGGTTACCTCCCATATGACTCTTATACTGTACAGCTATTGACGACGTCTATGTATTTAGCGTGAGTGGTATTGATGGTATGTCCTGATATTTGGTGTGTATTTATTGGTGTGGTATTTAAGTGATTTATACGACTTTATATGAGGTTTGCAGTGCAATGAAATTATGCGTGTTATGGGTGATCACATGAATTGATTTAATGCATGTATTTAACAACCTTGGTAACCTCGTGCTGAATATATTGTCCTGTTTGATTGATGCTTTATTTCTCTTTAAGCTTATTGATTAAATGTTATCATTAATTACAAATACATTATTATAATCGTACCTGTCATTGCATCAACCTGCTGTCCCCCCCTGGGTTTTACTATTATGCTTGTCCAGAAATAAAATTGTTATATTTATATCTAAGAAATTGTGTACTTGAGTGTTTTCCTTGGTTGTTGGGCCACAGAAAATCATTGGTCCAGTAGAGAACCTGTAGTTCACTCTATTCTATTGGGGTGGTTACATAAGCATCTAAATACGTGCTTTTTCTTGTATGGCGGATGTACAGCATGCTGTTGAATGTTTATCTCTTTTGGTCTTTTATCAGAACCTTTTATTTAATGTTGTTCAGAACAATGGTGGACAAGGATATATCCTTCCATTTCCAGATCTAGTTATCTATGATCAGATCCTTTTTTGCATAAAAGTGCTTTAATAACAGAATAACATAAAGAAAGAAACAAACAGAAGAGCATCTTCTGAATAATTTGTGAAAACTGCAAAATAATCATTCCTATTGTTCTGCAAATCTTTTTGAAAGTTGTTTTCTCTGACTATTGAACACATGCTGTATTCAAATGAGCTGAGAGAAATCTTCAGACCTAAACATCATGTCGCACAGTCCAATTAACACACACTCACACTCAAGACTCATTTATTTCTTATATTGCACATTTAACAACTCATTGTCCAGAGGCACATTTATGCATGTATCAGACGCTTTAATCAAAAAGACTTACATTCAGTCTACATCTGATCCCTGGGAATCAAATCCATGACTTTGGGTTTTCTCACACCATGATGATGATTATCCAGGTTACAGGATACCTGTGTCACTATAGTGTTCCTGTAGCTCAGCTAATCATGATGCAGCATAATAATACCTGAACCGTGGCACAGAGGATGAAGACATTTTTATGGTATGTTGGTCTTAAGGGCCCACATCAACCTAGCCCATAATCGATTGTCAAAGTTTTTTTTTTTTTTTTCGTCATCTGAATTTTTCGTCATCGATACCAGGGACACCGAAACACCGGGGAACATGAAATTTGGTGGGCATGTAGCCCCACTAGACTTTTACGGAAAAATTTCGTTTGGTCCCCGGGGGCCACTCCCCCCCTGCGCTGGGCCCCCCCAAACCCAAAAAAATCAGTTTTTCCTAAATAACTACCTGAACCGTGGCACCGAGGATGAAGAAATTTTTATGGTATGTTGCTCTTAAGGGCCCACATCAACCTAGCCCATAATCACTCATTTGTGATTTGCGCCCCTCCCATAAAAAATGAAAATGCAATATTATTCTGCTTTAATCGCCCCTATCTTCAGTTGAGATGTTCAGAACTGCACCATATTTCATGTGTATGATTAACTTGACATCCTCTGGGGGTATGCTAAGTTTCGTAGAATTTCATCCATGGGGGGGTATAAAATAAATTCATTTCATAGACAGTAAAAGAAATGGACACAGCGACCCCATTGGATTCAACGGAGACAAAGTGAAGCCAATTAGAAACTCTTACTTCCTGGGGGTCCAGCGTACTGCGCAGACTCAAACTGAGCTCGACGACGTAGATGTGACGTGAGCAAACCGTCTGTCTTCTAGTGGCTGTGCCAAGATCAATCTGAATCATTACCTTCCGAAACTCGCAGAGACGGAGAGCGTGAGTAGGAGCTGTCCATGATCTTGGAGCAGGAGAAACTTTTTGTAGGTGTTCTGATTAATTACTTTGTCATTTTGCCTCGACGTCCTCCCGATTGCCCGCGAGCTTCTCCTCCTGTCCATACGGTAATTTCCTACTGTGCGACAGAGAGTCGCGTGGCTGTGACGCAATCGTTAGCCTACTTTTACAAAAACTGCTTCTACAGGGCCATAACGTAAGCTACAAGGTAATGGAGCCTTTTATACATTTTTGTGTTTCTTTAGAAATAAATAATGGACAAATGGAGTCTTTAAACGCCTCAGATGTGAAGTTATTCGCTGTCAAAGTGACGCCAAAATGAATGGGAGTCAATGGGATGCTAACTGCAGGTGGGGTTCCGCTAGCCAATGGCGGCGCCCGGGGGTACCTTCAAAATAATACAAATCCCTGCCCCCCTGATTCATTTATGTGCACATTTAGTGACTGTACACTCATCGGCCTGTAGATGGTGCTGTTGAGCGAAGGGTTGCTGGTTTAGGATGATACTGTCACACACACACATGCAGGAATACAAACAAACGCAAGCATGCACACACACTGACATCCACACGCACAAACACACACACAAACACACACGCGCACACACATGTACGCACGCATACATACACGCACAGACACACACACACACAGACACACACATACACAAACACACACACATACACACACACACAGACAGACATGCACATAATACTACTTTTTTTTAATGTTTATAATATTTACTAAGTTCTCAAAGAATGAAGGGAAAAAATTAGAAAAACAACAACCCCAGACATATGATAACATTGGACGTAACATCAACACTAAAATATAAGTGAATTGAACTCAATGTATATGAGTTTACAGTACTCTTAAATGGTTAAAAAAAAAAAAAAAAAAAAAAAACTTAGGCAATCAGTTTCCTCAAATGGTTTGAGTTACCATAACTTATCGGGCACCTTTTTGGCTTTTAACAACATCTGTGATGAAAGGAAAGATTCTCAAAACTTTAAAAGCAGGAAAGGTTATTTATTAAGTTACACATTTAAATATACAGACAAAAGAATGGAACAACTGCATACTTTATAGTAAATATTAAATTCATTTTACAGTGCTTACTGCTTAATTGCATATTCCTTCAATTCACAAACAGTGCAAAAATTACAATATCTGCCCTCATAAGACATAACTGCTCACATTCACACATATCTGATAATCAGCAACTTCACAGTCACAGTGAGGTAATAAAAAAGTCAAGACTTATCCTAAACACGTAATACATAACAGTACGACCCACTAAGTAAGTCCACCAGACATTGTGCTGCTTCTAAATTAAGATAAATAGTACAAAAAGTAACAAAACTACAATATTACCAAATTCCATTTCAAAATACATCATTAAAAAATATTAATGTATCCAAAAATGGTTATGACATTTATAAAGCAACTAGTTCCTTTAAAAATGTATAGTTTTTTTTCTTCTTTTTTTCTCAATACACATTGTTTTAATCAGGTACTCAAAAATGTTGTTTGCAGGAGATGCAGCGGCACAATGGCGCCCCCTTCTGTGCGGAGCCATTGTGCCAAAATTATTAAAGGGTCATGAAACCCCCCTCTTTCAGCTCAAGTCTAGCTCACAAGGCTTGTTCGACTTCATGCAGCTCTGCGCAGACCGATCGGCGGCTGACTTGAAGCAGTGCATGTCGGTTAGAAATTTTGTCCGACTTGATACAGCGCCGACGCCACGTGACTGTGACGTATGCCATCAAAGTACCGCGAGAGCGATTCGAGAGTAGCCGGAGAACTCAGCCAGCGCAGCTTCTCAAGAGCGGCTGCACGAGGGCTGATGACGACACAGCTGTTCCACGATTGGCCGGATTCACCGCATGACAATGATCACGTGTGTTTCGTGTTTATTCGAACACCTTTAGTTCCTCTAAAGCTCACAAATCAGTTTATTATAACAGTAAACACTCTTTTCATGTTGTTGTCATGTTATATTGTGTCATGTTTATCAAATTAAAACTGATTAAAAAACGTAGACTCCACTTCATTGATAGTAGCTTATGTCGAACTTTATTCTTGTTCAAACAGACGCTGTATGAAGCAGTACATAAAGTATTGAATGAAAATGTCTCTGAAACATCTGTGTATTATTTGGCAAATATTGCATTTATTTCACTTCAGCTGTGGTAAAGTATGCAAACACCACGTGAGCGGCCACTACGGGAACCAGAAAGTGTCCGACTTCACGTCTCCGTTTGCAGCTCCTCCCCGCCTGCACGCGGCTACTCTCGCCGATCGGTTACATCCAGCCGCAGCCGATGTCGAACACACCTAAAATCTTTTTGAAAAATGCAACCTAAATGGGCGTGGTGGCTGTGAGAAGAAGGGAGGGGAGTGGGTGTGGTATGGCATGGCAGGGGAAACTGTCATCGCCAGTGGATATCGACTGTCACTAAAAATCAGTGGTAAAACGTGAGGAAATGCTAGATTTTTTTATAGCTGGCAAAGTTAGTCTAATGAAATACACTGACACCTTATGTTTGTCCTTTCAAAAGTAACTGAATGCCCTGCTACATATATTAGCCTACTACAGCAATCATAATTGTGTTTAAAACATATAAATGTAGAAGTATATGTATAATTATGTCATTATAAAAAAAAAAAAAAAAAAAAAAAAAAAATATATATATATATATATATATATGTTTATATACACACTATAAATGCATATATTTGAAAGTAATACATTTTCCGCTTAAAAAAAACAAACATAATAAAGATGGACAGTGACATAGAAATTTGCACAAATTAAGCATACGTTCCATACAATTGAGGTATTATCGAAATATCAAAATTTGAATAATGAGTGATTATTTAACAAAAGGCATGTAAAACGGTCAGGGTTACATTTTAGACAGACACACACACACACACACTCACCTCTGAAGCGATAGAAAAGTCCTTGGGACCGCATCACTTGCAAGACGAAACCTGCATTACTGTACAAGACCGAAGTCCACCATTCTCCAGTTGAATGGTTGCTACACACACACATAGTTTAGATGTGTCCGTGGTTGATGGCCAACCAACCGCCCGCAGTCAAAGTCCAGCCCTGGCAGCATCGCGGGGAAAGATGCACTGGATCTTTTTGCACCAACAAAACAAACGCGCGTCCCATCATTGCCTCTCTCATCTACTACGCGATATCACAGTTTGACATGTCTGTCATTGGAAAGTTCCATGTGGTGTCATGAATAATTAAGAGCAAGTGTCCATTGGATAAGAAAACTCAGACATGAATAATTATGAGACACCGATGAGTCATCAAAGTACTATAGTGCTCTGCCACGTCACTGCCTATGACGTGGACACGATGAAGATTTTAAACCCGAAAGATGAAAATAGCGGAAAAAAACTCAAATTTAACCATTTTCCCCCTACTATTAAATCTAACAGATGCTAACATTGTCTTCAGTGGTGTTCAACACTCATACCTCTGTTAAAATCTCAGAAATTTTGGTTTAGGGTTTCATGACCCTTTAAAGATATTCTTTTATTAAAACATTATAAATAGTCAAAAGCTTATTTGTTAAGAAAGTAAGCTTTTATTCTTTTTAAAATGAGCTCAAAATTGTATATTATTAAATCAAGTGATGGAGATGGACAAGGCAACAATGCTAAACAACATGTATAATAATGTTGGCTGAGAGGGCAAAATGTTATTTTCCTTTTCGCCCTATCTTCTATCAATTAATGCACGGACGGCCACGGTCTGAAGCCCAGGGGGTAATACTAGCTGCTCAAAAATAATATTTTCAAAGGGGTCCTATTACACTTTTTCAACTTTATTTAGTGTGTAATGTTGCTGTTTGAGTAAACACATCTGCAAGGTTACAAAGCTCAAAGTCCACTACAAAGGGAGATATTATATTTAACAGAATCCACTTTTCAATAACTACAACTAATGGCTCGTTTGGACTACAGCACGTTTTTTTCCGGATCTTATAAGTCATAATGTTCCTCATTTAAATAATCCCCGCCCAAACAAGTTGGCGAGGCCTGGTTAAGCTGCATTAGAGAAGATGAAGAGTATTGTCGCTGTTTTTTACACCCCAGAAAACGTTTTTCCAAAGGCTGACGAACTTTGAGAGGTTAAATTTATTTTTAACACTGTTCCTGAACATTATAACCCTAACATTTGTCTGTGTGATGCACATTTTACGGAGAACAGCTTCCAGAACAGAGTTTAACATACCACTCTGAAACTGTGAAATCTGTTATGCACGATCC
The DNA here is from genome assembly GCF_949319135.1 of Squalius cephalus. Lineage (NCBI taxonomy): Eukaryota > Metazoa > Chordata > Actinopteri > Cypriniformes > Leuciscidae > Squalius > Squalius cephalus. The sequence continues at coordinate 41,670,904 of NC_137129.1, forward strand.
TCTTGTTCGCTAACATTGTCAGGGTCTGAATCGGGCTCGAATTGGTTTGAAATCGATGCCATCGGTAATATTTACATCTGAGTAGATCTCGCGGTTATAAGGAGGCATAACATTTCCAGAACACGTGCTAAGCGCTGCCAACACACTGGGCCAGCTAACCAATCACAACACATTTTATATTTCGGAAGGAGGGGCTTCATGGAAAACGACGCTTTCGAGAGAGAGGAGCTGTAATAATGTAAATTATGTGAATAATAATAATTTTTTTGAATAATTAAGCATGAAAACATATTCATTCTAGTACGCCCTGAAAACAAAATCAAGACTTCATAAAAAGGCATAATAGGACCCCTTTAAAATCATTATTTTTGTATATGGGAGTTAACAGCAGTGCCAACCACACTTTATTACCGAACTCACACCTGTAAATCTCAAATTACTCATCTTGGTGAGTATTCACGTAAACACTATTGGTTATGTCCTAAGTGAACGAGAAAAATGTGTAACAGTATATTATTGGATCCTTGCATTAGTTCTTAAAGTGACAGCAGCCTACGACCTGACTGACCCGAATGATCCAAATGAACGCACCTTTATAAAGCTTATAAAGCTTTATAAAGCTCTTTGTTCTTGTTGCTGATATCAGGGTCGGCTGCTGCTGTCTGTGTCATTAATAGGTGTGTTTGTCTTCAAGCAGCGCTGCTCAGACTGATCGGTGTATGAGATCAAATTACCGCAACAGCGATCAGAGAGCAGTGCTGTACGCTTTTGAATCACTCTCTTGGTACTTTGAAACTGTGCACTTCACTGTTAATAAGGGCACAGACAGTTCAACTGGGAAATCCAATATGCTTCAGGTGGAAGGGGGGAAGCTGGGAAGAGAGCACATTTATTTATTTATTTATTCATTTATTTTTAAACTCAATGTTTAACGATTTTGTAAAGCTCTCAATGCCTCTTATTTTACTTACTATGTTCTTGTTTTGTCATCATTTATGTAGTTAAATCCGTCCTTTGATTCTGTACTAGGTTTAGCATCAATCTGATGTTCAAATAATGTAACTTCACCTGTTTCAGTGATTTCAACATAATATTTCTCCTCATCCACTGATCTTCTCTCACCTGTGACTGTCATCATGATCAAGATTTCTCCTTCAGAGTTCAGAACCTCATATGTTCCAGTGTCAGTGACTGTAAAATTATTAATGATCAGGTTTCTATCTCTAATAGTCATTCGATCTCCCCTGACCCCGTGACTTCTGCTCCAATCCTCCTTTCGCCCTGTGCTTCTTTTGGCCCAGTGCTCCACTTTATCAGCGTTGATCAACAGAACATCCAACTTCAGCTCCTCACCTTTCTTTACAGAGATCTCATCTGAGGAGAAACAGAGACATTAATCATTATTATAATGGTGTCAATCAGTCAAGGCCATACGCATATATTTAGGATTGGGGACCAAATGTAATCATTTAAAAATCCACCACTGTGAAGCATATATTGGATTAACTAATCTGAATATTAGTGTCCCATTCAGCGTGTCTGCTGGTTACAGGCCTGTGTGCAATACTAACACAATTATTAAAGGAAAACCAGAAAGCACATGCTGATGGTTTGATTAGTTTTGACTTTACCATGAATGGAGAGTTGATACTCCAGGGTTTGTCGCTCCAGCTCTGTCTGATCATTAGTGTGGTAATAGAGTCACAGCCAATTTTTCTCTGAAAAACATGATCTACAATCACAGATCAACACTCATGAGAAACTCACAGTAAATATAATGTCTGATAATTAATAAGAGTAAAGCATGAATCTCACCAGAACACAGTGAGTCTGTGCAGTTTGACAGAGTCCTGATCTGACGTATGAACCAGTTTCTAGAATCAGGAGGATCTTCAGGAGCTTCAGTCCAGTCTTTATCAGTCATAATCCAGACTCGTTCTTCATTACTGAAGTGTTTGATACGTCTGCCATCATAAACACACACAGCACTGAACTCTGGGAATGAGTCTGATTTGGTCAGGACTGTAAAGGTGTAGTGGAGGAAGTGTTTCTCTGAGGAACATATGAAACACAAACTGAAAACACACAAAGCAGAAGCGGGCACTTCCTGGCAGGTAAAACCACCTTAAACCACTGAAAACAAACTCTACTATAACATATACTATAAAATGTATTTTATTTTACATTAAATTGATATTATATGATATTATATGATTATATTATAGTTTGTTTGTAACATGGTTATGTCTGAAACTAATCTTACCTTGCAGTGCATCACTAAGAAAAGGGTAAAACCATAAATATATAAGCAAGACTATTCCTTTGTCTATACCAGGGGTCGGCAACCCGCGGCTCTAGAGCCGCATGCGGCTCTTAAGCGCCGCCCTAGTGGCTCCCTGGAGCTTTTTCAAAAATATGAAAATGGAAAAAATATTTTTTGCTTTAATATAATTTCTGTAGGAGGAAAAACATGACAAACATTCTTAACCCTTTCGCACGTACGATCGGTGGTCGGTGTGATTAGAACGGTCAGTGCATCACGTGATCAACTGCTAAATTCAAATGTGCTCTCGCGCGTTGGCTGGCGCTGAGCCAGATACAGGCGCGCTCGGCTCAGAGCTGTCATATATCACAACTTTTCTGTGTTTTCAACCACATAATGTTTATTTTAGGTTTCAGACATATAAATACTAAAAAAACAATACATTTAGAGTTTGTAAAATACACACTGATGTTAAAGGAAGAGGCAATAATAATCATTTCCATTATAATTAGACACATTTTATTCATATCAGATACACATTGTGTAAGTAAGTAACTTTAAAGTTTACTCTATTCTTCTCCCATTTCACCAGCCACTTACTTTTATGTATTTCGGGAGAAGTGGATGAATTCACGTGTTGTAAATCCAACAGATCCGATTCTCTGAACTGCGTATGCGGGACAAACTAAGATGGCGGCGCCCATCGCGCATACAGCTCAACTAACGCGATCGTTATAAAGGTGTTTAAACAACAATATACTTCCACTTGCATATATTTGACAATCGGAATATCAGATATTTCATGCCATATCTAACAAATTTGTAAATATTTTGAATAAAAAAGGAAAAATGACATAAAAGCAGATCATCATTCATTCAGCTCTGTTGCTGCTGCGGTGTGTCACGTGACACGCAATGACGCGTCACCATGGAAACCATAAAGTGACACATTCTAAATAACGGTCGCCTTGAAAAACTCACGCTGGTCAGTCAGAATATTTTAAACTTACGTGTGAAAGGGTTAAAGTTTTTCAACGTTGTAAACATAATACACGAATAAATAAATTGAAACATAATACATTAAAATTGTAATGGAAGTTAAACTTAAAGCACTATCGTACAGCAGAGTAGTCACGTGGTGCGTCATTCTCTCCAAGATACGCTGCAGGGAAAATAAACATTTAATCTAATGCTCATGTATTTGTAGCCTACTTATCATTTTGATACTAGGGGGCTAATAAAGCTAATATAGACACTTACAGCATGTGTTGCCTTCATTATAAGGCTTATAAGGCTTTTAATTTTTTGCGGCTCCAGACAGATTTGTTTTGGGTTTTTTCGGTCCAATATGGCTCTTTCAACATTTTGGGTTGCCGACCCCTGGTCTATACAGAGCATGTTTTTATACAAAGTTAGCAATCTACCATTTTTATGCTTTGTATTTCAGACGAGCTCATTCAAGATTTAAGTTTCAAGTTTCATTCTGTTTCGAGTGTATTGAGCGTCAGGTGTATCAGCTCACTGTCGCCCCTCACTGGCAGCTAGAGGAATCACACTTTCGTTTTCATTCCTGACGTCATGTTTTGAGTAAAAGTCTAGCCGTAAAATCATTTAAATGTGTTGTTAACAGTTTCAAAACTCCTTTAAAACGCACATTATAGTTTCTGATAGCATTAATTGTGACACAACAAAACAATATGTCACGGTAAATAAATACAATAAATACTCTATGACTTCTGTGCCATAAAGTCATTCGACAAATTTATGTGCAGAACAGACTGAAATTTAATTCAATTAATCCTGAAATTTGTATACATTTTTAAAAATACTAGGTAGGTATCAACAGGGTTACCTTAAAAAAAGTACTTTTCACTACTCCCATAGTGTATGATTGCAGAAAAAATATCTAAATGTTTTTATTGAACATTGATGGAGCAACAAATGCTGTGTGTAAAATAAATTTAAAATTTAAAAATAAAAAGTGTTTTGTTTATTTAAAAATCTTGTGAATGTATGACACACACTGGGTAAAACACACAGTATTTACACAAATACTTGAGCTAAAATGTAATAAAAGTTCGTATTTGTTCAAAACAATCACTTTAGCAAAGTTTGTACTATTTTTGGATCATTTTGATAAATACAATAATTAATTTTTGTTCAGTAAATATAGTGTCATTAAAATATGATCATTTTAAAATACTGAAACAAAATTATTAAAAAAAAGTAAAGATTCTGAAAACACTGAATGAGATCCCATAATAATTTAATATAGCTTTACAGTGGTAACAAATACATATGTTTTATTAAATTATATGATTAATATCATATTTTTAAATATGATTGTTTCAATGTAAATATCGTGATTATCTCTAAGGTGGACACCCAACTTAATATATGATCATTATCTACAATCTAATTACTGTATGTCATCTCAACAAATGTAAAAGTCAGGCAGCTGTTTATTATCATGTTAATTATTGTGTCTTTAGTCCCAAATATTATACTTTACATATTCTTTCGTTAATGAAAAAACTGTTGCTTTAGTTACCTTGAACAAAACTGAAAATCATTACCAAGACCAGCCTGTGTTGCATAGTCAATAACTTTATCAATTTTCCTCCTCTACATAAATCCACAACATTAAAAAAACAAAAAACAAAAACAATTTACATTAGATTAAATTAGAACAGAATTAACTTTGCGTTGCACAGAATCAACATCGCTGTCCGCGACCACATCAAGGATCAGCCAAATTTCCACGTGCATCTTGAAAAGCGATTGTTCAGAAACAACCTCTCTCTCTCTCTCTCTCTCTCTCTCTCTCTCACACACACACACACACACACACACACTAAAATATCTAAAATGTCTAAAATGAGTGACAATGTTTTTTACGTCCATATGTATTTATCTTTTTATCTTCTAATTATTTTTAGGTTTTTATTAACCTAATTATTAAACTAATTATATAAGATTATGTTGTAAGGAAATACGTCATGCAAGTAGAGAAGTGGTCAAATGCAAAGACCGCAAGTGTGGGTATTTGGACAAAGCAAGAGTGACGGGAAACCGAGGCTTTCTGAGGCGTTTGAGGCTTTCATCAAACTGTGCCGAAAAACGGTTCATTACTCGAAGCTTTTAAACCAATGAGACTAGTGACATCTGGTGGTCACACTTGTGTTCTCCACCATATCTAACAAATCACAGCAGAGCAGAAAAACCACGTGACCAAACAAAGCTTCGGAAGTGTGGGATCAATACAGTTCTATCTAATCTTATCTCATCTAAATTAATTTGTGCCAATGAGACCACAACTCGTGTCATGAGTAGCCTGGTCAACGGATATATCACATATTCATCAATAATATAAATTATACATGTAATCATAATTAGGCCTATAGTAAATGTAATTGAAAAAAATATTTTGGGTGTTAGGTTTAAACAAAATAAATAATATAATAATAAATTAGGCTATGTTATAGGGAAGTGTAGTGTTAAATCATAATGCCGCCTCCATAATCATTTCCCTTTTTATGCATCAGATGATCTTTTTTTTTTTTTTTTTTTAAACAATTGTCCTGACTTTCCGATTTTTTTTCTATTATTATTATTTTAATCAAATACTTGAAGAAAATTAACGAAAAAAAAAAAAAAAAAAAATCCGGACCTTCCGATACTGCATGACGTTCGCTTTAAACGTCATCATCAATCACGTGGTATTGGCATTTCGATACAAGCATCGGTTCAGTGTGTGATACAATAGTGCTTTGAAAACTGCGTCGGAGCCCCGGTATCCACCGTCCCATCACTACAAGGCACAGTCTTTGTTTATAGCCTACACACATCCCAGGGATTCTGCCAGAGAGAGCGGAAGAGAAGCTTTTCCCAACCGCATTAAAGGGTCATGAAACCCTAAACCAAATTTTCTGAGATTTTAACAGAGGTATGTGTGTTGAACACCACTGAAGACAATGTTAGCATCTGTTAGATTTAATAGTAGGGGGAAAATGGTTAAATTTTAGTTTTTTTTCCGCTATTTTCATCTTCCGGGTTTAAAATCTTCATCGTGTCCACGTCATAGGCAGTGACGTGGCAGAGCACTATAGTACCTTGATGACTCATCGGTGTCTCATAATTATTCATGTCTGAGTTTTCTTATCCAATGGACACTTGCTCTTATTTATTCATGACGCCATGTGGAACTTTCCAATAGGCTTGTTTGAGATGAGCAAAATCTGCGCAGAATCGATCACCAGTGATCAGCGCGAGATGCATGCCGGTTAGAAATGTGTCCGAGTGTGGTCCGCCTTGCTCTGATGTCAAAAAACTCTCGCGACCGCAAGGCGCATGTGTCGGATTCTGCAGTTGGGCGCAGTTGCTCTCCACCGACTGCGCTGATTAAAAGCATGATGGGAAACGACAAAGCTTAATGTTCATTGGTTTAAACAACCATGATGTATTGTTCTCTTTTAAAATGTTTGATCACGATTACTCTTTGGCAAGTATTGAAGTGCCAACAAAACGAAAGCGTCCATATTCGGATACACGCAGACTGTTAAACGGAGGAATAAAACCCGGATAAATATCGGCCAGGCGTTTTCGAGATGGAGAGAGCTGCGCGACAATCTTGGACTTGACAGAGACTCTGCTCTCGCGAGTGTATTGATAGACAGGTAAGCAAATCAAATTTTTTTTTATTGTACAAGTAACGTAATAGTTACAGTAAAGATGATTTTAATAGATATGAATTAATGACAAATAGCTGTAAGTTGTAACAGGATAATATAGCATAACATTTCACGTTCCTTGCAGTTCATTAATTATGATGACATAAAATAATACGATCAGACATACAGGTAATACAAAAACGAATAAATTACCTCATCCGTGATCATGATTCATTAATTCCATTTAGATACATCGCTAGATGGTGAAAACGCATTAAAAACGACATCTCCCATCGTCACCTCCTTCATAGCGTCATCAAGCTTCGCCTTTGTTATTGTTGGAAACTGCGCCCTCTTGTGGTGATTTTTTTTTACATATTGGAGCTTTAAATTCCATCCAGTTTATTAGCAACACTGTGCACGAGCGTGAATCCCGTGAATCCCGCGATATCAATCTTTGATCTCACAGGTGTCAGATCCACTGCGAGAAGAGAGAACTGTCCAGCTTGCCTGCGCTTTTTTCACTCCTCCTCTCACTGCAGCCGCCTACTCTCGACTATACTTCAGCCGAGGCAAGGCGCATCTCAAACAAGCCTATTGACAGACATGTCAAACTGTGATATCGCGCAGTAGATGAGAGAGCAATGATGGGACGCGCGTTTGTTTTCGTGGTGCAAAAATATCCAGTGCATCTTTCCCCGCGATGCTGCCAGGGCTGGACCATAGACTGTAAAAAATATGGACAAAGCGTCTGTGACGTCACCCATAGACTTTCTGAAGAACGGGTTTGAAGCCGTTTATGGGGGGTATGGGCGGCGCCATCTTGGAAAATCTTGGGAAATCCTAACCCCGCCCACCTTCTAACGCAGCGCGCGTCACTCAGCTCGCCTGCCTGCTACTCCGGTTATCTCTGTGTATATTTCAGGCAACGAAATATTTTTTACAGTCTATGGCAACGAAATATGTTATAAAACACCATACTAACTCTTTTCGTTTTCATTTAAAGAAATCTTAAACATTATAGCCACACAAATGTGGTTCAGGCAACGCATATTGATTATATTCAACTGCACATAACGTTTGCCTATTTATGAAAAACAAAACAAAATATAACACAAACCTGCCTCTTTTCATTTTAAATATAATATAAAAATATTAAACATTTTATGGTCCAGGCAATATGTGCATTTGTACTAAACAACAGATTTTGCAGTAAACAACATTACATATCATCTTCGTTGTATTAAAATTTAAAATGACAAAAACTCAACACAGTCTCTTTTTGTTAAATTTCAGTTTTATCAATGTTAGCCATTATAAAAGTATAAGTAAAAGGTATAAGAAGCTATACAAATAAAGCAAACAATTCAGTCAAACATACAAAGTCAGCGCGAGTCTATACATCGGTAAAGTTAAATAGCTTATAAAGTTATGAAACTTCCCCTCAGCCAAAACGATTGCCCAGGGGAAAAAAATATAGATTCACGAGACCAAAAATCGCCCATTAGATATACACAAGATGAATTATATCTCATGTTTAACCACTACAGAGACGCCAGAGTCCGCGGCATTGGCAGCGAAACCTCAGAACGTCAAGCCGATGAAAGACTGCTCCAGGCGGGGTACATCGCGCCGAGCACCCGGTCATCGCTGGATCAACTGGATAACATTTTCATAAATCTTTAAATAAACCACAGATTTGAGCTTTAAACAACTACATTCTCGCCTGAAAAACTCTTAAAACTACATTTCATGATACAGAAACAGTAGTATTATATGTCAACTGTATTAAAAAATGGCGCTTCTTGTCATTCTCCGTGGCGCTGCCTTGTCAGCTGTCAATCAAGCTGTCAATCAAAGTTAACCACGCCCTTATTGTCATACATTTTATATCTAAATACGATCTAAACTAACGAGTTAGAAAAAAATTCACTACCCTCACCGTTGTCAGGCACTCGGAACCTATCGAAAAATACAATAAAAGTCCATGGGACCAACCTGTAAAGACATGAATTTATGCTGTGAAAACGGACATTTTAACATGGGGGCTATGGACATTTGCTCCCTTTTGGGACCTTCCCCTAGCGGATTTTCGATGTATTGCAGTTTTTCGCACTTCCGGGTAGGCTTCATTTTTCAGATCAGAATGTTGCCGCTTGGGCTGGACTCTGACTGCGGGCGGCTGGTTGGCCATCAACCACGGACACATCTAAACTATGTGTGTGTAGCAACCATTCAACTGGAGAATGGTGGACTTCGGCCTTGTACAGTAATGCGTGTTTCGTCTTGCGAGTGATGCAGTCCCGAGGACTTTCTTTCGCTTCAGAGGTGTGTGTGTGTGTGTGTGTGTGTCTGTCTGTCTGTCTAAAATGTAACCCTGACCGTTTTACATGCCTTTTGTTAAATAATCACTCATTATTCAAATTTTGATATTTCGATAATACCTCAATTGTATGGAACGTATGCTTAATTTGTGCAAATTTCTGTCACTGTCCATCTTTATTATGTTGGTTTAGGGGGCGCGTAGATATGTACGGAACTTTTTTTTTTAAAGGGGGGGTGAAATGCTCATTTTCACTCAGTCTCCTGTTAATCTTGAGTACCTATAGAGTAGTATTGCATCCTTCATATCTCCAAAAAGTCTTTAGTTTTATTATATTTCTAAAAGAAAGATAGGCTGTACCGAGTCTTTCCGGAAAAAAACGAGCGGCTGGAGGCGGGCCGTGTGGGCGAAGCTAAAGCTGTGCTAACGCGCTGAGCTAACAACACACAGAGACATTTGAAGCAGTTTTACTCACCGCCTGCGACCGCGAACCTTTATCATTGTGACTGCTCCATCCTTAAGCATTAGACGATCTGCAAATCCGTCGATCTGGGCTTTGTTTATAAAACAATCATCGTCGAAATGCAGGGAACAAACAGTCTTGCACAAAAACAAACAGTCTCTGAAAAAACAAACTCCATCCACTGGTCCCTTAACGCTGGGTTCTTTGGGAATCTGTGCAGGGTTGTCTTGCCCTGGCAACCAAAAACCCACTTCTTTGGTGACATTGACTTCCAAAAGCTGAGCAGAGCGCTTTGATGAGGTAACGTACTGCTTTCGCTCTCTTGCTCTCTCTGTCTGGTCTGCGAGTGCGTGCGCGCCCGTGGAGAAGTGCCCTTAGGACCCATATAAGGAAATTCCGCCCCAGCTGACGTCACGAAGACCCATACTCGAAAAAAACTTTCCGAAACTTGTGACAAACCGGAAGGACAATTTTTGGCACAGAAATACTCCTTCAAACGTACAATTTAGTTTTTGAAACTTTGTCCATGTTTAGCATGGGAATCCAACTCTTTAACAAAAAAAAACTCAGTATGCATGAAATAGCATTTCACCCCCCCTTTAAATATAATGTGTTTTTTTTTATTATAATAACAACTTTATGTAATGATATAAGTAAAAAATATAATAAATATGTAATATAGTACACATATTTAGCAAAATACTCTCTATAGCTCTTTTTTTTCTAGCCAACTAACGTGCTATAGTCTATGTGGGCATAATGGGCCGACTGGGCTTTTACTATATACCACTTTTTATTAGAACAGTAACAACAGAATTGCTATTCAAAGCAAAACTTAAAACCTATGTCTCTCTGGGAAGGTTTATGATTCCTGAGTCTAAATGGAGCTGATGTAAGCATCTAAATACATGCTTTTTCTTGTATGGCGGATGTACAGCATGCTGTTGAATGTTTATCTGTTTTGGTCTTTTATCAGAACCTTTTATTTAATGTTGTTCAGCACAATGGTGGACAAGGATATATCCATCCATATCCAGATCTAGTTATCTATGATCAGATCGTTTTTTGCATAAAAGTGCTTTAATAACAGAATAACAGAAATAAACAGAAGAGCATCTTCTGAATAATTTGTGAAAACTGCAAAACAATCATTCCTATTGTTCTGCAAATCTTTTTGAAAGTTGTTTTCTCTGACTATCGAACACATGCTGTATTCATATGAGCTGAGAGAAATCTTCAGACCTAAACATCATGTTGCACAGTCCAATTAACACACACTCACACTCAAGACTCATTTATTTCTTATATTGCACATTTAACAACTCATTATCCAGAGGCACATTTATGCATGTATCAGACACTTTAATCACAAAGACTTACATTACATTCAATCTATACATCTGATCCCTGGGAATCAAATCCATGACTTTGGGTTTGCTCACACCATGATGATGATTATCCAAGTTACAGGATACCTGTATCACTATAGTGTTCCTGTAGCTCAGCTAATCATGATGCAGCATAATCAAGTAAATGTTACGAGTACAAAGAAAAAAAAAAAATGTAACACTAGGCGCGTTTCCATTACAGATTTGCGCAAAACTTGTGCGTTTTTTTTGTGTTTTTTTTCAATTTGCGAATGCCATTTCTGGGGATTTTTCAAAAGCGGGGTTGCTGTCTAACAGGTTAATGATGCTTCAGTGGAATTTTCCAATGTTATTATAGCAATGTGCTCTTAATGTAGCCTACTGAGAGCAAATAAATAGCTTTGATTTTTCTCAGCTGATCTACATTATTAAATACAGGATAAAATAAATGAGAAAAATATGATTGTTTAGATTTTCAGCTGTATTTCACTGTCCTATATGCTCAGAGTTTGTTTGTTGATTTCCTCATGTGTTTCTCCAAACCCAGACTCCATTATAACGGTAAGAACAAGCGTCACTATCACACACTGACCGCAGGACTCTCTCTCTCTCTGTCCAGTTCATCATTGGCCTGTTCCTGCAATCTTGAGCTCTCAAACAGAGTTGAAGCTGCTGAAAAATATCTGAGTGAAACATAATATTTCTTTAATGCTGGACTGGCTGTCAGCTCCAGTGTTTCTGTCCTCCACTGTGTATTTTAATGCTGATGTGTTTTGTTGTAGAACAGCGCCACCATGTGTCATCAGCTAATACTGCGGCTCTGAGCTTCTCTGATGCTGATAGTGATGTTGTGATGTTTTCTCTTTCTGTAGATGATGTTTTGTCCCGGGGTATGGCGCTCGCTTTGTGTCATTCGGCGACGAGACTGACAAGCACGACAGATAACACACGTGTATACGTGCGTGTACGTCTCCATTTGTTTTATATGGAGACGTACACGCAAATATCACGTCACGTAGACATGTCAATAACGTGTAGCTGTTGATTTTTACAGACGTGACGGCGGCGTCACGTTAGAAGTTAACGTGTGGATTACGTCTGTACGTCTTAACGTCTGTACGTCTGCCCGTCTTAACGTCTGCACGTCTGCCCGTCTGTACGTCTGCCCGCCTAATTTTCCTTATTTTCTCATACTTTTACTGTTATAGACATGCTAGATAATCTTATTTTGGCAGTTTACTTAGAACTACATTGGATTTATTTATTTCTATAATGCTGAATGTTAAGTACATGATACGATCTTATGAGAGACAAATAAAATGGGCTAGTAAAATTCAGAAAAAGTGGGTCATTTCATTATTTGTTTGTTTAAGATTTGTTAAAGCCCTGCAGCAGCCGGTCTGCATGCCTCAAGTTCATTCATAGATTCTGCATTTAGTTTTAATTAACCATTCAGAAACTTATTGGATTTTAAACTAAAATAAATTATCAATCATTCAATTTAAAATCGTTTAACATAAATACTATTTAATAGAGCTACACTAAAAAAAATATAAAGCCTAGCACTCTATTAAATTGAGCCTAGTCATACTGCACATTTTTTACTACTATGTTAAGAGCCCTGATAAATAAACTGTAACAGGCTTAAACGGATGCATCTTGTTTTCACCTGCAGGAAAAACAAACAGTTAAAACAAAAATGACAGTAAATGACCACTAAAGTCAGTAGGTGGCAGCAGAGGGACACTTATCTGCTCATTAGCCATGTCCACTCCTTGATCTATTTGTAGGAAGTTTCAGTAAGTTTTGGGTCATTTATTCCTGTACATTAAGTGCTCAGTGCATTAACAATTTCTGAAAGGAGCAATGTTCGATATAGTATACATTTGCTTTTGTAAAATATTTTCAGTGCTTTAAATGTCTTACAGATTTGTATTGTATGGGGGTTCTGCATCTTTGGAAAAGTTATATTCCACTGACACAAGATAAATAATGAGTGAAATGTATGACTGAATGATTTTTTAAATTTATTTTTTTATGTCAAAACGAAGCGTTTGTAATGTCATTTGTAGCATGTGTGTGTGTGTGTTTGTGTGTTACATTGTCTCTATAAAGTATATTTACTGTATTATGTAATGCAAGTGGAGTACGTATACAGTATTACACAGAAAACAATGTCTGATTACACACCTGTTCTGTCTACAAACGTTTGAATGATTGAAGACACTGTTGTTCTCCTAACATTCGGCTTTACCTTTTGACCCTCCGTCATTGTAAGGTCATGACTGATAACATTGTCTGCAATAGTGTCCTTATTTCATTAGAAACATGTCCACAATCTTGACCTCTTCCACTGTTTTGCCTCCGTACCCTTCTTCCACCACACATCATTACTCCTCTTCTTCGACTGTTGACCCTGTTTGTTTCTGTGTTGTTCTTCCATTATCTAAATGTGTGACATTGAGTTGTGCTCTGTCAATATATGCTTGTCAAATGAAGCTTCATGAGCTATTTCAGAGACCTAGTTGATTTAATGCTTTACATTCCCCTTAATTAGTGAAATGCAAAATTTATAGCCAAGACACTGTCATTAAAACGTTAAAATGTAGCATGTCATGGGACAACCAACAACAGCACATACATTTAGACTATACCCATATTTCTATTTATAACGCAGCCACTTTAAATTCACATAATGTTTCACTTCTGAGTAACAGAAATATATATATATAATGAAAATGAATTGCCAACATACCAAGGATATAAAAAAATACCAAGTAAAACAAAAATTTGTAAATATTTGTTTGAATGTTTCTGTTATGAGCAGTTTTTAGAAAACCAGAATGCCTGTAGGCCTAAATAAACAATATATTAATGACTGGCATTTCACACAATAGTCAATGAAAATACAGTTCCAAACAGCACCACAGCAGAACAACTGCAATTGTCTAAACAGAGTAGGCTAGTTGTGTGGATGTTAAATATTGTGTTTTTGAAAGAATAGGTTGAACATCAACCAGTAATCTCAATAGAACAGGGCCTTGGCGCCATCTACTGGCAATTTTATATTGATATTTAGTAGTTTAATATTTATTTAGACTCCGTTAATTTCGGAATTTACAACTCGGTTTAAATGAGCTTGCTAGAAGTTCATAGTATACGATTTTTTTATAACATCGAATTTAAGAATATAATTAAGTAATGCATCCACTCTACTATAGAGCTTTTTTATTATTATTGTAGCCTATGGCCTATTTCATATTCCCATGCATGCTCATGCATAATTTATATTCCAAAATACATTCAAAGACTTTTTCTGTTGAGATTAGATTTTTCTTTTTTTATGTATTCAAACCTAAATAGTATTTTCTTAATATTCTTCGAGGATGTTAAAAGCTAGGTCTATGTTAAATAGCTATTAATGTGATTTTCTCTGCTGGAAATTACTTCATCTAATTTAATAATAGCTTAAATGATCAAATCTTCTAGCCCACACTGTTCGAACAGTGTCTCAAATAAGACAAGTCCATTCAATTCAATTCAATTCAATTCAAATTTAGTTGTAGGCTACAGCGCTTTTCACAAAACATAGTTTCAAAACAGCTTTACAGAAAATGCATTTCAGAAATGTACATATAAAAATACAGTTAGTTAGTCAGTCATTTATTAATCCATCATACATTTAGCTGCATAAAAGTACGTGCGCTATTTTTAAATTAGCCAAGGCACGTTTTGCGCTCAGACGGGCAGACGGGCAGACGTTCAGACGGGCAGACGTTCTCCACACGCGCGTTATCACGTCTTTAAGCTTGGTTAGGAAAGAAATGACACAAAGCGAGCGCCATACCGGGGCTCGATATGCCTGGATGACATGGTTCAGGGGGACACTATCGCTCGACTGCACTGTCTCTATGTCGTGTTCAGAACACCTCAAAGTTTCACATGAGAAAAGAACAGATATTACACACTTTACACACATATTCTCACAATACTTACAATACCATGTGATAAATGTTAGATATGACAGATACATTATTTTCTTGAGCTAGTATGAAAACTATATCCAGGGATTAAACAAAGAACTTCTACACAAATGTGTGTATTGTTCATCAGCAGATCTTTCCAGTAAAGAAGAGCAGAAAAGGGCTCCGCTAATATTTTCTCCAGGATCTGAGCAGCTTTGACACTAGATGAATCCATCACCATCTGAGACCGATATGAGCTAAAACCTGCTGTGCCAAATCTAAATGAAAGCGTGTGTGTATTTTGCACAGTTCTGATCTCAGACCTGAAGGCTGTTTAACAGTAATCTAGCGCCATCTTTACCCATGAAGCTCTTTAGAGATCAGATGCTGGACTACAGTATTACTGCTTCATGTCCACAAACACACTGGATTCATCATCAGAACCACAAGATTGATGCAATGATGTTCTGTTTAACTGTTTTAATCAAAGATTAAAGAGTTTTGGTTTTTATAGATATTAATACAGAGAAGGGAAGAACATTAAATAAGAAGTTTAAAAAAACGGAAAAATAAACAGTTAAAAAAGAAATTTTGTCTGTGTTTTTTCCATCAGTCTTCCAAGTGCTGTAAATGTGCATCTGTATATGGATACTAGTGGCAAACAAAATAATGGACACAAATAACTATATTTTAAAAAAATAAATAAAACTGCTTCTGCTACTAAAATTAAAGAATTTCTTTCATTTTACTTGAAATGAGTAAATACTATAATCTCTGGATCCAAAATAGTTTTATTTTTGCTAAATTAATATTCATGAGATTAAAAATCTCATCAAGCCCTCAACTTATTACTGATCTAAAGGTGAGGTATCTCTCTCTCTCTCTCTCTCTCTCTCTCTCTCTCTCTCTCTCTCTCTCTCTCTCTCTCTCTCTTTCCTCTTCAAACTGGTTTAGTAACTTTTGCCTCCAGAACTGAAAGTATTTTCAGAGTTTTACCGTGGCTGTTTTACAACAGGATGGAATAAAATTCTTTACCACAGAAAAGCCAAGCATCAATGTGTTAATAGTAATATTTCTAGTTGCCTCTACAGGAATTGACGTTGTGGGGAAACAGATGATGAGAAACCATGAACATGTCAGGAACCAGTAACCCAACAGTTTAATCCAGGTGAGTGAACATTAGTCAGGTGAGCTGCTTTACTTCCTCATTCACTTCACAAACCAGGAGATACTTTCTTTAAGTATTTAACTTAAACATGAAGAACTTCAAGAAACATACATTTCTTAATCTTATCAAAGTTTTGGGTGGAGTTGGACATAAAGGTCAATAATTTAAAAATTACATTAATTATCAGATTGGTGAATCATCACAACTTTCGACAAGCCACAACTAAAAAATAAGGTAACTGACAAATGATGGGTAGTTTACATATTTGAATTGCTATTTTTTTTTACTTTACCGTTGGTAATGTTTATGCCTCAAACTTTGTTATATGTTATACAATTTCTGAGTATAAATAAATGTGAGCTTGACATTGTGAAGTATAAAGAGTGCTGTTGTTAAACCTCCTTCACTCACAGGTGAGAGTAACATCAGACGCTGTGGGTCGAAATAATAGTTATTGAAAATCAGGGACATCAATTAAAAAGTTAAAGGACATGTTTTTATTTTGTTAATCAAATTAACTGAAAACTGAAATATATACTTTAACAAACTCACCGCATTTCTTTTCTATTCATTTAATTATATGCATTTTAATTTGAACATTTTTATTTTTTAAACAGCATTTAGGTAATGTAAGTTTTATAACTAAACAAAGGAAACATTTTATTTTAAAACAATTGGAAAAAATCTTGAACAAATATCTGTGTATGTTATAGTCAGTTTCACAAATTTTATGTTTCTCAGTATTAAATGTGGGCTTACAGTAAACTGTCCCATATGTACAATATTTGAGGCTTTCAGTGGAAGAACATTAAACTCTAGTGTTACAAACTTCCCAGTGTTTTCAGCCGAGATACTTCTGTTTTAAACACACACAGATGAAATACTGGTGCAAATGTGACATATCTGACTGAAGAAGAGAATCTGCTGATTCAGATGATACCAGTTCTGAACATTCATTAACGTGATTGAAAATCACATTAAACCAGGAATTAAATGCTGATAATGTCTAATAATTAATTGTTAGAAATCATAAATCTGATTTGTTTTGTCTCCATAAACACACTGAAGAAAGTGTCAAATGAAATGTATTTTATTTGAGTGTGTGTGAATGAGTGTTTCTGATCTCTTACCCGAGCAGCTCCATGAAGACTGAATGAATCATGGACGACACACACACATTCAGACATGGAGATTCTTCTCCAGGATTCAGGTACTTCAATCTTCATATGATCTTAATGTTATATAGAGGACTCATTTTCTGCACATAACAGGGTGTTGTGTGTGTTTGCCAGGGTTGGTATAGTGATCTGTTGTCTCTATCATATTCTGGTGCGGGATATACAGTAGTTGGAGCCACTCAGGGTCTTTAAACACTGTCCAAAAACACACAGATACAGTAGACAGCTAGATGATATATGACATTATCCTTGGACAGTTTCATCACACTATCTTAAAGGGACCTTTGCCTGTGAAATCTCAGCTCAAACTACCCCATAGGTCATTTATTATAGCTTGTCCAATTTGCCCCTATTTGGGTGTGAGCAAAAACACCCAGTTTTCGTGTATGTGTCTTTAAATGCAAATGAGCTTCTGCTCCACGCCCCCTTTCCAGAAGAGGGCGTGGCCTTTACAGCTCATGCCGATCCTACGGCAATCACAAATCAGGAGAAGCGATATAACTGACAATGTAAATACACATTGTAGCAATGTTCAATGTTATGGGAAGAAGGAGGCGGGAACTGGCAAACATTTAACACACAACTTTAATAATAAAATAAACTAACATAAAACAAAAGTAAAAGACAGCAGCCTGGACGACTGCTGTCACTAATAATAAAACACAACATAAGTCCAGGCCAGTTCCTCTCTCGATCTTCTCTGTCGTCGCTCCTCCTTTATGCTTCCGCTCCTCCATGAGAGACAAGGGTTTTCGTAATTAAAATATAAATGAAGACATAACTATCTGTGAGTATAATCAGACATTACTGGTAACTTTAGCCGCATTAGTCTCGGAAATTGCTAACAAGCACATATGGAAAGGCGATTTTTTTTATCACAAAATATAAAGTGTGATACTTGCGTCTTCAGGGTGTGAAGCTCGGCCACGAACAGTTGGTGCTGCATGTTCAGATATTCATACAAAAAATATCCATAAAAATTTTGTGCAAATGGTCAAAAATGCTGGCAGTGGCTGGCAACTTTTAAAAAAAATGCTAGCGGGTAAAGAGTTAAAAGACAATGTTCTCATGTGGAATTTATTTTCATGTAAAATCAACCATATTGGTTCTGGTAGAGAATAACTCTATTATTTCTATTCTGTTGTATTATTAAAGTCAATGTGAGGGTGAAAGATCAATCTCACCGGAGACCAGCTGTGTGTCCATGAAGAGTGACGCGTCTATGATAGAGCCAATGTGATTTGAGGGAAAACACACATCAGCTGATCTGAGCTGAAATGACTTTTTGCAGGTTGGGATGTCTGTTCTATGCATTTATTTTAATAGAGGAAAACAAGATACACATTATTGAACTGAATCACATAGGCCCTGAAAAATGTAAAAAAAAAAACTGCTTTGTATTAACTCTTGTTCACAAAGCAGTCTTGTGTAATATGATAAGCGCAGGCGTTAATGATTTTAGGTAACTTGAGGGGCAGATTCCCATCATAAACAAAATTAATCCTCTGCGTCTTCAGTGGCTCAGTTGCCGAGAGTAAATGAAGAGTCTGATGCTCACTCTTACATCCAACAACAACACACCTGGCTTTCTTAGTAGGGAACTGGGGCATTTTTCTCATCACTACAGCTGCTCCAGCACGTAGAAAATGGCGGACTGTGACGTCACAAAAAGTAGCATCTTCAAATGGCCTTTTCTGAGACACAGATTATAATTTATTGAGATTAAAAAAAAAGGAGTGGGTGGATTTTTACCATTATAGGGTGGTTGTGTACACAGAGGTGGATTTAGGTAAAATATAGGAATGGGGCCCTATATAATTGCACACATTTACCTGGATAATCCTTGAGGATTCTTTCCCTGTTAGGATGCTTGCTGATGCACAGCGGTGTCCAATCTTTCTACATTTTCATGTACGTTATAATGGCTTTTATTCTTGTTTTATACCCCGAAACAGCAACAGTAGGCTATGACACATGAAACTGTCTGAGCGGTGTGGTGTGGCTTAGACTTGCCATATCATAATTGTCACCCCAGTGCAGTTACGGTACTCTCATTTAAACAGGTTATAACAGTATTAATACGTATCTTGTATGTAAAAAGCATTTTTAGGGGGCCTTGACTTTTGGGGGCTCAAAGCGGTCGCTTACTTTTGCCTAATGGTAAGTCCTCCTCTGTGTGTTCACACACTGCCGACACACATTTATGTTCAAACACCATGTAAAGGTGAATTTTGCATTATAGGTCCCCTTTAACTCTTTACCTGCCATTGACGGAATTTTCCGGCTTTCCGTGTTTTCACTGTTATAAGGTAGTGTGTGCTATTACACATCTTCTGAAAGAGTATTAAATCTCCTGATCAAAGTATATGCGACAAAGGTGCAAAAACGAGCGATCTCAAATGTAATCATATGCTTATGTAAAATAACACGATCATCAACATTAAAGGTGCAGTGTGTAATTTTTAGAGGCATCTAGTGGTGAGATTTGCAAATTGCAAACAGCCAGTCACTCACGGCTTATCTCTCAATTTGCAAACTCGAAGGAGAAGCTTCGGTGGCCGACGCAGGATAAAAGATGTCGTCGTCTGAGTCAGCAGAGAGTAGCAAGTCAAGCAATGGGGTTTCTTTATATTGTATTTTATATTAAATTATATTTACTTAATTATTCAGTAAAACCACATGTAATTGTTATTTTTACTTGTTCATCATTGTGTTAGTCTTTTATTCACTGACTTTACCATAGCTTGTTTCCATGCTAGTTAGTATAAGATAAGAGCTATGGATTAGAGCATCAAAGCAGCTAGGTAAGGGGAAATAACCAACGTTACGATGTCTGAGGCGTCGTTCAGACAGCATGTTTTTAATACTAATCAGCTGATTGTCTCACGAACATAACCAGCACATTTCTCCCCACATAGCAAACCCACAACACAGCGAGGGAGAAGAACCACATGAAACTATCCAACTACTTTTTTTCTAACAGGGTAGTAAAAGTTTACCTGGCTAATATGAGCTGTTATGCTGTAGGCTAACGTTAGTGTTTTACGGTCAATAGTACTAGTCAGCTGATTGTCTCACGAACATAACCAGCACATTTATCCCCACATAGCAAAGCCATAACACAGCGAGGGAGAAGTTACATGAAACAATCTAACTACATATTTTACACCACTGACAAGGGAAAAGTCACTTCTCACGGTGTCTATGGCTAGCTTCTAGGTAATGCTCTAGGTAACGCGCTCTGCAGCGCTGTTTGTTCGCTGTTGGCTACGGTAGAAACATGACGTCACAATATGTCGACCTTCATAAAAGGGGGTGCCCGTGGTTATGTAGATATAAATGACTCATTCTAAGGTAATAAAAACATAACAGTTCATTAAGTAAGGTCTTTATACACCACTGTAAACATAGTTATGGATCTTATATTGCATTTCTGTCCATAGATCCTCATAAATATCACACATTGCACCTTTAAACAGCATATAAATCAAAACTGTCTAATGTTACTTAGGTGTTGATTAAAAAAAATGTGTAAAGCTAGAATAAAACTGTTTTTGTTGTTGTTTAAAGGGAGAGGGTCTCTTCTTTCTTTTGATATATTGCATGTTCAGATATTCATACAAAAATATTTTCTGGGGCTATGTTGTGACAATGGTCAAAATCATCAGTGGCTGGTAACTTTAAACAGAAAAAGCTGGCGGGAAAAAAGTTAAAAGACAACGCTCTCATGTGGAATTTATTTTCATGTAAAATCAACCATATTGGTTCTGGTAGAGAACAACTCTATTATTTCTATTCTGTTGTTCTATTAAAGTCAATGTGAGGGTGACAGATCAATCTCACCAGAGTCCAGCTGTGTGTCCATGAAGAGTGACGCATCCATGATGGCGCCAATGAGATTTGAGGGAAAACACACATCAACTGATCTGAGGTACAACATTTTTGTTTTAGCCAGACAGAGAGACCACAGACACACACAAATAATGCATGTATGGCATCATTTGGCAAATATCCACTTATTATCAAAATACAGAAATAGGTGATGATGTTGTGTAAGCATGTTTATACCATGGGCTGTTTAAATACTCGATTCTGATTGGCTGGAAGGTGTGCAGTAAAACCGTTTAATGCACAGGTAGTTCCAGTCAGTTTGATTACAGTTCGAAATTAATCCGCTACATTGGTAACCATAGTAACACAGATACACTTGCAAGCAGAGTGAGAGACGCATATGAAAACGTTTAGGTAGGCTAAATGGATGATTTTTGAATATCGTTTAATTTGTATCAGTGTTGCCTGTCATTCATAAATAATTGTAATAAATCCATTAAAGAATCATTAAGTTAGCTATATGCTTAAGCAACGAGGGGACTGTAGCTGCTAGACTTTAAAGAAGAGATCGACGCACACAGGTAACTCGCGCACGCATCTCTCTCTCTCTCTCTGTTCCTTCTCCTTCAGTTCTCTGTCTCTCTCTTTTAATAATGAATTTAAATAAATGTGAATTCATTCAAATAAAAGCAATCCGATGGCTCTACTTTATTTAAAGCGGACGGAGTGCAAGAACTGACGAGCCTTAACTTAAGAAATAACCGTCATTTTTACACGTCTGTTAAAAATATACACTGTAAACATCAGTTACAGCTTTAACTTATTTTTAACTTGGCAAATAACCAAGGTATAAGCGGGATAATCCACCCCGCTTATACTTCGTATAATCCTTCGTATAATCCACCCCGCTTATACTTCGTAGAGGCAACCACCCTCCGCTTCGCGTCGGGTGGTTCTTCGCCTCTACGTCGTGCATTAAAATCCTTTAATGCATGGCTAGCCGTGGATTATCCCTTACATAACTCAGTGACTCACACTATTATAAAGCGCTGCAATAGCTGGAGTCGAGCACAGGATCAGTTCTCCTCTCACAGCTGATCCAGAGCTTCAGTCCTGATGTTTCACTAACATCTACTGACACACAAAACACTGATAATCTGGACCAGAACAATACTGACAAACTCAACCAAACTAAACACAACTACGTCACTTATTGGGAAACACAAACACAACAACAGATTAAAAAGCAAAAATGGTAAAAGATAGATGGATTGATTCTCTGTGTGAGGTTTATCTACATGCACTGTAATATAATTAAGAATTCTTGTCTCTGTTTTTTCGCTTCTATTCTATTGAAGTCAAAACCACAGGGAGAAATCAAACTCACCGGAGTCCAGCTGTGTGTCCATAAAGAGTGACGCATCTATGACAGAGCCAATGAAATTTGAGGGAAAACACACATCAACTGATCTGAGGTACAACATTTCATAGGTAGATAGATCTTCTTGAGTAACAGACATGCAAACTTTGGCATCAAGTGCAACAAACATAGGTGTAATTTGCGAGTTGGACATTTGGGACATGTGCCCACCAGTCTTTGCCAGGGTCGATATTAGGGCTGTAGCTATCAATTATTTTAGTAATCAAGTATTCTACTGATAATTCCATCGATTAATCGAGTAATCGGATAAAAAAAAAAAAAAAAAAAGTGAACAACAGCCTTTTAAATTACTTAAAATACAGATAGGTAACACTTTACAATATGGTTCATTAGTTAACATTAGTTAACTACCTACATACTAAGAATGAACAATACTTCTACAGCATTATTAATCAAAGTTAATATTAATTTCAACATTTACTAATACATCATTTAAATCAAATGTTAAATTTGTTAACATTACTGTGAACTAACATGAACAAACAATGAAACTAACATCAACAAAGATGAATAAATACAGTTACAAATGTATTGTTCATTGTTAGCTCATGTTGGTTAATACATTAACTAATGCTAATGAACCGTATTGTAAAGTGTTACCTAAATACATACTAACAAGCAATAATTATTTGTTCAAATAAAGTATCAAAGTAATCATATGGGCTTTATTGAACAACGCTGTTAAAGTACACCATGTAAAATAAATTATATAAACTAATATAAACATAACTTCGGCTATGTACATTATGGAAAAAAACAAATGCATGCAGAGAGCGCCAATGGCTTGGTTAGACTAAGGCATGATCAAATCCTTGTTTATTGGCCAAACAAAATTTAATTCTAATGTCAACTTAATCTTTAATATTTGGTCTCTTCTGTATGGTAGAGATGCAACAGCTGCTGTATTTATTTTTTAACAATGGCTTGTGCATTGCAAAACATGCAAACTCAGTGCAAGGGTTAAAATTTTATTTTGAAATCGCGATGAACAACAATTCGCATTTCAGAAAGATGTTTATGTATTATTCTCCAGTGTTGGCGTTTTACAAATGAGTTGCGTTACGAATCTTGTGAAACGGCGCAAACTGCGTGCAGATGAATGTTATAAGCCACAAAATCTCACAGCACACAGAGATGGAGTTTGAGAAACCCGAGACACTGACACGCATATAAACGATGACAGTGATATGAAACGCATCCGAGGTTTTGCGTTCCCAAATGTAGCCTACATTATCGGAAACCTAAACAAATAGCACATGTGGAGACTGGGTATGTGTGGAGCAGCGTTTACTATGAACGGAGCTGAGGTACTTTAACAATCTGCTCACATATAAATAATTAAAGTGTCGTGCTTCTCTGTAAAAAACAGTGCATATATTTTTTGCGCATATCACAGCATTTGCGATTTCATGATAGCACTCTGCTATTTTATGATTGTAAATTGTTTTAAATAGATCACGTAGCCTTAGAAAATGGTGTAATATTGCGGTTCATGCATTCATGTCTGTATATGCACCATATTTTAAAATCGAGTACTCAACTTTATTCGAGGAATCATTACAGCCTTAGTTGATTGTCACCACCACTTTTTGAAACATCTCGCAGCACAGATGTACCTAATACACAAGAAACATCGCCAGTTGACTATACCAGAGTATTAATTTCATTAGTTTTGTGTTCATTGGTGCTGGAATGCTGTGTTTTGAACTCATGCATTGAACTCATGAGTGTTCGTTGCCACTGTTTTCAGTGTCAGAACGATCTCTTTTGTGTCTTCACAATGATTAAAACATTAAATACAGACAGGGCCATTTCTGACCATTTTATTAATTCCCCTTTACAACTTAAACACTCAACTTAAATGTTTCTGATCATCGTCTTTGTAACGGTCACCAGCTGGAGTGAGCTCACCAGAGGGCACTCCAGACCAGACTATCAAGTTTCACTCACAAACTACATTTCCTAGAACTCACTGCCGGACTCATCATCACTGATTGCACTCACCTGTATCTCATTACCTTGTTAGTTTCAGCCTATTTATTCCATGTTCACTCACTGCGAAGTTTTGTTTTTGTGTCACATTGCTACTTTGAGCATTTTCCTTGGTTTCCTGTTTCTTGGTTTTTGAATTTTTTGCCTGTTTGGATTACTCTCTCGCCTCTGACTCCTGCCTAGTGGTGGGCAGATCATGGCTTCGTGAAGCAATGAAACAGTTGAATCAAATGTGCCATATTGTTTCGAGGCTTCGAATCAATCCGACACCTGTCTCAACGGTGACACCTAGTGGTCACTTGCAGGTGTTGATCTGAAACAACCTTGATGAGCCATTACAAAAATGTGTTGTTTTTTTATTATTGTATTTTTCTAATATGTGAAGCTTGTAACCTATAGGCTCCTCACTGTGCATAATGCTATTTTGGTTCTGCAAAATGAATATTAATAAAAGAAATCAAGCCACAATGTCTCACATTTTTTTTTAGAGATTTTTATTCAAAAATATTAATTTCTCTGCTGTGGAAGGACTTAGCCTACTTCTTTTTTTTTACAGATAATTTCTCCAGCCTTTGAAAAAATCCTCTCACAAGGGACACTTGTTGCTGGCATGCAAAGATATTTTTTAGCAAGGACATACAAAAGAGGAAAGATTACTGCTCTCTCTTTCCAGTAAGTTAGGGGATCATGAGTTCTGGGCAAATATGCATCAGTGATATATTTTTTCACTTCCACTGTGGCATCAACTGTAGCATTGTGTGTCTCATATGTAGACCTATAAAATGTATATTCACACAATATTATATTATATTATATTCACATTGAAGCTATTTTTAACATGATTGGCAGTTGTGATTGGGACATTAGGTTGTAGGGCATAGGGCTATGGACTTTCTAAACAGTGTCCCAAAAGTTTGTAATTATATTTCAATTATAAATTATATTTCAAACAATGCATACCTTGCTGAGATGGCCCAGCAGTGTCAGTAGCAGGCCTAGGAACAGGGGGAATGCCATCCTCTGCACCCTGCAAAATGGCAGGATGAGTGCTCCTCAAATGGCGCATCATGGATGATGTATTGTTGCAGTAGGCTAGCTGACGATCACAATACACACATCTCACTTTATTTGGGGTTTCTAAATGGAATGCTCCCACACCACAGATGTACGGCATCTCTTCTGGGGAGCCTCCATTTTATCTATCTATCCAAATATCTATCTATGTATCTATATGAATCTATCTATGTAGGCCTATCTAGATATGTATCTATAATCTATCTATGTATCTAGATAGGCTATGTATCTAGATATGTACCTAGATATGTATCTAGATAATCTATCTATGTATTTATATATGTATCTATAATCTATCTATTTATGTTTCTATAATCTAGCTGTCTATATATATTTATTTCTATGTATATTAATGTGTCACTATATGTATACTCTGTCTGTCTCTAGCCTATCAGTCAATGTGTTGTGTAAATTTAAATGTAAGCCTAAATAGCCTGTAACTAATCAAATCGCACTGTCACTATATCATCAAAAATCTGCTATCTCATAATCAAACTCCTCTCACAAAAACCCACGAGGTCAATATGCGTTGATTTCACTTTTATACAGATGTGCGATTGTGTGGTCTGTTACCGACCCTGTCAATCAAACGCTGATTCGGCGGACCACACCTGATGAAACACTTAGTGAAACACTTCGAGGCTTCGTTTGGCCATAGTCACGTGACATGGGTGTTTTGAATCACGCTTCGGATCAGTGTTTCGAAACATCTGCGCTTCGGGATCTCGCAAAGCTTCGGAACTGCCTTTTGTTTGAACTCCATTTGTTTGGACTGCCTACCTGTGTTTTGACCCATTGCCTGTACTTTGGATTACGCCTTCGGATTGCCCATAATAAAGCTGCGTTTGGATCTTAACTTTCATGTCTTGGAGCAGTTCATGACAGAAAACATCTCCGCCAAGGTAACCGTTCGATTGATGATTTTGTCAAAGAGGTTTGTGAGCTTAGCCATGGGGTTGACTTTAATGATGCTGTCTTAACTCTCTGAGGTCTGAGCTGTTTTCTGGGCCCTGGAGGTGTTCTGACATGCTCTGACATTTCTGGTTATTTCTGTTACTTGTGACATTTTCATGGCTAAAGTCTAATTACACTGTATTCAGCACAAACTCTGCTACAATAATATATCAACAGCATGTATGTAAAAGTTTGTAGTTTTGAGATAATGACATTTATGCGTGGTTTGTGAAAATACAAAAAAAAATTCTCACTGAAATAAGGCCATGAAACCCCTACTGATTATTTCTTCACAAGACTTTTGAAAATTGTATGACGTAGCCTAGAATATTTGCTGCAAAACTATGTGAAAATCACCCTGACTGCTCATTCAGAGAAGACAATATATTGATTTAAAAATTTTACGACGTGTTTTGTGTGAATAAGCCTTATGCGAGAGCTCATTAATATGTATGGCTTTTCTCACCTGAGAAAGACAAAGAACCTCCCCTAACGGCCCTATTAGGAGCTATCAGGCCCCTATCATTCTGAGCAACCTTGCACAATACTGTAAATGAGGAGATTTAAAAAAGAATGGCTTTTAAATTGTTTGGATTTATTTACACAACATAATCCAAATAGACACAACAAATGGCAAAAAAGCACTTATTGAAAGACAGAGACCTTTGTGCCATTCCTAAAAACATTGTACCTTTCATTTCCAAGGTGTTTGATTTTCACTTTACCATGTTCATGTTCCAGAGACTCATGTGAATGTTGAAGTCGGCAGGACTCAGTGGCATCTGGGCCCTGAAAAAAAAGTGAACATACTGATATCAAGAGAAAGGCCTGCACGATTTTGGAAATAAATATGAGATTTTTCTGGTTAAAATTGCTTTTTAAAATTCACAAAATACACACACACACACACACACACACACAAATGTTTCCAACAATATATAAAATAATGAACACCAGGTTTGTTGTGCCTTGTAGGCATAGGCTATGCGCAGTGCTGGGTAAAATAATAATAACAATAGATAGCAGTATAAATCTTCCAAAATATTTCAGTAACAACCAAGCTAGAGAAAAATATATTGATTATCATGTTACTTCAAATGTTTCCATTCGTTATGATGATATGAAATGAGATAATAGTAAAAACATGAAGCCATTTGGTGTGTTTTGCTTTTCAAATTTTCAAATGATACATTCAAACGCGATCGCGCTGCAAAATCTGATACATTCAAACGCGATCGCGCTCAAATATAAAACATTATGGTTACCATATACATATCTACGTTTGACCAGATATCCACAAACACAGTAGGCCTAACAGTAAACACGGGTCTAAATATTATAATATTCCCCATATATCTAGCAACAGTTCAACTGCAATGTGACATTTATGCAACAATAACAAACATGTAAGAATTTCTTACCTTAAATCTTTCTTGTCTTCAAATTGCGTTCTTCTTCTTCTGAGGTAGCCTAAATCCAATGTAAGCTCAGGCGCGTCTTTCAAACTCGACGAAAAGTGAAGTGAAGTGTTTTGGTGTTTTGTTGTTGAGGTAACGAGCGCGTTCGCGTTCCATGTGGAGATTTGCATGTGAATATCTTTTGCGCGAGTGGGCGTGGCCAAATTAACTGTAATGAGCAAGCGTTTGAGAAGCTGGACATCTTGTTGGTTTTATACAAATTACTTAAACAGAAAATATTTGTTTTCGTTTTGAACCCGATCATTTAAAAGTACACACTTAAATGTTTATAAAGGTGTATGGCTCATAAATGTGTGACAAGTATTCGCTGAGCTTTGTTTCAGTTTATAGACGTGCTCAAGAAAAAAAAGTTCACCGCGACGGAGAGGCAGAACGCACACCCTGTTTATTTTCTTTATTTTGCAAAAGCACAATGTTTTGATTTGATTGTAAGTGGACACATACAAAAGTAGAAATATCACAGATTCTTTTTTTATATTTCTTTTTTCTGTATGACCATAAATGACGGAGTAATTTAAGTTTATAGTGCTACAATGTGGAGAAAATCCAGCAAAACGCGCCGGCGCGTTTGCCGACCTCAGAGGGTTAAAGGACATTTTTAACCATGGACTGAATGACCTTCTTAACCACCTCATGCCTGACAATACCCCTCACTGGACTCTAGCTCAATATATTGACCTTGCCCTTTTGCTGAGTGGCTCATTTACTATGGGCTTTACGGATGAGGAGCCTTGCAAGCCCACGGTATCCTCTAAGCCTGAGCCACTTCATGTCATGCCCACTCTAGTGATGGCAAATCCAGTACTAACACTGCTCACCAGCGCAGTCACATCAGAGCCTCATCCCACCATGGCCGCTGCCGAGCCTGAGCTTCACATCAGCCCTGCCGAGCCTGAGTCTCTTCATGTCAGCCCTGCCGAGCCAGAGCTTCACGTCAGTCCTGCCAAGCCAGAGACTGTTCACGTCACGTCCGCCGATCCAGAGACTGTTCACATCACATCCGCCGAACCAGTGTCTCCGGACAAAATGGCTGCCGCCACGCCTGAACCTGAGCCCTCAGCAGAGATGGCCGCTGACATGCCTGCACCTGAGCCCTCAGCAAAGATGGCCGCTGACATGCCTGAACCTGAGCCCTCAGCAGAGATGGCCGCCGCCACGCCTGAACCTGAGCCCTCAGCAGAGATGGCCGCCGCCACGCCTGAAACTGAGCCCTCAGCAGAGATGGCCGTCGACATGCTTGAAACTGAGCCCTCAGTAGATGGCCGCCAACACGTCTGTTCCGGTTCCTGAGCCAGTGTCTGTTCCTGAGCCGGTGTCTGTTTTTAGAGCGTCTGGAAGCCACTCCTTTGAGGGGGGGCTATGTAACGGTCACCAGCTGGAGTGCCCTTGAGAGCCACCAGAGGGCACTCCACACCAGACTATCAAGTATCCCTCACAAACTACATTTCCTAGAACTCACTGCCCGGACTCATCATCACTGATTGCATTCACCTGTATCTCATTACCTTGTTAGTTTCAGCCTATTTATTCCATGTTCACTCATTCACTTACTGCAAAGTTTTGTTTTAGTGTCACAGTGCATCTCTGAGCATTTTCCCGGGTTTCCTGTTTCTTGGTTTTTGGATTTTTTTGCCTGTTCCGTGGATTACTCTCTTGCCTCTGACCCCTGCCTGTTTTGTTTGTTTGGACTGCCTACCTGTGTTTTGACCCATTGCCTGTACTTTGGATTATGCCTTTGGATTGCCCATAATAAAGCTGCGTTTGGATCTTAACTTTCATGTCTCGGAGCAGTTTGTGACAGTCTTTCTAATAACATTTTAAAAGTTATTTATACAGAGTTATCTTAAAGTGTTAACAGGAGCCTTGAGGCTCTATATGAATAATACATGAATTCTTGTCCCTGTTTTCTCGACTCTGTTGTATTTTCTCTGTTCTCTCTGTGTTTGTCCATAATTAGTGAACAGTCTATGGACACTCGAGGAACATTTAGGGGAAGACACATGTCATCTAATCTGAGGTACAACATTTCTGTCTAGACATAAATATATTTTACTATCACTTTTACTAATTTGTTGTAATCTAATAATTTATTCTTTCATTCATGATTCTCAACTGGTCCAAAGCAAATTCAAATCAAACCTGCTGATGAAGTTTCAGTGTCTGTACGAAGGAACAGCAAAGCAGGGAAATCCAACACTCCTGAATGAGATCTACACAGAGCTCTACATCACAGAGAGTGAAAGTGGAGAGATCAATAATGAGCATGAGGTGAGACAGATTGAGACACAATCCAGGAGAGTAGCAACAGAGGGCACACCAATCAAATGCAATGAAATCTTTAGACCTTTACCTGGACAAGACAAACCCATCAGAACTGTGCTGACAAAGGGAGTCGCTGGCATTGGAAAAACAGTCTCTGTGCAGAAGTTCATTGTGGACTGGGCTGAAGGGAAAGAGAATCAGGATGTCCAGCTCATATTTCCACTTCCTTTCAGAGAGATCAACTTGATGAAAGACAAAACACTCAGTCTTTCAGATCTTCTTCATGTCTTTTTCCCTGAAACAAAAGAAATGGAAATATCCAGTGATGAATATAAAGTGTTGTTCATCTTTGATGGTCTGGATGAGTGTCGTCTGACTCTGAACTTTAAGAGTGAAGTGAAACTGTGTAATATATCTGAATCAGCCTCAGTGGACGAGCTGCTGATGAACCTCATTGAGGGGAATCTGATTCCCTCTGCTCTCATCTGGATCACCTCCAGACCAGCAGCAGCGGATCTCGTCCCCTCTGAGTTTGTCCATCGAGTGACTGAGGTACGAGGCTTCAATGACCCACAGAAGGAGGAATACTTCAGGAAGATAATCAGTGATCAGGGTCTGGCCAATACAGTCATCACACACCTGAAGTCCTCGAGGAGCCTCCACATCATGTGCCACATCCCAGTCTTCTGCTGGATCTCAGCCACTGTTCTAGAGGAGATGTTGAGTGAAGCAGAGAGAGGAGAGATTCCCAAGACTCTCACTCAGATGTACACACACTTCCTGATCATTCAGACCAACATCAAACATGAGAAGGACTATGAGAAGAGAGTAAAAAATGAAGACATGATTCTCAAACTGGGGAAACTGGCTTTCCAGCAGCTTGTGAAAGGCAACCTGATCTTCTATGAGGAAGACCTGAGAGAGTGTGGCATTGATGTGACAGAAGCATCAGTGTACTCAGGATTGTGCACTCAGATCTTCAGAGAGGAGTTGGGCTTGTATCAGGGGAAAGTCTTCTGCTTTGTTCATCTGAGCATCCAGGAACATCTAGCAGCTCTATATGCACACATTCACTTTACAAAGGAGAACGGAAATGTGTTTGACAAAACCAAACAAAGTTTATTTTCCAAAATCCAGAAGAAATATAATTCATTATCTAAGATGCATCAGAGAGCTGTGGATGAGGCTTTACAGAGTAAGAATGGACATCTGGACCTTTTCCTGCGTTTCCTTCTGGGTCTCTCATTGAAGTCCAATCAAACTCTCTTACGAGAACTACTGACACAGACTAGAAGCTGCTCGTACAACAAAGAGAGAACAGTTCAGTACATCAAACAGAAGATCATGGAGAATCGCTCTCCAGAGAGATCCATCAATCTGTTCCACTGTCTGAATGAACTGGGTGATGATTCTCTGATGCAGGAGATCCAAGATTATCTGAAATCTGGAAAAATAGGAGGAACCAAACTCTCCTCTTCACAGTGGTCAGCTCTGGTTTATGTGTTGCTGACATCAGAGCAGAAGATGGATGTTTTTAATCTAAAACTGTTTATTGGAGCACAAAATACAGCAGATGAAGTTCTTCAGAAGCTGATGCCTGTGGTTAAAGAATCCAGATCAGTTCAGTAAGTCACTCTGACAACAATCATTACATTGATAAAACATGATCATATTTATGAGTTTCAATTTATGAGAATACTGTGAAAGGATAAATTCATATATATAATATAATTTATATCAGTGTTTCCTGAACTGAGAGACTGAAGAGTGTCATTGTTCTCTACAGGTTGTGGGATTGTGGTGTTACAGATGAAGGTTGTGCTGCTCTGACTTCAGCTCTGAGATCAAACCCCTCACACCTGGGAAAACTGAGTCTGACTGGAAATAAAGTAGGAGATTCTGGAGTTAAGCAGATTTCTGATCTACTGCAGGATCCTCACTGTAAACTGGAGAAACTCGAGTAAGATTTTATAAAAGTCTCAATGTCATCTGTTTCTCTCCTGTGGTGAATAATCAATGATATACAAAAATAATATATACAAAAAAGTTTACCATCAAGTAACTGAAAAGGATGTTTAATCTTCAGTGGATTCTTTCCAAAGCTTCTGAGGTCATTTTACTTTTGATAGTTTTACAAGTCAAAAACATGATTAGATGTTGTGAAGAGGTGACAACTTCTTTCATATATAAATCTGTTGAGGAGAAATTCATATATATCATATAATTTATATCAGTGTTTCCTGAACTGAGAGACGGAAGAGTGTCATTGTTCTCTACAGGTTGTATGATTGTGGTGTTACAGATGAAGGTTGTGCTGCTCTGACTTCAGCTCTGAGATCAAACCCCTCACACCTGCGAGAACTGGATCTGTCATTTAATAAAGTTGGAGATTCTGGAGTTAAGCAGCTTTCTGATCTACTGCAGGATCCTTACTGTAAACTGGAGATACTGAGGTAAGATTGTATAAAATGTCTCATATGGTTGTGGCCGCGAAAATGTGTTCACTATACAAAACTCAAACAAAATTAAACATCTAAAAAAAGGATTCTTTATTTCCAACCGCTTATGAGAAAGAAGCTGGGTTAATGTCTGGGGTCTCCGTTTGTGGGCAGGTATATATACAAAATTTATACAGCGAGTAACAACAAGAAAAGAACAAAAGGGAACACTTTCAAATAGAGTTTGCCCCATATGGTGTGAATCACAATGTACAAAGAAACTAACCAAAATAAAAGATAATAGTCACACTTCAGTATCTTCCCCTCAGTTAGTTCTCTTTCACAATACTCAGTTTGAGTTAATTTTCCCTTTTCAGCTTTATGCAAATAATTGTAACGTTCCAAGAAATAAAACAGAATACCCAAAACTGTTTATGTGAGCACTTATACCCCAAATAAACAGCGGTAGTGGCTTTTTATGCTTTCTGGATAAAGAACAAAACAGAAACATGAATAAAGACACATTCTCATAAGCCACTTACACACTTGTAAGACAGAAATAAACACACTTAACACTCTTCAATTAACATTACTATATTCATTCTCATCTCTTACAACAGATCATCAATAAACTTGGATGAACATTGACATTACAAACAGTGCACAGCTAGCCAAAAACCTTCTTTGAGTGAATATAAGCATTTACAGTAAAAAAAAAAAAAGAAATAAAATGACACTCACTCTGTAAAGTGCTGCACCGCACTAGAAAGCTCACGCAGCGATCATCTCACATGAACTCACAACTCTTCATTCTCCCCTCTGATATTATTTTATCACAGAGACAGAAGTATTGTTTACATTCTCCTCAATAATAACATGAGCTGTAGTAATAAGTTCAAATAACATGTAATGATTCCATTGAACAAAAACTCACGTTCAATCACCGTCACTGTGGAATGTATGATCGTTCCACACAGAAATCTCTGGCACTCGGGAGAAATACGGAATCCGTGCGATCAATCACTGCTCCAACTGCTCAACAAACAAAACACCAAATTGGGGGTTTCCCCTTTTTCTTTCAAACAAGTTGGTGTTAGTTTCCAACGCGCTTCAGCTCACTTGTGCTCTGAAATGTCTATATATCGACTAAAAAACAACTTCTTCTCTTTCCGTTACTGCACTACCCATGTCCACCAGGGTGGCCTGTAGAGACGGGTTGGCATGATTAGGGGATATTTTTGCACTGTTCACATGGTAAATAATGATTGTGTCAGATCTGCCAGGCTCTCACACCAGCCAATCACAGCGCACTCCCTCACCTGAGTTCTAATCACACACAACTGCACCTCATCATCACCCTCATCACTGCCATTATTCAGACACACACTTCGCCACAGTTCATTGTCTGGTCTCGTTTGTATGAAGAGGACTACTTACCCTGACTTAGCGACTACTACCTGATATCTCCAGCGATCCTTCTCCAGTCTCGTCTCCATTCTCCTCCATGTCTCCAAGTCTAGTGTTGTTCAGAGTTCCAGCCTTCACTGCATCATCTACCAGTCATCACACCCTTCAGAAGAAACATACTATTCACTGCCAGCATCCCGCTCTCCAAAGTATCATTGCACTTTCCACTTTCCTGATTTCAGTTCATCCGCTCATTTGTTGTCTCAATAAACCCCCTATTAACTTCAATCTCCTTCTCTTGAGTCTGCTTCCGTAACAGATTGCCATACAAAAAAATCTACTGTGAAATTACTAATGGAAATGTTGCTTTTATTTTCATTAGATTCTTTCCAATGTGTCTGACATCATTTTACAATTTTAATGATTAAACATGACTGGATGATGTAAAGATGTGACAACTATGTTCATATACAGATATGTTGATGATTTTGGGTACTTGCATAAAAAAATAATATTCCAATTACACTTTATTTTAAGGTGTCATTGTTACAGTGTAATTATATATTTAAGTACTGATTAATATTAAGCAACTACATGTACTCACTATAGGGTAAGGGTAGGATTAGGATTTGGTTGAGGGTTAGTTACGTGTAATTATGCATAATTTACCTGTTTTTACTATGGTAAGTTCATGTAACATATGTAACAAGGACACTGTTATATAAAGTGTTATCAAATATTCTTGCAATTTTTATCAAATGGAGACTAACCCGCTCAAGCAGTTTGTAGAAGTGGGTCTGAACCTTAGACTGGACCTGTTAATGGTGCCATGGATTAAGTGTCTGATTGTGAAGTTCTGCTTATCTGAGTTGTAGATCCTGAACTGAGAGACTAAAGAGTGTCATTGTTCTCTACAGGTTGAGATTTTGTGGTGTTACAGATGAAGGTTGTGCTGCTCTGACTTCAGCTCTGAGATCAAACCCCTCACACCTGAGAGAACTGAATCTGACTGGAAATATAGTAGGAGATTCAGGAGTCAAGCAGCTTTCTGTTCTACTGCAGGATCCTCACTGTAAACTAGAAATACTCAAGTAAGATTTTATATAAGTCTCAATGTTGTCTGTTTTTCTCCTGTGGTGAATAATCAATGATATACAAAAATAAAATATATAAAAAAGGTTTACCATCAAGTAACTGAAAATTATGTTTAATCTTCAGTGGATTCTTTCCAAAGCTTCTGAGTTTATTTTAACATGATATAACGTTATAGTCAAAAACATGACTGGATATCGTGAAGAGGTGACAACTTCTTTCATATATAAATTTGATTTGTTGAGGAGAAATTCATATATATATTTTATCATTTATATCAGTGTTTCTTAAACTGAGAGACCGAAGAGTGTCATTGTTCTCTACAGGTTGTATGATTGTGGTGTTACAGATGAAGGTTGTGCTGCTCTGACTTCAGCTCTGAGATCAAACCCCTCACACCTGAGAATACTGGATCTGACATGGAATAAACTAGGAGACTCAGATGTAAAGCTGCTCTCTGATCTGAAGGAGGATCCACATTATAAACTGGAGACGCTTCTGTGAGTAATGATGATTAAAACTGTTCATATTTTCAAGTGAATTTAGTTTCTTCTTAGTTTACTTTCCTTGTGATGGTGAATTACACACTATAAACATGTTTAATAAGAGTTTGATTCATTTATTTATTATTATAATAGTTTATAGCAACAATTAAATATCTTCAAGTTTCTTTTTATTTTAAACAATTCAATATTTTACTTTTATCATTTTTTTTATCCCTAAATTATGTATTTTGAGAGAATGTCAGTTGCAATAAAACATAATTGTAAATATTTATCACTATAGTTCTTTATCATAAATAAACCTGACCCAGTGACACAGAAAGAGGACAGTCATACAGGGTTATAGATAAGGGTCAAGAGTCATCATTCATGGTGACTTAGAAGCAAAATCTGAATGTTTAAAAACAGCTTTAACAATTTAACGTGTTCGCAGTATTATATTATAATCTTTCAATTAATCATCTAAGTATTTTTTTTAGTACTTTTAGTTGTTCTAAAGTGGATAATGCAATAATGTCGCACACATTTGACTGTCTGTGTTTTAGTTACAGGTTATAAATGTTAGTCTGACCTTCTCTGGATCAGCTGATGGAGAATAAAGAGCCTCTACAGACACAATCACATTCAACAGAATCAACAGACACAAACCCACAGTGATCATCACACACGTGTTTGTGTAACTTTACAGAGTGATCCAATCCTTCATCCAAAGTCAAACCAGGAAACCTTCAACCAGAAGAAATTGGATGAATATTCTGAATGTTCAGATCCAATCTGACCTCTGACCTGTAATGCCTGAATCATACACTGTATTTTTTGTATTTTGTTATTTACTTTAAAAAATGATGGTAACAATATTACACATAATATTTTTGAGTAAAGGCTTGATTTCTATCATGGAATCTACCTGAATAAATCATGTAAAATTCCCTAATTTATTTAGCTCTATGACATGATGAATTTAATATTTTTTGTGAAATATGCTTTTTTATTTTAAGTATTTTTTACTCTCAAAATTGTGGGAATTCAAGTGAATGGAAAAGACCTGTTTATATTTGACTTGAGTTATATTGTATTATTAAAAGACTATATGCTGCTATAGCACAGCACAGAAACAAACTTGTTACTTCATTATCATTAGCAAAGTTATTGCTCAATGAACAAAACAACATGCTGTTTTTCACAACCTAACATAAGCCCTACTCTTCTGCACAATGGTAATGATCAAAACTTTAACATAATAGAAACTCTTTCAAATGTCAAACATAACTGAACATTAACCCCGAGGTCAGCGGTATCGCCGGCGATACCAGCTTGCTTTTTTTTATCAGTGTAAAAGAAACTCATAAATACTCTGTTGACTTTGATTTTCCATAGGAGTTTCATACATCAATCGATTCTGTTAAATGTGTATTATTTTTGTGTATACTCACAATAAAAACAAAGTGTTGTGCTTTTTGCCAAATAAAGAAAAATAAACACGAAGCGAGTTCTGCCTTCTCTCTGCCAGTGTAGTCCATTCTGAAACGCGTCCGAAAATGAACAATAACTCAGCGAATACTCAGTCAAACAGGCATACAGACACACAGGCATGAAGCTTGAATTCTCTTTTTTTAAATGAAGTAATTTATATAAAAAACAAATATTCTCATCTTGTGAAATCTGTATTAAAAGAGAGCGATTCCAGTCGAGCTCATTACAGCTCATTCAAAAATAATGTGACATGCCCACGGAGAGTGCGCGCTATTCAAACGCAAATGATTGAGGCAAACCTGTGAACGCCCCCATATCAGCTCGAGAAAACACAAATTTATTCAGATCATTACTTGTTTACACCGTCTCGCAGCGCTGTGAGGAATAATAATAATGGAAAATGTACCTCAGAAGTGCGGGTATATCGAGGAGCGAGCTGAGGAATACTGTAAATTTTTTTCCTTCTCACGTGAATCGGGTTTCTGTTTATGAATGAATGAACGGCAGAGATGCGCTGTTTACCACAGCTCGCAAAAAGACAGTTTAAATTTAAATCGCGTGTGTGAATGAATGATGATGTTTTAGCAAACTGTATTGCTATACTGAGATGAGTAAAAATCGACTGAAATATGTTGAAGTAAAATGTAGGCTATTTGTATTATCAACGTATTAAACTGCAAATTAACATTTATATGCCCTAATATTTCATAAAAACAACGTTACAGTCAGGCGAAATATGAAAGACAACATTTTGTTGACTAGATTTGGGTACAGTTTTTACTGTAGAATATACTGCCACATCAAATAAGCTTTTGTTTAGCAATTTCTATATATATAAAATACTATTTTTGTCAAAAATAAAGTCATCAACTAAGATGTTAGCTGTTCCAATGTTGGCTATATTCAAACTAATGAATACATAGATAAAATGTAGGCCTATAATCATTTTTTTACAAAGAAAGAGTACACTTGAAATATTGTTGAAATTGTAATTATTGTTGTAATTGTAACCTTTTTAACTCTCTGAGGTCGGCAAACGCGCCGGCGCGTTTTGCTGGATTTTCTCCACATTGTAGCACTATAAACTTAAATTACTCCGTCATTTATGGTCATACAGAAAAAAGAAATATAAAAAAATAATCTGTGATATTTCTACTTTTGTATGTGTCCACTTACAATCAAATCAAAACATTGTGCTTTTGTAAAATAAAGAAAATAAACAGGGTGTGCGTTCTGCCTCTCCGTCGCGGTGAACTTTTTTTTCTTGCGCACGTCTATAAACTGAAACAAAACTCAGCGAATACTTGTCACACATTTATGAGCCATACACCTTTATAAACATTTAAGTGTGTACTTTTAAATGATCGGGTTCAAAACGAAAACAAATATTTTCTGTTTAAGTAATTTGTATAAAACCAACAAGATGTCCAGCTTCTCAAACGCTTGCTCATTACAGTTAATTTGGCCACGCCCACTCGCGCAAAAGATATTCACATGCAAATCTCCACATGGAACGCGAACGCGCTCGTTACCTCAACAACAAAACACCAAAACACTTCACTTCACTTTTCGTCGAGTTTGAAAGACGCGCCTGAGCTTACATTGGATTTAGGCTACCTCAGAAGAAGAAGAACGCAATTTGAAGACAAGAAAGATTTAAGGTAAGAAATTCTTACATGTTTGTTATTGTTGCATAAATGTCACATTGCAGTTGAACTGTTGCTAGATATATGGGGAATATTATAATATTTAGACCCGTGTTTACTGTTAGGCCTACTGTGTTTGTGGATATCTGGTCAAACGTAGATATGTATGGTAACCATAATGTTTTATATTTGAGCGCGATCGCGTTTGAATGTATCAGATTTTGCAGCGC
This sequence comes from Squalius cephalus, assembly GCF_949319135.1. NCBI lineage: Eukaryota > Metazoa > Chordata > Actinopteri > Cypriniformes > Leuciscidae > Squalius > Squalius cephalus. The sequence goes on from NC_137129.1 coordinate 41,710,122, forward strand.
GATCGCGTTTGAATGTATCATTTGAAAATTTGAAAAGCAAAACACACCAAACGGCTTCATGTTTTTACTATTATCTCATTTCATATCATCATAACGAATGGAAACATTTGAAGTAACATGATAATCAATATATTTTTCTCTAGCTTGGTTGTTACTGAAATATTTTGGAAGATTTATACTGCTATCTATTGTTATTATTATTTTACCCAGCACTGCGCATAGCCTATGCCTACAAGGCACAACAAACCTGGTGTTCATTATTTTATATATTGTTGGAAACATTTGTGTGTGTGTGTGTGTGTGTGTGTGTGTATTTTGTGAATTTTAAAAAGCAATTTTAACCAGAAAAATCTAATATTTATTTCCAAAATCGTGCAGGCCTTTCTCTTGATATCAGTATGTTCACTTTTTTTTCAGGGCCCAGATGCCACTGAGTCCTGCCGACTTCAACATTCACATGAGTCTCTGGAACATGAACATGGTAAAGTGAAAATCAAACACCTTGGAAATGAAAGGTATGTACAATGTTTTTAGGAATGGCACAAAGGTCTCTGTCTTTCAATAAGTGCTTTTTTGCCATTTGTTGTGTCTATTTGGATTATGTTGTGTAAATAAATCCAAACAATTTAAAAGCCATTCTTTTTTAAATCTCCTAATTTACAGTATTGTGCAAGGTTGCTCAGAATGATAGGGGCCTGATAGCTCCTAATAGGGCCGTTAGGGGAGTGTCTTTGTCTTTCTCAGGTGAGAAAAGCCATACATATTAATGAGCTCTCGCATAAGGCTTATTCACACAAAACACGTCGTAAAAATTTTAAATCAATATATTGTCTTCTCTGAATGAGCAGTCAGGGTGATTTTCACATAGTTTTGCAGCAAATATTCTAGGCTACGTCATACAATTTTCAAAAGTCTTGTGAAGAAATAATCAGTAGGGGTTTCATGGCCTTATTTCAGTGAGAATTTTTTTTTGTATTTTCACAAACCACGCATAAATGTCATTATCTCAAAACTACAAACTTTTACATACATGCTGCTGATATATTATTGTAGCAGAGTTTGTGCTGAATACAGTGTAATTAGACTTTAGCCATGAAAATGTCACAAGTAACAGAAATAACCAGAAATGTCAGAGCATGTCAGAACACCTCCAGGGCCCAGAAAACAGCTCAGACCTCAGAGGGTTAATAAAATAACAAAACATATTTACAAGATAGATGTAAGCAAAATCTTAAATGGTCAATATAAGTCTTCTTCTAAATATATCTTTTGTCCTTGCATTGTGGCTCAGTCAGTTTCACACCTGAATGAATGGCTAATTATGCAGAGTGGGTGGGACATTGTATTCTCAGGTGTAAACCAATCCTTGTTCACGCCCCCCTCGCATATTGGCTTTCCAAGCAAAACCTGTTTTACATCAATTTAAATCAATGTATTGTTTTATGTGAACGATAAAGCAAGACTATTTTCACATAATTTTGAAGCCAGAACTCGAAGGAACAACATCCATTAGTCAAAAGTCTTATTGTCACATATTTAGTATGAGTTTTGTGGTCTTATTTCAGCAACTTTCATTTTTATTTTTTTCAATAACCACGCATAAACATTATTCTCTTAAAAATTAAAAAATATACATGCATGGTGATCACATATTTTGGTAGCCCTGTTTGTGCTATATAGAGTGAATTTACACCTTTGCCATTAACATGTTTATAAATAACTGAAAAAAGCACAAATGTCAGAGCATGTCAGAACACCTCCAGGGCCCAGAAAACCACTACACATTAAACATTAACAGATGTTTCCCTGTACTCAAAAACACATGAAATAACACTGATTTCAAGATATACTCTTCATTTCCAGCCATGTGCAAAGCATGCTGGGAACAAACAATGGTGTCTCTAAATAAAACCACATAATTGAGCTAATTCTCCTAAAATAAATAGGTAGCCCTTTTTACTTCAATTTATCAGGCTTATCAGTTCCTCAATTCAAGCCTCAAAATTGTGTGTTTCCTTAACTAGTTTCCTTAAGTATCCATGAGATTAAATAATGATCTGAGATGTCATCGCTCTGCTGCAGAATTTCAACATTGATTCCATGTGACAATATTAGATCTAGAGTATGATTACGACAATGAGTAGGTCCTGACACTTGTTGTCTAACTCCAATAGAGTTTAGAATGTCTGTAAATGCTAATCCCAATGCGTCTTTTTCATTATCTACATGGATATTAAAATCACCAACAATTAGGACTTCATCTGCAGCCAGTACTAACTCTGATAGAAAATCAGCAAATTCTTTGATAAAATCTGTATGGTGCCCTGGTGTCCTGTATACAGTAGCCAGAACAAATGTTAAACGGCATTTATCACTTACAGAAAGCACCATCACTTCAAAAGAATTATATATGAAACTAGACTTCTGAGTAATACTGAAGATATTGCTATAAATTGAATATAAATCATCCAAGTGAGGATGCTGCACACTGGTCGTGGTTGAGGAGAGATCCCCTGATATGATTGTAAAGCGCTTTAGGTGTACAGTAGTACATGAAAGCGTTATATAAATCCCTCATTCATTCAAATGGCTCATTTATTCACTGATTATGCACTTTGTAGACAAATGCCAGAAATAAAGTAAAACTGGTTAGTAATAAGTGAAGCTGGTAATGCTGTTTGTGGAGTTGTTTAATCCTCTTCTGCTGAGATCTTCAGAGATTAATGTCTTCTTTTCTCTTCAGTTGATTTCATCTAAAGCTGTGACTGGAAGTGTCAGATGTGGGCATAATGGGCCGACTGGGCTTTTGCTATATACCACTTTTTATTAGAACAGTAACTATATAATCGCTTTTCAAAGCAAAACTTAAAACCTATGTCTCTCTGGGAAGGTTTATGACTCCTGAGTCTAAATAGAGTTGATGTAAGCATCTAAATACGTGCTTTTTCTTGTATGGCGGATGTACAGCATGCTGTTGAATGTTTATCTGTTTTGGTCTTTTATCCGAACCTTTTATTTAATGTTGTTCAGCACAATGGTGGACAAGGATATATCCTTCCATATCCAGATCTAGTTATATAATCAAATCTTTTTTGCATAAAAGTGCTTTAATAACAGAATAACAGAAAGAAAGAAACAAACAGAAGAGCATCTTCTGAATAATTTGTGAAAACTGCAAATCATTCCTATTGTTCTGCAAATCTTTTTGAAAGTTTTCTCTGACTATCGAACACATGCTGTATTCATTTGAGCTGAGAGAAATCTTCAAACCTAAACATCATGTTGCACAGTCCAATTAACACACACTCACACTCAAGACTCATTTATTTCTTATATTGCACATTTAACAACTCATTATCCAAAGGCACATTTATGCATGTATCAGACACTTTAATCACAAAGACTTACATTGCATTCAATCTATACATTTAATGCCTGGGAATCAAATCCATGACTTTGGGTTTTCTCACACCATGATGATGATTATCCAGGTTACAGTATACCTGTATCATTACAGTGTTCCTGTTGCTCAGCTAATCATGATGCAGCATAACAATGTAAATGTTACGAGTAGGCCTACTAAAAAAAAAAACACACACAAAAAAAAGTGTAACACTGTGACATTGATCTTTTAGGCCCGATTTGCAGCTGCTAGTAACATGCATTTCAAATGAGTTTCCTAAGAACACTTTTGTTCAGACCACTGATGCGATCTTGATGCTTTGAAATGTTTATAAAACTCACTCGCTGAACTGGGATCTGTAAACCTGCTCAATCACTCCAACTTCACTCCATTAGCATCATTTCTCTTCTGACCTAGGAAAGATACAGCAGAATATACACTATAAAAATTAATCTCAAGTACATAAATATGTACTTGTAAATGTTTATGCCAAGCTTGTCAGGGTTGGGTGTGATGGAAGAAGTGAGGACTCAATCACAGGAATGAAGAGCTTTTATTAATAATAAAAAATAAAACAGTAAAAACAAAAACTACCCCAAGGGGGGTCACTTCACTTCACTCAGGAGGAACATACAAGGGAAAAACAAAGATAACAAACAATGACGAACCAGCACAGAACTGCAAACACAAGGAGAATAAATAGGGAGCAAACAAAGCAGGTAATGAGAGAGGACAGGTGGAGAAAATGAATCAATAATCAGGTAACAAGATGGGCAGGGCTAGACAAACAGTGACAAGCAATATGCTCACACCAAACATGACTAAAATAAGTACATGGCCAATACAACAAATCATAAGCCACGTGTTCACACAAAACATGACATGAAAGCACGTTGCTAAACACGAACCACGTTCAACACAAAACACAACAACACACACTGACACAAGAGTGTTTTGTCCGAGCAAACTCGAAACCGCACGCTCACACGACAAGACAGAACGCATGAGAACGAGCGAAAGCTCATCCTGTGTTCACAACAGAAAACAAACACGCGGAGCATGAGTGTCCGAATCCCGAAAGAACCGAAACCAAACTAGACCGAAGTGCCGGGATCAAACCTCTCGCTCCGGACACGAAACAAGGTTTCAATGAGGTTTCAATGATGTCACATTTGTTTGATAAAAAGTATGGGAAAATGTTACCTTGTAGTCTGTTATCATATTAAAATGTGAAAATAATCAATCACCATAATAAACATCGCTTTCACATTGTTCACATTATTTCTGTTATACTATACTGTCAAACTGTTGTTGTTTTTTTATAATAAAAAGGATATTTTGTGAGCAAGAGATTTAAAACAAGAGATTTAAAGCAATGATCATGTTGAATAATTATAACTCACCATTTTTTTTGTAGATGAAGTACCAGAACACAGTGAGAGCTAGAAGAACTACAGCTGCTTCAATTCCTGCTATAGCAAGACATCGAGATTCTGTTTCACTGTCAAAATATCTTCCATCTGCAGAATGAAGAATAAAATAATGCTTCATAAATGCTTTTAAACTGTTGAACAGAGTTTAACCTTAATTGTCTGGGCAATTACACTACATTATTTTAAAGGTGCTCTAAGCGATGTCACACGTTTTTTAAGCTGAAACATTTTTTGTCATATACAGCAAACATCTCCTCACTATCCGCTAGCTGCCTGTCCCCTGAACACACTGTAAAAAATGCGGTCTCTGTAGACAGCCCAGGCTCCACAAACACGACAAAAACAAACTGGCCCAGCCTGGACCACGAAACATAACAAACAGTGTTCCAGCCAATAACCGACAAGAATGATTTGGGGGCGGGGGGTTAGTGCCCGTGCACATGAAGGGGGGTGTGGGGGGTTAGTGTATGTGCACATGAAGGGGGGTGTGGGGGGTTAGTGCATGTGCACATGAAGGGGGGTGTGGGGGGTTAGTGCATGTGCACATAAGTGCATGTGCACATGAAGGGGGGAGTGGGGGGTTAGTGCATGTGCACATGAAGGGGGGAGTGGGGGGTTAGTGCATGTGCACATGAAGGGGGGTGGAGGGGGTCGAGGAGAGAGAAGCATGAAGAGGGAAGTTAGCTAGAGGAGAGATGTCCTAGACAACGACAACGACTGACGCTAGAATTTTATTCTCTTGAATTTTGATATGGCCGACACAAGACCAAAGAGACGACGTTCCGATGAACAAATAGCAAATAAGAGGGAAAAGGGAGGGAGGGTCGAGCTAGCCTCCGTTTTGTTTGACAATACTTCGAACGTCAACAAGAAGTGACGTCACCCAACATCGCTTAGAGAACCTTTAAGGGCTCATGAAATGGAAAAGCAAAATGTCCTTTATTTATTATTAATTATATTTAAACATAGAAGATGTTACTCTACAATAAAAAAGCTAACTGCCCAGTTTTCTATCCTTCTGAAACATCAGGATATCCTTCCAAAAGTTGGAAATATTTGCAAATATTTGGAATTTTTAATACATGCTAACTTCATAAGCTAAACTCCAGAAACAATAATCTGAAAATACATTTTATGGCCCCTTTAATTACATTAAAAACATCAACACTACTCCTCTTCCCACAGATACTGATTTGTATTCAATCTTCATCTTATAAGCTAATTGTAGAAGCAGAATTAGTGCATAATGGATATTTAAATCATAATCACAACAAAATGTTGATATTTACTCCACACTGTTAAAACCGGTCGTGATTGAGTCAGACTGCTGTGAGTGACCAGACAGTCGTAAGATCCTTCATGGTTTCTGTCGATCTTCACACTGATTCTCATCTGAAAGGTTTCATCAGTATTTGGTCTGATTCCAGAAGATGTTTGATCCTCGACAATGTATTTGTTCCTTCTAATGTACATCTGAACATCTCTGGGGTAGAAACCAGTGGCCAGACAGCTCAGAACCAGTTCACTTTCATCAGCAGAAAGTTTCGGCACAAAAGCGTGAACATCTGGTGGAGCTGAAGCAGAAAATAATAATGCAATTAACAAACAAACATTTTCAACAAATTTTGTTTTCTCTCTCCTGTTTCTGAGCTGGGAAGAAATTATGGGTTTTGTTCCACAGAAGACGGCAAGTTATAAGGGTTTCGAAAGACATAATGAGAATAAGGCTGAATCCCAATTCTCTGTCTTACCCCTTCCCCTACCCCTACCCCTTCGTCTTACCCCTAGCCCTTGTCCCTCGAAACCGAGTGGTAAGCGCTAGGGTTGAAAACATACCCCTATGAAATGAGACGCCACTTGGTTACGTCATCATACATCATACTCCGGCGTCCCTGTGTGATACAGGACAGTATATTGTAACGAGTGGAAATAAGTATGGCCCCTTTAAGAGCTGCGCGCTCTCTGTTGAACGGGCTGTAATGGTATTGTGCCGTGCGACTCGAACAACCCCATGTATGTGGGTCATTTCTGTGTTGATGCTCATTATTCTTGCTTTGTTTTATTGAGTGACGCTGTGGAAGTCAAGGTGGAGCGTGTGGCAGACAGTTGCAGGAGTTTGATTTGTCAATAAATTGCGAGTGAATAATCGCCTCCGTGAGTCTGTCTGGCCTAATACTTCAGCTGCGAGCTATCCTTATTTTGTTTCCCTCCTAACACAACGCGTTACAATATGTTAAGCACGTATCTTTTTCCTGGACATGTCGCCTGGATTTCGGGATCACCCAAAAATGTCCGGGATTCGGCTTTTGCTTTCTGCCGTCGCTATTCATTATGCACAGAGAGTGTTGTTTCAACCGGACTGAATTCATTCAAATCGGTGAATCTGAATGTAGTGTTTAACGTACATGAACGCTAAACAAGTGATCGGTTTATGTGCGTTTTAGCATTGCTTAAATTCCTGTGTTTTCGTATCAGTCGGGATCCGTTTGAAGCTGAATACATGACCTGCAAAGCTGGCACATACGTGTCAGTGTCAAATAATGAAACGTTACACATAATGAATGGCGACTGTAGAAAACAAAAGCCGAATCCCGGACATTAGTCAGAGAAATGCGGGACTGATTGTGCAAACCAGCAATGTATCGTTAGCATAGCCTAGCGTAGCAGACCAGCGATTTTTAAAAACGTTTAAAAACGTTTCAGTTAACAACATGGTTGCAAATATATATGTACATGACTGTGTAGAGTACAAAACACGACTGTCATAATTTTTCAATCAATCATTTAAGCCGAAAATGAGACTTTCTTGATGGTATGCCCGCCTTTGTTGCCGGTTGCGCAGTGCATTCTGGGTACCCCTTGGTTTCAAGTAAGCTCGCGAAAATTCTTGGTTTTAAGGGGTATCTACCCCTTCCCCTTAGCCCTACCCCTTGATCAAAATGAGAATTGGGATAGCCCTTACTCTCACGTGAACGAGCAAAACTAAGGGTAAGGGGTAAGGGGAAGGGGTAAGACAGAGAATTGGGATTCAGCCTAAGTCTTTTCAATTTTCTCTTTAATGAAATCTGCTAATTAGTTGGTGGATCTAATACTTTAGTAAGCTGACACAGTAATCCAATGTGAAAATCAAACTCCTGCAATCCAGAAGAACATGCATTGATTTGAGAGACACATCTATAACTGAACTCTGTTACGCCACACACTGGATCTGCACTAATAAACACGAAGCATCTGACTTTCTGATGCAAACACACAATTACATATATAAGTAGAGAAATCCCCTGCATGTATGAACACATTTTTTTTAACAGTTTAAATGTTCTTCTTAGTGGTATTTAGGACTATTTGTCACTAATGATAAATTGCCTCTGTATCGGGAAACAATTAGAAACAACTTCCTGGAGTTATTTATTCAAACACACATTTTGGTTTTTCATGTTTAATGGGGACTTTCCATAGCCATAATGATTTTTATACTATACAAACTGTATTTTCTCTCCCCTTACAATAAACCCTACCCATCACACACACACACACACACACACACACTAACCCGACCCCTAAACCTACCCATCAAACACACACACACACACACACACACACACTAACCTGACCCCTAAACCATACCCATCACACACACACACACAAACCTGACCCCTAAACCTACCCATCACACACACACTAACCCGACCCCTAAACCTACCCATCAAACACACACACACACACACACACACACACACACACACACACACACACACACACACACACACACACACACACACACACACACACACACACACACACACACACACACACACACACACACACTAACCTGACCCCTAAACCATACCCATCACACACACACACACACACACACAAACCTGACCCCTAAACCTACCCATCACACACACACTAACCTGACCCCTAAACCTACCCATCACACATACACACGCTGTTTTCCTCATGGAGACCAAAATTGTGTATATATTATATATATATATATATATATATATATATATATATATATATATATATATATGTGTGTGTGTGTGTGTGTGTGTGTGTGTAGGGAATAGCAGGGTCACAGAGAGAGAGAGAGAGAGAGAGAGAGAGAGAGACGAGCTAATTAAAGATCTGATCTGAACTTGCTCTGTTTTGTGTTGTGAAACGCTGAGATCCAGTCAGTGCAGGTCTTGAGGAAATGCTTGAGGAACTGGTTTCGTTCTGTGTGACGATCCCATCTCTCTTTAGTTTCTTTGGCTTTGGGGTTTTTATCAATCCACTGCATAGTGGATAAATTAAAGACAATAAAGTCTTCTCCATCAAATCCATATTCATCAAAGACAGTCAGATTCACTGATCCATCAGGAAGTTTCTCCAATTCACAGCCAATTATTCTCTGAAGAACATGATCTACATCACAGAACAACACTCATGAGAAACTCACAGTAAATATAATGTCTGATAATTACAGTTTTTTTGGATTGCTTAAGCACGATTTTCAAAACAGGGCCCGTGTTTTCAAAACACTACACACAGTTAGCACAACCACACACCCAATTAGCAAAACACTACAGATCCTTTGCATAATTAAACACTCTTGTAAAAACTATACACTTCTGTTTAAAAACCACACTTTCTTACCATATGAAACACACACGTTTCACATTACTATACTCTGTTTGCATGAGTTACACTCTGCTGTGATAAACCTAAAACACTTTTAGCACTTCTACTTCCCTATGATTAGATATACAAAAGAAATATATTTTCAGAGTATATTTTGGAATATATGCAAATATTTGAAATTGGCCCAATAAATATATTTCACACTTAACATCATATATTTTTGTTATATTTCAGAATATATTTCAATGTATTTGGAATATATGCCACATATATTTTTGACTCTTTTGGGGACCCATACAGAAAAAAATACATTGAAAAATATTCTGAAATATAACAAAAAAGATATGATGTTACAGTAAGTGTGAAATATATTTATTGGGCCAATTTCAAATATTTGCATATATTCCAAAATATACTCTGAAAATATATTTTACAGTTTTTCTCAGTCGCTTTGGTGCGTTTTTCACATCATCCCTAACATGTGCAAAATAATAAGTGCATTTCTCAGAACAATTTGTACAAACTGCAATATACAATAGATATGTTTCTAAAGCTAGTCAGTCACTAAAAATCCTTAGTACATCTCTCAAAAGTAAATATTCATGCCAATGATCATGTCAGTGTCATCAGAATGATAAGTCATTTAGTCATTGTTCATGAACAAGCTCGTCAAAATGTTTAGGCATGTTGTCAATGTAACTGTGTACTTTGACACTATTACCAGATGTAAACTTAGGCTACAGTTTGGATGACAGTTACTGTATTGAAAATGCACAAGGCTGCACTACTATGGCATATATCAATTTCAAAAGTACTATTTACATATTAATGTATGTGGGTTATTGATTGAAAGAGACAAAAGAGATTTAGTTTTTCACAGCTTTTACTAGTTCTACTTTATGAAAGAAAACAACAAAATCATTTACAGTAAGAAAAAGACAAGGGGCACAAAGGAAAATAAAAACTAAATTAGAAAGAAACACAGGAAACCCCCCTAAGGCATAACTTTGCCCGCACCACTGTTCTAGTGCTGTTTCTGCAGAAGATGCACCTTTGAGCAATTTTGACAACTGGTTGATTGTTGGTTGAACTAACACTTTACATTCCTTGAGTGAGGGTCAATTTCACCTGCACGAGTCATCAAATCATCGTTTTTGTACAAAAGGTCTAATAGAAATGTGTAAAACTATGATTGACAGTTTAGGACAAATAGTTAAACAATTTAGCATGTAATGGCTTATGCAAGGAACTAATGCCTTGATATTTTGAGGGGTAAGACTATTCAACAGAGAACCATCTACTATATTTTGATCAACATGACATGAGCAATTGAAAATGTGGAAAAAAGCTGACACTTGTACATTATCAATTGCAATATGTTCAAAAGCAATTGCAATTTGTTCAAAGGAATAAGAAATTGCTTTATTGATGTGCACAAGTGACTAGATGATTTGGAATTTGTACAAGTAGTATCAAGAATTGCACTTTTGATCTAAGAAATGCACCAAAGCAACTGAGAAAAACTGTAAATATATTTCTTTTGTGTATGGGTACCATCAACAAAGTACAAATATAATGTAAATTCACCAAACACTACACAAGACCAATGTTGCAGACTGAAGAAACTCATTTATTTCTCAACACGCCCAAAATGTTGACCTGGAGATTCATAATACTGTAACAAAATGTCACTTTACGTATTGTACTGTAAGTTTACTGTAAAAAAAAAAACAAAAAAAAAAACACCTAGACATTGTCTCTTCGCCTAGCTGGATCTGGCCAGAGAATTTCATCAACATTGCAGGCAATGCTGTCATTAGCAAGACACCTTGGAAAGAAACGTCTTGAATGACTGCTGCTTTTTATAGTGCTTATACACCTAATTGGTGTGTCTACAATTAAGCAAACAAGTGTTTGCACATCTGATGACTGTGTTGAACCAATTGGTTGGACGGTGCGGTAATTTGACAGTCAGTGCTTTGGTATTGCAAGGAAGTGACTTCATGACAGATTTGTGTGTGTAATGTTAAGTGTGCTTAGTGTTTTGCAAATCACTGTGTGTAGAGTTTTGCAACAAGTGTGAGGTTGACAATGTGCTTATAGTTGTGCAAATATGGGCTGATGTTTTGCTTCTTGAGTGTAAGGTTTTGCTAATAGTGTACTACTTTTAATTTTAGTGTGTAAGCAATCCAAAAAAACTGTAATAAGAGTAAAGCATGAATCTCACCAGAACACAGTGAGTCTGTGCAGTTTGACAGAGTCCTGATCTGATGTATGAACCAGTTTCTAGGATCAGGAGGATCTGGAGGAGCTTCAGTCCAGTCTTTATCAGTCAGAATCCAGACTCGTTCTTCATTACTGAAGTGTTTGATCCGTCTGTCATCATAAACACACACAGCACTGAACTCTGGGAATGAGTCTGATTTGATCAGGACTGTAAACTTGTAGTGGAGGAAGTGTTTCTCTGAGGAATATATGAAACACAAGCAACAATGGAAACATGAAGCAACTAAAATGTATTTGTTCAGAACAAAGACAGCAAAGCTGAGCAAAGTAGGATTACAACACAATAAAGGACAACACATTATGCAAAACGATATAGGTGAAATTATGTATGCTATAAAACACAACATCTTAAATATAACCAGAAAACAAACTCAAATTGTTGATGTAACTGGTGCCTGTCGAACAGAAGGAAGTGCTGTATACGGACAGAAAAAAGCTTGTTTCTTACCTTGCTGTGCATCGCCTAGAAAAGAGCAAAACAATAAAAAACTAAATAAAATCATTCTTGTGTGTGTGTGTTCACTACTCGCTGCTCCTAATGTGTGTGCTCTAACTTGGATGTGTTAAATGCAGAGGACAAACTCTGGGTATGGCTTACTATACTTCACCTTCACATCATGTCACTTGTGTCTGTGTACAGATGTTTATATTCTGTGCGTTCAGGAAATGAGAAAATGAGGAAATGAGAAAACACTCGCTTGATGGAATCACAAAACGTGTCTGTCTGCATTCCTGAGCTCATGTCAAGTCAAGCTCCGTTTCAAAGCAGCTTCATAATATTAAACACAATCTCACTGTTCTCTTATACAGCTCTAATAAGACAATAGTGTCATCATTCACACAGTTCAGTTCAGCTCAATGACTGATAACTTCAACGAGTGGCCAGAATGTGGAGAACAACATAAAGGCATGAGATGCAATAGGATCTTACTCAAGTCTTGAAGAGCTACAGCATTTAGGGCTTTAGAAGAAATCAGCACCATTTTTTTTTTTTTTTTTCAATGTTTAATAAGTAAATGCAGAATGGAGCAAATACTTCTGCTGCATTTCGGACCAGCTATTCATATGTGTGCTATATTCACACATATACACGTCTTCTACAGTCACATGACAGGTTAATGCGAGGAACAGACTGAAACTGAATTCAAACTGCACATATTCAAAGTTGGTACAAATTTGTTTGCCACCCCACCCACCCACCCACACACACACACACACACACACACACACACACACACACTCCTTTCTCCCGTTCACAATAGAACCAGCAGGAACACGACTTAAAAAGGCAAACAGAGTCAGATTTGATTTCATGTTGATTTAAAGCACTTTGAACAAGTGTGTTAACAACACTCAGCTTCTGTGTGGTCTATGAAAACACAATAACATTCATCTCACAAATAATCCATGATTTTATGACAGTTTTTAAACAAAGTTACTCAACAATTATACATTGTGTAAAAACCTGTTATAAACGTCACTTTCAGATTCCTGAACTTGGATATTTTTTGGTGTGCTGAAGAATTAAACCCTCATTAACTGATAATCAACATTCATCTAAATTAATCAATAGAGACTCTCTCCTAGGTTTCTGCTTAATGTGTGTAAAACGCTTTACCTGAGAGTGTCAAGTACAGCAGAATTAATATTTCATCTGATTAATGCAGATTATCTTTGGTTATTTCATATCCATGTTTTAACAAACGCTCTGCTGGATTTGATCAGAAACAGACACACATGAAGCTGATCATATTTTACGAGCTCTGCACAGATTTAGTGTTTGATTAGTAAAAGATGCATCAAAGAAAAAACTCTCAAGACTTTTTTTTTTATTATTCTTGACAAAAAAACTGTAAAACTTCTTATTCTTGTATATTTTTTTGTTGTTGTTGAAAGAATATTTGATCTCCTTTGGCTATCGGACACATGTTGTATTCATATTAGCTGAGAGAAATGCCAGATATCAGTCAAACCTAAACATCATGTTGTCTAATACATGAACACACACTCACAGTTACTCAAGACTAGTGCACACTGAATACAACACATTATGCATCAAAAAAACTTGCATTGCATTCAAGCTCTCTACATTTGATTCCTGGCAATCAAACCACATGGATTGCCAACATATCAAATCTAGTGAGTTGCCTAGTTATTTTCTATCTAACATGTGATGCTGTACATCAAGTCTCATAGTTAAAAGACTCATTTATTTATTAATATTGCATATTTAACACATGTTGTCCAAAGAGGCACATTTACAGTAGCATCTGTCAGACACTTCAGAGTCTTACACTCCATAAAGCATCTGGACATTTGATCAACACGTTCCCTGCTGATCATCAAATGACATCAAACCCGTGACCTGATTATGATTAGTCCAATTACAGGAAAACTATGAGGAATGCCGGGAATATCTGTATCTCTATAGTGTTCCTGTAGCTCAGCCAATCATGACACAGCATAATGACGTAATATTACAAACACACACAAAGTCTCCTGACAAGATTTAAAACACACAATAATAAAGTAAATATTACAAACACACACAAAGTCTCCTGACAGGATTTAAAACACACAATAATAAAGTAAATATTACAAACACACACAAAGTCCCCTGAGAGGATTTATCTTTTGAAAGAAAGGATCTTGGGTTGTTACACAAGTTCAGCCTGAAGAGTTTAACCATGGCCGCTGAAAGTTACATAATCACGATAATAACTCTTACAGTAAATGATGTATTACACTAGTAACCAGAGAAGAGAGATTGATCATAATAATTCAGGAAATGCCTGTAAAATAACAGTGTTTACGCTTTATTTAAATTAGGATATTTTACTTTAATTTCAAGGTTTTTGTCTGGCAGTCATTTGATAGGTTTATCATTTAACTGTTTTGTTACTGTTTAAACTTTTTTTTTGTAAGTTTACGTATGTTATTTAAGAAAACAGAAGAAATAGTGAATAAAAAATACAGTAATTTTTCTACATTAAAATGTAAATTACTGTAATTTCTCATTTGTCATAATTTGTTTGTAATTTTACAGTTTTGAGTTCAATTTAAAATAAATAAAAAAATGGTTATTTTCTGTAATTTTTTTTTTTTTTTTTACAGTGTAGGATTATGCCTTTCCAATATCCTAGACAAATGTACAAACATTGCAAAATCAACCTTTTATGATTGATGCATTTTTTTTTAGAACAAAAACATTCTATACATAATATATACACATACTACATATACACGATAATTGTAAGGAATTATATACAAAATACATATATAAAAACAAACTAGGCGATCTGGGAATAGATCTGCAGAGTTTCTGATCCTTCTTGGGCCGGTCAACCTCCTTCTTAGTTTCATCATTTCGTATCTGATTCCCCCTCCTGAAACAACAACAGAGAATCATGATACATGTAACACATATAATATGTTCTCGATCCTTTGAAATATTCAAGAAACTGTCAAATGTAAAATATCTGATACCTATTTTAATCTAAACATAAAGGAACACAATAAAAAGTGACCGTCATGATTAAGTATTCGTACTAAAACTAAAAGTTGTCACCAATTAGAAATGGATGAATGAACAAAAATTAAAGCCTTAAACTACATTTCTTGCCGAACATAAGAATACTGTATTTTCAGAATCAACCAAATTGAAAACCGTTTAATTTCTCTTGGTTTATTTTCTATCGGGGCGGGGATACAGTCAAACTATCCAGCTCAAAAAATATCTTTAAGACAAGAATATTTACAAACAACAGATTTAAAACTGTAACAATCATGTTGAATATGTTGAACTCACCGTTTGACACTTTCTTTTTGTTGATCCACCAACAAATGAGAACTAGAAGTAGAAGAAGAAATGCTGCCGCTCCTCCTGTCATATAAAGCCAGAAAAGTTCTGTTTCACAGTCAAAACATCCTCCATCTGCAGAGTGAAGAATATATACAGAATAATTATATATAACCAGAAACATTATGAATGCTTATCACCTGTTGAACTGAATCGAGGCACTTTAACTGTATTTGTTTGTGATCATAAACATAAATCTATTTCAGCATCATCATGTTCTCCTGATACAATATGCCTGATGCAGAAGCACCATTACTGTATAAAGATCATTCATATTCACTCAAGAGTGTATTTATGATCATATTTACCCCAGTTTACTGTAACTGGTTCTGTCAGACTGCTGTGAGTGACCAGACAGTCGTAAGATCCCTAAGGAATAAGATGGAGGAGCTGAAGCTTAATGCAAAGGCGTGTAACGAATATCGCGAATCATGCCTAATGATTTATACAGAGACCTGGCTACAAGAGGATTTTCCAGACTCATTGGTGCAGGTACGAGGCTTCTCATGTGTGCGTATGGACAGAAATAATGACTCAGGGAAGATGAGGGGGGGTGGGATTTGTGTTTATATTAACGACTCCTGGTGCAATAATTATACGATAAAACACAGGGTGTGCACTCCTGATCTTGAACTTATCTGCATTAGTTTGAGACCTTTTTATCTACCTAGAGACTATGGGAACATCTTTTTATGCTCTGTATATATCCCGCCAAGTGGGAATGCATCTAAAGCAGCTGCATGTGTAGCAGACTGTGTCCATCAGCACAACACATTCTCATACCTAAGGCGTCACTTTTTGTCACTTTCAACCATGCTTCAATATCTGACGCTCAAAGCACCCTTTAGCGTCCATATGTGACGCTTCGGTTATGGGTAGGTTTAGGCGTCATGTAACTGACGCTTTCGGAAGCGTCAATATCTGACGCTCAAAGCACCCTTTAGCGTCAATATGTGACGCTTCGGTTGGGTAGGTTTAGGTATGTGGTAGGGTTATGCGTCTCATATGGACGCTAAAGGGTGCTTTGAGCGTCAGATATTGAAGCATGGTTGAAAGTGACGCCTTGGGTATGAGAACGGGTTGATCAGCAGCTAAAAGATAAACCAGACTCCCCTATATTTGTTCTCGGAGACTTCAATCAATGTAAACTGGAGCTGTCTCTACCTGGATTCCAGCAATATGTTAAAAACAGCACACGTAAGAATAGGACGCTAGATAAATGCTATGGCAACATTAAAGATGCATAATTATGCTGCCAGAATTAAACCCCCCCTCTCAAACTCAGATCATAACATCATCCATTTGATCCCCACCTTTAAGTGTGCTATTAAAAAAAGTAAACCCGTCTCAAAAACTGTCAGTGTGTGGCAGGATGAGAGCAAGGAGACGTTGAGTGGATGCTTTCTGGCTACAGACTGGGATGTTTTTTATAGGGACAACAGTATTGACAATATTGCGGAAACAATAACGGGATACATCCATTTCTGTGTTGACACTGTTGTGCCGAAAAAGACAATCACCATATATCCGAACAATAAAGACTATATAACACCTGAAATTAAACATCTGATCAGGAGGAAAAAGCAAGCATTCCGGAATAATGATTTGATGGAACTGAGATCAATACAAAAAGACCTGAGGGGGAAACTGAAGATGGCGCGAGAGGAACACAGTATACGAGTTAGGGAAGCCTTTTTAACGAACAACCCCAAAAAAATGTGGGACAAGGTGAAAGATATGACTAATATGAACTCTAGTAAGAAGCAACTAAATGTGGAGAATGATTTAGATAAGGCTAATGATCTTAACATCTTTTATAAACGTTTTGATTTGAATTGTGAAACAAATGTGATAAGCTGTAAAGAGCTGTCTATGTCAATACCATGTGACCCAGTACGGGATAGAATATTAATTAACCCCAAAGATGTTACTGCAGTTTTTAAAAAGTTGAATAACAATAAGGCAAGTGGACCTGATGGTATTTCATCTTTTATTGTGAAAACATTTTCGGATGAGTTAACTCCGGCTTGGTGCCCCTTATTTCAATTGTCTGTGGATACATGTGTCATTCCTACTATCTGGAAGACATCAGTTGTCATTATGCCCAAGAAACCATGCCCACAGCAAAATGATGACTATAGACCAGTAGCGCTAACTTCTACAGTGATGAAGTCATTCGAACGTATTATGGTTGGTGAATTAAGAGGTGAGGTACAGCTTCGCTTGGACCCGTACCAATTCGCATATAATAATGGCAGGGGTACTGATGATGCTTTAATTACAACTGTCCACTCTATCTTAAAACACTTAGACAATCCATCATGTTATGTTCGTTTATTATTTATGGATTTTAGTTCTGCATTTAATTGTATTCTTCCGCAGACAATGCTAGACAAATTATATCAGATGGAAGTGAACCCCTACATTATTAAATGGTATGGCTCATTCCTGACAGAAAGGAAGCAGCAGGTGAGAGTTAACTCCACTCTTTCCGAGATGATTAATATAAGCACAGGTGCCCCTCAAGGCTGTGTAAGCTCGCCCTTACTTTTTATATTATATACAAATGAATGTAGAAACATCAATAGGAATAATTTTATTATTAAATTTTCTGATGATACGGCCATATTGAGTTTACTCCACAAAGAGTCTGACATTGGTACTTATATACAGGAGATAGAGGAGATGGAGAAGTGGTGCAAGAAGCATAACTTGCTCCTTAATGTTAACAAAACTAAAGAAATGATTTTTGACCCTAGGTCTATAGGTGATCAAAGCCCTATTATAATTGAAGGAGTACCGATTGAACAAGTAACAACATATAAATATTTAGGAATTCATTTAGACAAACAGTTTCAGTGGTCACATCATGTAGATTATGTTTCATCAAAAATGTGTCAGCGTTTATATTTTTTAAGAAGACTAAGAGTTCATGGTGTTGATAAAGATATTATGCTCCTTTTTCACAAGACAGTTATTGAGTCTATATTGAGATATGGTATTATAGCTTGGTTTGGTAACCTGTCAGTTAAACTAAAAACACAGCTCCAAACATTGATTAAAAGGGCAGGGAAGATAATTGGATCAGTGCCACCGACTACTCTTAATGAGCTTTTTGAGGAGGCGGTAGTAGTATTAACATATACCATGTGTCACTTTTGGGTTAATATTTGATTGATTTATGACCCCTTGTCACTCATGATTGACAGGGAATCCGTGTGTCAAAAACAGGGTCTCTGATTTACAGTGCCAAGCTGGCTGGTCATTTGTTGAATCCTGGGTATCTGGCTCCTTCCAGTCTGTTGGGGGGTAAACTGTTGCTGATTGTATTTTCCTTTGATTGTTGGGGGTGAAATTCACCCAAGCAAGTATTACGCAATGTTGACACCCTGAGTGTCAAAATCTTTGCTGTTTGATCAATAGGGTAGCCTATATGTTAACTGAGTCAAAATATTTGAGTCAAGACATTCAGGATTATCATTACACCTACACCACACTGGTTATATTCATTAAAATAATATGTCTGGAGATGTTTTAAGAACAACTGTGTGTGTGTGTGTGTGTGTGTGTGTGTGTGTGTGTGTGTGTGTGTGTGTGTGTGTGTGTGTGTGTGTGTGTGTGAGAGCACCTCAGTAGGATCAGTAGTACCTGAACTATAGGTTTATGTTAATGCCTAAGACAAAGAATCAGACACATTCATCAAGCCAAAGAGTCCTATACCCACACACCCCATACTATATTCTTCTCAATAAGAAAAGGTGTTGTTGTTTTTTTCTAGAACATCTGTATCTATTTCCTGACGCCAATAGGATCAGTGTTAAAAAGACAAAGAATCAAAACATTTATCTAACTCACAGTTGAAGGTGTTTACGAGTGGAACTGGCGGGGGAAGAGTGCATCCTAAATGGGTTTGTTAATGGTTTTACGACAGTTGCTTAGGCTAGATGTTTAAAGAATGACACTTCATCAAAAGGTTTCTGGTGATTCTCTGGACTCGCACACAAAAACATATTTTTAGTGTATATAAATTTGTTTGTTACTTTTGTTATTGTAGTATTTTTTTTTTACAGAAAATGTTTTAGTTTTTAACCCAACCCATAGTGTGTGTGTGTGTGTGTGTGTGTGTGTGTGTGTGTGTGTGTGTTGCAAAACAACTTACAGATTTTTTACTTCAAAATTCTGAGTAAAATAAGAAGCATAGGGGTTTTAAACATTCAAACATTTATACATTTGTTTGCCACAAAAAGCAATGAAAGTTGTCTCTTGTCTTTAAATAAAAACTTTTACTTTATTTTATTTTTTAAAACAGACTGGTGACCAGCATCTTTTATTAGAACTGTAGCCGAACCGTGTCCTCACATGAGTAAAACACAATTTTCACTAAGAAAACTTTTTAAATGTATGACTGAACCTTTTTTGTTCTTTTGACAAACCTACATTTCAAATTATACCTGAGGTGTGTAACAACCACAAGGGATACATGTTGATTCCATGTTTCAGTGTACAGTGCAAACATGCAATACTCAAGAAATCTAATCTTAGGGTAAATCTTTGTGTGGCCAGAACACAAAACGTTGTGTTAAGTGATCCAGACAAAGCTTCATGCTAGAAAATATCATGGAAGTCCCTAGCACTTCAATATCCAGCACAAATTAAAGAGATGAGCTTAGGATGTTTTTACTATTACCATCTTCTATGACCCCCAAAAACAGGTGATATCAAGGTTCTATGGTTCTATTAAAGCGACATAATATATAGTTAGATATTTGTGTGTGTGTGTGTGTGTGTGTGTGTGTTTGTGTATGTGTGTGTGTGTGTGTGTGTGTATGTGTGTGTGAATAGTAGTGCTAAACTCTTTGTGTGTATTTTTACACGCCAACATATTTTGTCAGGGGTATGTCACACCGCTGTGATGCAAAGTTTCACACTCGTGAATAACTTACGAACATAATCTTTATACAGGAGTTACTGTATGTGTGTCCGAAACACCTGTAAAATTCAAAAGACCAAATCAGTAAGAAAAGAGGACTCAGCATACATTGAAAAGTAACATTTATAATAAATACACAAAATCCATTTGAGAGCAATTGTGAAAGTTTGTAAATTTTGTTTTGTAAGTGATGTTTTTATCACTCCACTAGTGTTAGTCACTTTATTCAGACGCACTATTGTGTTTGTTGGAATCATCTTTGTGAACTGTCAACATTCAGTGTTTATAGGAATAAATGCAAATTAAGAATTAAAGTGAAAGTCTTTCTGCTTGAGAGTGTTTGACTAAATTGATATTTCTTTTAGTGCAACTTTACAGCTATCTATGATTTCGGATTACACAAAGCATCAACACGAAAAGTAAGTTATGATGTTTTACACTTAATCTGTTACAACTGAAGCACATCTGACTATTACACTGAGAGCTGCACATTCATTTAAGATTGGGGCTGGCAAACCCCGCAGATAAAATAAAAAAATGACCTTTGTAGAAATTCACCATGTAAATTCAAGACCCCAAATCACTAAGAAAGTAAGTTACACCATACAAATATCATTTATGATGCATACAGAATGTAGAAAACTCAAATGATGAACAATTTGTTAGTTTGTTACACGTTTGTAAATATGGTTTCACAAATTACTTTTTATTACTCCACTAGATTTAGTCATCTTGTTGAGATGACACTGTTCACATTTCTTTGTTTGTTGGTCTGTGTTCAGTTTTAGGTGAAGACAAACCGATGTAAGTTCATGCTATTCCACACATGGGAAAACGTGTGTGATGAACGCAGGCCTTTCATTTAAGAGGCTTTTTAAATATATGACTGAACTTTCTCTTTTTGGCAAACCAGTATTTCATATTATATTATATTATACTTAATATTATATTAAGTTGTTTAACGTCCGCAGAATAGTTTATTTCAACAACCCTGCTTAACATTAAAGATTATAGTTTTTCAATTGTTATCACCATCTTCTTTGACTCAAATAAAGTTACTATGTGCTAAAAATCTTTGTATTTTTTTTTTTTTGCTCTTCTGTCAGATTTGTTAGAGGAACTATGCCACACTGTTGTAATGCAAACACATTAAGAACTATAACGTTACATGTCCTTGTAAAGACTATAGATAGCATTCAAACATAATTGTTATACAGGAATTATGTTTGTACAAAAGTAAATTCAAGGTCAATTTATTACGAAAGTGTGTAAGGCATATAGGAAAAGAGACAATTAGCCATAAAGAATACAGAATTCCTCTCTCCTGGTCTATTGTGAAAGTTTATGTCGATACAGTGTGTAAAAGGATATTTTTCCACTAAACGATGACCCACTTTACATTTAGTTTCTTTGTTTTGTACAGTTTGCAAAGACTACTCTCTGAGCGTGGTCAAACATGTTCATAGGAATAATGAAAACATGAACAAATGCAGCATTTTGAGAATTAAATGTCAGTCCTTCTACATGACACTGGTTGAGACTAAACAAATGACATTTCTTTTAGGACATCTTTCTGGTCTATCTACGTTGTGGGATCGCAAGACACAACGACCCAACATGAAAAGTGAGTTATGCCCTTTTTCTGTTACCTATTCAACCATTACACTTCAAACTTTTAGAACTATTACACTTAAAACTCTGCATTTCACTGCACAGTCATAGATACACAGTTTCTTTTGTCTATGTCTCTAAACAACTGTTAAGTAAATTAATTACAGTTGATAAGTAGTAATTTTAAGTGAAAGGTTAGATGATTCATGCCTTTTTTTTTTTTTATTCTGTCCACACCAATACTTTGACACCAGTGTTTTAGGCATCTGTCTTCTAGGTTTGATCCAGAAAACAGAACTTGTGTTTTATGTCTCAACATTTTGTTCTCCTTTTTAATGAAAACATGCAGTTTTTGTTCTCAACAGCAGAATACCAAAATGTTTTAGCATATTGTAAATTTCAATAGTTAGCTAGCAAATGCATGTGAACTGTTTATTACTGTGATCATTTTATATGTGAAACAAGCTCAGTCACATCAGAGTTGAATTGGAACAGTTATTGTCCTGCATGTTTAACAGTGTTCTCACAAGGCACAACGTTTTCAGTGTAGTGTGTTTCATTGTTCCAAAGTTCCAATGTTTCAAAGTTTCATTGTAGCATGTAACAGTTTGGAGACATTTGGGGGATTTCATTTTATTGTATTTTCATGCTACTTTGATTTTTTTTGTACTTTTACTGAAACAAACTGTTTTAGAAACTGTTAACCGTGTGATTGCACAGTTTTGTGTGTGTGTGTGTGTGTGTGTGTGTGTGTCTGTTTTCCTTACACTTTGCAAAGCAACTTTGAAAAACAACTGTTTCCTCTAATCTGCTGTAATTTTAGTGAGCTCAAGGTGTTCTCGGCTTCTCTTTGTTCAAATAAGACAATGCTCCCATGAATTTTGGGGTGGTATGTGGATATAGAATGCAGCACAAGGAACTCTTAAATATTTATTTTAATAAAACATCTATGTAGTGTTTTTAAAAACACCGTAAAACAAAGGTATGAAGACATCTGTCTATCAGAGACCTTCACAAACTATGGTGTAAAACAAAAGATTTACCAGCAAATTACTTTTATCACTATTGTTTGAAGAAAAAAAAGAAAAAAAACGTGTTAATCTCCCTAAGTGTGGTGTTTTATGACTACTGAAGGTGTCACATCCTTAGAGCATTACATCCTTGGATGTTTGACACCTACAGCCCAGCCTCCTGAATTTGGTATTTAAATAAGATTTAGGATAGTAATTAAATAAATAAAACAAACATTCTACAACTCTAGTGTTACAATGGCTACTCCAAAAACTCATGAAACATCTAGAGAGATGTGTGTAACACCGACAAGAACAGCAACAGCTGAACAGGACTGACCAGTTAACAAGCTTAAACAGATGAAGACCTTCACTATCTACGCCAGAAAATTAGTTTGACAGAGTTTCTCCATGAAGATGAAGATTTTGTGAAACAGGACTTTCTGATGTCTGATGATCATGTAGGAAGATTTGTGTTTGAAAAGGGGTCACACACACAGTCAAACTCTATGCTATGGAACCTTACAAAGATTATACATCGAATGTGCTTATCTGCTTTCGACTGCCATAGACTTGGCATTTTTCTACACCCCAAAAAATTGGAGATTTTATTGGTATTGGTGGGGGGGGAAAAAATGGTACTTTTTCAACTGGGGTGGCACTACACCCGATGTGTGGTACGTGTCAAAGCAGCGATGAGTCTCACTCTGGAATAGGTCAGTCACGCTCATACTCATCAGAATGCTGCAAAACGAGTCTATATTTTCAGTGGAGCGACATACACACCATTTTCACAACAATAGACTAAGCTGTTAAAGTTGAGTTTCACTTATTTTGAGCATTGCTAAAAAATCAATTAGTATTTAATCATGGTGATGGGTGTGAATATGCATTGAATAGGACCGTGTTACAGCAAACCTGAAGATTTTGTTCACTGTATTCTATTTGTACATTGATATTGTATTGTATTGAGCTGCATCTGTTTCTGTTACTTGTCCCCATCTCTGTGTTCCTTGCTATATGTTTAAGTGTTTTTGTTTAATAAAACTGTGATTGGATCCAATTTCCCTTGCTTCTAAGCATCTCTATGATACAGACATGATAATGTTTTATTCAGATTGTGGAATACTGTTTAAAAGTGTTTGTATATTTTTGAAAAACATTTAAATTATTATCGATCTGTGCTATACAACATTGAGTTTTATTTTAACTCAAGACAAATTAATATGACAATGTCACCTAAAAGTCTTTAACTGAACCATCATAACATAACTTCATTTTAACATTATCATAGAAGTTAACAAAGTCTGCACAGAATGAAATTCCACCCTAATATCTAAATGCATGTTATGGATCTTTTTGTGAACAATTCACCAGAGCATATGTTTGTTTTTGTTTTTTTCACGTCCTAAAGAATCAGGGTCGCAAGTTGTGTAATAGCTACTTTTTTTTAATATGAGCTCAGATGGTCACAAAAGAATAACAAGTTAAGTGACTCAACCTTTTATTTCATGCACATACAATATTGAATATATATTCATACATTGAAGTAGTAAAGAAAATGATAAAAATGGCATTACATACAAACAATAAAATAATAATACTAGTGCCACGCATCACATCCAGAACATTTTTGAGGATTACACAGGTTGTTTGCTGTAATGCCATTTTTATCATTTTCTTTACTACTTCAATGTATGAATATATATTCAATATTGTATGTGCATGAAATAAAAGGTTGAGTCACTTAACTTGTTATTCTTTTGTGACCATCTGAGCTCATATTAAAAAAAAGTAGCTATTACACAACTTGCGACCCTGATTCTTTAGGACGTGAAAAAAACAAAAACAAACATATGCTCTGGTGAATTGTTCACAAAAAGATCCATAACATGCATTTAGATATTAGGGTGGAATTTCATTCTGTGCAGACTTTGTTAACTTCTATGATAATGTTAAAATGAAGTTATGTTATGATGGTTCAGTTAAAGACTTTTAGGTGACATTGTCATATTAATTTGTCTTGAGTTAAAATAAAACTCAATGTTGTATAGCACAGATCGATAATAATTTAAATGTTTTTCAAAAATATACAAACACTTTTAAACAGTATTCCACAATCTGAATAAAACATTATCATGTCTGTATCATAGAGATGCTTAGAAGCAAGGGAAATTGGATCCAATCACAGTTTTATTAAACAAAAACACTTAAACATATAGCAAGGAACACAGAGATGGGGACAAGTAACAGAAACAGATGCAGCTCAATACAATACAATATCAATGTACAAATAGAATACAGTGAACAAAATCTTCAGGTTTGCTGTAACACGGTCCTATTCAATGCATATTCACACCCATCACCATGATTAAATACTAATTGATTTTTTAGCAATGCTCAAAATAAGTGAAACTCAACTTTAACAGCTTAGTCTATTGTTGTGAAAATGGTGTGTATGTCGCTCCACTGAAAATATAGACTCGTTTTGCAGCATTCTGATGAGTATGAGCGTGACTGACCTATTCCAGAGTGAGACTCATCGCTGCTTTGACACGTACCACACATCGGGTGTAGTGCCACCCCAGTTGAAAAAGTACCATTTTTTCCCCCCCCACCAATACCAATAAAATCTCCAATTTTTTGGGGTGTAGAAAAATGCCAAGTCTATGGCAGTCGAAAGCAGATAAGCACATTCGATGTATAATCTTTGTAAGGTTCCATAGCATAGAGTTTGACTGTGTGTGTGACCCCTTTTCAAACACAAATCTTCCTACATGATCATCAGACATCAGAAAGTCCTGTTTCACAAAATCTTCATCTTCATGGAGAAACTCTGTCAAACTAATTTTCTGGCGTAGATAGTGAAGGTCTTCATCTGTTTAAGCTTGTTAACTGGTCAGTCCTGTTCAGCTGTTGCTGTTCTTGTCGGTGTTACACACATCTCTCTAGATGTTTCATGAGTTTTTGGAGTAGCCATTGTAACACTAGAGTTGTAGAATGTTTGTTTTATTTATTTAATTACTATCCTAAATCTTATTTAAATACCAAATTCAGGAGGCTGGGCTGTAGGTGTCAAACATCCAAGGATGTAATGCTCTAAGGATGTGACACCTTCAGTAGTCATAAAACACCACACTTAGGGAGATTAACACGTTTTTTTTCTTTTTTTTCTTCAAACAATAGTGATAAAAGTAATTTGCTGGTAAATCTTTTGTTTTACACCATAGTTTGTGAAGGTCTCTGATAGACAGATGTCTTCATACCTTTGTTTTACGGTGTTTTTAAAAACACTACATAGATGTTTTATTAAAATAAATATTTAAGAGTTCCTTGTGCTGCATTCTATATCCACATACCACCCCAAAATTCATGGGAGCATTGTCTTATTTGAACAAAGAGAAGCCGAGAACACCTTGAGCTCACTAAAATTACAGCAGATTAGAGGAAACAGTTGTTTTTCAAAGTTGCTTTGCAAAGTGTAAGGAAAACAGACACACACACACACACACACACACACACACACACAAAACTGTGCAATCACACGGTTAACAGTTTCTAAAACAGTTTGTTTCAGTAAAAGTACAAACAAAATCAAAGTAGCATGAAAATACAATAAAATGAAATCCCCCAAATGTCTCCAAACTGTTACATGCTACAATGAAACTTTGAAACATTGGAACTTTGGAACAATGAAACACACTACACTGAAAACGTTGTGCCTTGTGAGAACACTGTTAAACATGCAGGACAATAACTGTTCCAATTCAACTCTGATGTGACTGAGCTTGTTTCACATATAAAATGATCACAGTAATAAACAGTTCACATGCATTTGCTAGCTAACTATTGAAATTTACAATATGCTAAAACATTTTGGTATTCTGCTGTTGAGAACAAAAACTGCATGTTTTCATTAAAAAGGAGAACAAAATGTTGAGACATAAAACACAAGTTCTGTTTTCTGGATCAAACCTAGAAGACAGATGCCTAAAACACTGGTGTCAAAGTATTGGTGTGGACAGAATAAAAAAAAAAAAAGGCATGAATCATCTAACCTTTCACTTAAAATTACTACTTATCAACTGTAATTAATTTACTTAACAGTTGTTTAGAGACATAGACAAAAGAAACTGTGTATCTATGACTGTGCAGTGAAATGCAGAGTTTTAAGTGTAATAGTTCTAAAAGTTTGAAGTGTAATGGTTGAATAGGTAACAGAAAAAGGGCATAACTCACTTTTCATGTTGGGTCGTTGTGTCTTGCGATCCCACAACGTAGATAGACCAGAAAGATGTCCTAAAAGAAATGTCATTTGTTTAGTCTCAACCAGTGTCATGTAGAAGGACTGACATTTAATTCTCAAAATGCTGCATTTGTTCATGTTTTCATTATTCCTATGAACATGTTTGACCACGCTCTGAGAGTAGTCTTTGCAAACTGTACAAAACAAAGAAACTAAATGTAAAGTGGGTCATCGTTTAGTGGAAAAATATCCTTTTACACACTGTATCGACATAAACTTTCACAATAGACCAGGAGAGAGGAATTCTGTATTCTTTATGGCTAATTGTCTCTTTTCCTATATGCCTTACACACTTTCGTAATAAATTGACCTTGAATTTACTTTTGTACAAACATAATTCCTGTATAACAATTATGTTTGAATGCTATCTATAGTCTTTACAAGGACATGTAACGTTATAGTTCTTAATGTGTTTGCATTACAACAGTGTGGCATAGTTCCTCTAACAAATCTGACAGAAGAGCAAAAAAAAAAAAAATACAAAGATTTTTAGCACATAGTAACTTTATTTGAGTCAAAGAAGATGGTGATAACAATTGAAAAACTATAATCTTTAATGTTAAGCAGGGTTGTTGAAATAAACTATTCTGCGGACGTTAAACAACTTAATATAATATTAAGTATAATATAATATAATATGAAATACTGGTTTGCCAAAAAGAGAAAGTTCAGTCATATATTTAAAAAGCCTCTTAAATGAAAGGCCTGCGTTCATCACACACGTTTTCCCATGTGTGGAATAGCATGAACTTACATCGGTTTGTCTTCACCTAAAACTGAACACAGACCAACAAACAAAGAAATGTGAACAGTGTCATCTCAACAAGATGACTAAATCTAGTGGAGTAATAAAAAGTAATTTGTGAAACCATATTTACAAACGTGTAACAAACTAACAAATTGTTCATCATTTGAGTTTTCTACATTCTGTATGCATCATAAATGATATTTGTATGGCGTAACTTACTTTCTTAGTGATTTGGGGTCTTGAATTTACATGGTGAATTTCTACAAAGGTCATTTTTTTATTTTATCTGCGGGGTTTGCCAGCCCCAATCTTAAATGAATGTGCAGCTCTCAGTGTAATAGTCAGATGTGCTTCAGTTGTAACAGATTAAGTGTAAAACATCATAACTTACTTTTCGTGTTGATGCTTTGTGTAATCCGAAATCATAGATAGCTGTAAAGTTGCACTAAAAGAAATATCAATTTAGTCAAACACTCTCAAGCAGAAAGACTTTCACTTTAATTCTTAATTTGCATTTATTCCTATAAACACTGAATGTTGACAGTTCACAAAGATGATTCCAACAAACACAATAGTGCGTCTGAATAAAGTGACTAACACTAGTGGAGTGATAAAAACATCACTTACAAAACAAAATTTACAAACTTTCACAATTGCTCTCAAATGGATTTTGTGTATTTATTATAAATGTTACTTTTCAATGTATGCTGAGTCCTCTTTTCTTACTGATTTGGTCTTTTGAATTTTACAGGTGTTTCGGACACACATACAGTAACTCCTGTATAAAGATTATGTTCGTAAGTTATTCACGAGTGTGAAACTTTGCATCACAGCGGTGTGACATACCCCTGACAAAATATGTTGGCGTGTAAAAATACACACAAAGAGTTTAGCACTACTATTCACACACACATACACACACACACACACACATACACAAACACACACACACACACACACACACACACACACAAATATCTAACTATATATTATGTCGCTTTAATAGAACCATAGAACCTTGATATCACTTGTTTTTGGGGGTCATAGAAGATGGTAATAGTAAAAACATCCTAAGCTCATCTCTTTAATTTGTGCTGGATATTGAAGTGCTAGGGACTTCCATGATATTTTCTAGCATGAAGCTTTGTCTGGATCACTTAACACAAAGTTTTGTGTTCTGGCCACACAAAGATTTACCCTAAGATTAGATTTCTTGAGTATTGCATGTTTGCACTGTACACTGAAACATGGAATCAACATGTATCCCTTGTGGTTGTTACACACCTCAGGTATAATTTGAAATGTAGGTTTGTCAAAAGAACAAAAAAGGTTCAGTCATACATTTAAAAAGTTTTCTTAGTGAAAATTGTGTTTTACTCATGTGAGGACACGGTTCGGCTACAGTTCTAATAAAAGATGCTGGTCACCAGTCTGTTTTAAAAAATAAAATAAAGTAAAAGTTTTTATTTAAAGACAAGAGACAACTTTCATTGCTTTTTGTGGCAAACAAATGTATAAATGTTTGAATGTTTAAAACCCCTATGCTTCTTATTTTACTCAGAATTTTGAAGTAAAAAATCTGTAAGTTGTTTTGCAACACACACACACACACACACACACACACACACACACACACACACACACACACACACACACACGTCTGGTGCACTATCTTTGTGAGGACTCTCCATAGACGTAATGGTTTTTATACTGTACAAACTGTACATTCTATCCCCTTACACTGCCCCTGCCCCTAAACCTACCCATCACAGGAGACATTCTGCATTTTTACATTTTCAAAAAAACTAATTCTGTATGATTTATAAGCTTTTGTACCCATGGGGACCTCAATTTAGGTCCCCACGGTGACACGAGTCCCCATGAGTCTGTGTGCATTCAGGTTTAAGTCCCCACCGGTGTAGAAAAACATGTCCACACACACACACACACTATGGGTTGGGTTAAAAACTAAAACATTTTCTGTAAAAAAAAAATACTACAATAACAAAAGTAACAAACAAATTTATATACACTAAAAATATGTTTTTGTGTGCGAGTCCAGAGAATCACCAGAAACCTTTTGATGAAGTGTCATTCTTTAAACATCTAGCCTAAGCAACTGTCGTAAAACCATTAACAAACCCATTTAGGATGCACTCTTCCCCCGCCAGTTCCACTCGTAAACACCTTCAACTGTGAGTTAGATAAATGTTTTGATTCTTTGTCTTTTTAACACTGATCCTATTGGCGTCAGGAAATAGATACAGATGTTCTAGAAAAAAACAACAACACCTTTTCTTATTGAGAAGAATATAGTATGGGGTGTGTGGGTATAGGACTCTTTGGCTTGATGAATGTGTCTGATTCTTTGTCTTAGGCATTAACATAAACCTATAGTTCAGGTACTACTGATCCTACTGAGGTGCTCTCACACACACACACACACACACACACACACACACACACACACACACACACACACACACACACACACACACACACACACACACAGTTGTTCTTAAAACATCTCCAGACATATTATTTTAATGAATATAACCAGTGTGGTGTAGGTGTAATGATAATCCTGAATGTCTTGACTCAAATATTTTGACTCAGTTAACATATAGGCTACCCTATTGATCAAACAGCAAAGATTTTGACACTCAGGGTGTCAACATTGCGTAATACTTGCTTGGGTGAATTTCACCCCCAACAATCAAAGGAAAATACAATCAGCAACAGTTTACCCCCCAACAGACTGGAAGGAGCCAGATACCCAGGATTCAACAAATGACCAGCCAGCTTGGCACTGTAAATCAGAGACCCTGTTTTTGACACACGGATTCCCTGTCAATCATGAGTGACAAGGGGTCATAAATCAATCAAATATTAACCCAAAAGTGACACATGGTATATGTTAATACTACTGGCGGTGAGAAAACAGAGTTTTAAAATTATTAATGATCCGAATCATGTTCTCTACAGTGAGTATGAGTTGATGCCCTCAGGCAGAAGGTACAGGGTACCGACCTGTAAACTGAATAGGTTTAAATTTTCCTTTGTGCCACTCTCTATTAAAATATTGAATAAAAACAAATAGGGTGTGTGCAAGCTGTAATTAGGTATAGAGGCTAGTGATTACAGTATGCGTTAGCAGAAGGTGCTAGGAAGGTGGGATGTGTTCATGTTTTTTTTTAAGGTGATAATTATGTGTAGTAATTCATGTTATGTGTAGTAAATCATGTTATGTGTTATGTATGTTGTGCTGCATCTGTTGTCCCGAATGCCCAAGATGAATTTCTCCAGCCTTCAGTTCTCTCAAGCTCAAATTGACGTTCTTAGGGCAATAGAGAAGAAGGCGGATTCATTTGAATCTCAATTGCAGCAACTGTCCTCACTGTGCACTAACTCTGAAGTGAACGATCTTGCCTTAAAAATTGATTCCCTTGATAATCAGAGTCGCAGAAATAATCTGATAATTGATGGCTTAACCCAGGATAACGCATTTGAATCGTGGCCAGACTCTGAGAAGAAGGTGAGGGAATTTTTTAATGACAAGCTTAAAATTGATCCGAAATGTATTGAAATTGAAAGAGCTCATCGTATTGGAAACTTGAAACAGCAAATAACCACAAAACCAAGACCAATTGTTGTAAAATTTCTACGCTACAAGGACAAAGAACTTATTCTCACAAAGGCGAAAGCTCATCTCAAAAACACTGGTGTCTATGTTAATGAAGATTTTTCTGATCGCATTATGAAGAAGAGGGCCGAACTGTTTCCAGCTATGAAGGAGGCCAGAGAGAGGGGAAACTTTGCTGTTATTAGCTATGATCGGCTCATAGTTAAACCCCGTCAATAACATCAGATGGCAACTACCAGTGAAGTTCAAATAATTCCTCCTATGTACATGCATGACGATTTATTTTGATCTAGTCCACATGCATGATGATTTCTCCTGATCCAGACCGAAACAATATTCTCCAACTACAACAGAATTATTTTGGCACCTCTGAATACTATTGTGAAAGTACTTTTAAAACTTTGATAAATTCTCTTAGTACTGGAAATGATCTTTCTTTCCTTCATATTAATGTTCGTAGTTTGTCTAAAAACTTTGAGGGTTTATCCACTTGCCTTGAAAATTTAAATTATACCTTTAATGTGATAGGGCTTACTGAAACATGGCTGACTGACAAAATAGCTGGGAATTTTCATTTAGAAGATTACAAACATATTTTTAGATGTAGAGAGGGAAGGGTGGGTGGAGGGGTTTCTCTGTTTATCAATTCTAGTCTACATTATAAAGAAAGATGTGACTTTGAAAAGCTTTTTAATTCTTCTTCGGAAGTAGTAGCAGTAGAAACTAAATTAGCAATAATTTTATGTATCTATAGACCACCTAATTGTGACCTCTCTGCATTTATTACAGACATCTCAAATGTACTGGATATCATTTCTAATGAAAGGAAAAATTGTTACATAATGGGTGACTTTAACATTAATATTGAAAATAGCCAGGGAAATATGTTAATTAAAGAATTTACTGATACTATGTATTCTTATAGCTTTAATCCTATGATTTCAGTTCCCACCAGAGTGACTAATACCTCAGCAACTCGTATAGATAATATTTTTACTAATGTGTATAATAAGACTATGAAATCCGGTGTCTTGTGCATTGATGTGGCTGATCACTGTCCCATATTTTTGATCACTGTTGATGAGACGGAAAATTGCCCCCCTTTACAAAACGTTAAATATAGACGAATTTTTTGTGATAGAAATTTGATAAATTTCAGACACGCTGTAAGGCAAATATCATGGAGTGAAATCTATCAAAAAGTAG
Organism: Squalius cephalus; assembly: GCF_949319135.1. Taxonomy (NCBI): domain Eukaryota; kingdom Metazoa; phylum Chordata; class Actinopteri; order Cypriniformes; family Leuciscidae; genus Squalius; species Squalius cephalus. The sequence goes on from NC_137129.1 coordinate 41,743,186, forward strand.
ATACTCAGAAGGCCTTTTCATTGTTTATAAAAATTTTTACTCAGGTTTACAACTCATGTTTTCCACTCCAATCAGTGCCTCTGAAGCGCAAATTGTCCAAACCGTGGATAACTCTAGTTATCATAAAGTCCCTGAAAATCAAAAATAAATTATATAAAAAATACATTCTTTGTCCTACTCCATTTCATCTGTTGCAATTCAAAAAATACAGAAACAGATTAAATCATGTCATAAGAGGAGCAAAAACCCATTATTATAATAGGAAATTAGTCGAAAATGAAAATAATGCATCTTCTTTGTGGAGAACCATTAATTGTATTCTTAATAAAACACATTCTAAAAAGCAGTTACCAAATGAATTTAAGATTGACGATTCTATTGTTTCAGATCCGCAACAAATTGCCAAAAGATTTAATGCCTTTTTTTCTGATGTAGGTCCAACGTTAGCTTCTAAAATTCCACCTAGTCATTTTGGACCACTAGAATACATGAATTTTCCAGTGTCTGAGGATTTTAACTTTACTTTTGTTACCGAGGATGAGATCAGAGATATAATTATTAATTTAAAAGACTGTTCACCCGGACATGATATGATTGACAGTAAAATATTAAAAGCAATTTATCCTGATATCATTAAACCATTACTTTATATTTATAATCTTTCCCTAGACCAAGGAATTGTACCTGTAGAGTTGAAAATAGCAAAAATTACACCAGTTTATAAAGAAGATGACCATGCTATTTTTAACAATTATAGACCAATTTCTGTGTTACCAGCCCTGTCCAAAGTTCTTGAAAAACTTGTTTACACAAGATTAATTAAACATCTGGACAAAAATAATATTTTATATGCACACCAGTATGGTTTTAGGAAACAACATTCCACTTACATGGCACTCGTCCATTTTTTGACTGAGATATATAAAGCAAAAGATAGAAATGAAAAAACTATAGGTATTTTTCTGGATCTTTCAAAAGCATTTGATACCGTTGACCATTCCATCCTGTTAAAAAAACTTTCACATTATGGTATACAAAACAAGTCACTACTCTGGTTCACCAGTTATCTTTCAGACCGATATCAATCTGTTAACTATAATGGGACAGAATCCCCTTTCCTTCCCCTTCAGTGCGGCTTACCACAGGGTTCCATCTTGGGTCCTTTGTTATTTCTATTATATGTTAATGACCTCCCTAATGTCTCAGATAAACTTTCTAAAATTTTATTTGCAGATGATACAAGTGTATTTTATTCTCATAAAAATTCCAGAAATTTTAATAAAAGTAGTTAATGAAGAACTTGACAAGTTATCTACTTGGTTCAAGTCCAACAAATTGTCACTTAACATAAAAAAAACAAGTTATATATTGTTTGGTATTAAGTCTGGCACATTTAAATTTTCAATGAAAATTCAAATTGATAATATCTCCATTAACAATGTTAGATCTGCTCGTTTCCTCGGTGTTATACTAGATGACTCTTTATCTTGGAAACCTCAAATTAGTGCCATAAGTACAAAAATAGCCAAAGTGGTCGGTATATTAGGAAAAATCCGGCACTTGATTAACAAAAAAGTTGCAATTATGTTGTATTATTCAATGTTGTATCCATATATCAATTACTGTAATGTTGCCTGGGCTAGTACCCACCCAACTAAACTAGAATCTATTTTTCGACTTCAGAAGCGAGCTTTAAGAATAATATTTTGTGTAAATCGTAGACACTCCTCCCAATCACTGTTTGCTCAGGCAAGTATTCTTAGTGTTTACCAAGTGAATCAGCTTCAAATTGCTTTATTCGTTTATAGCTCTATAAAAAAGTTATTTCCCCAGCATTTTTGTAATATTTTTATTTTTAATAATGAATTTCATCAGTATCCGACTCGTAGTAGTCGTCTTATTAGGCCTCCCTACTCTTGTACGACTCAAACACAGTTTAGTATATTATACAGAGGGTCAAAGGTATGGAATAGTCTCCCCCCATCATTTGTTGAGGTTTCTAAAGAACAGTTTAAACAGAGAGTAAAATTATTGTTACTAAGTTGTTTGAATTTTCCATATGGGTTTGTGCTTTAAATCCAATTTTAAATTGTATTACAATATGTTTTTAATTTGTTAAATATAATTGTTTCTATGGAGATTGCCACTAATTAAGCCCCTTGAGGGTTTTTCGGCAATTGTCCATCACATTCTTTTTGTGAAATGTATAACACTGTTTTTTTTTTTTCTTGTTTTTGTTTTTGTTTGTTTGTTTGGTTTTTTTAATGTTTTTGATGTGAAAATGAAATAAAAGAAAAAAAGAAAAAGAGACAATAAAGGCTAATCAAATCAAGATCCTTCATAGTTTCTGTCGATCTTCACACTGATTCTCATCTGAAAGGTTTCATCAGCATTTGGTCTGATTCCAGAAGATGTTTGATCCTCAAGATTAATTCTGTTCAATCTAATGTTCATCTGAACATCTCTGGGGTAGAAACCAGTGGCCAGACAGCTCAGAACCAGCTTACTTTCATCATCAGGAGATTTCCTTGCGGAGACATGAACATCTGGAGAACCTGGAGAAGAAAGAAGAATAAAAATCATGATGAAACTGATTCTGTGTGGTGAAAAAAATTACATTCTTAATTTTATCAATAAAATTCATCATTATAAATTCATCTTTTGTGTTCTACATAAGGGAAACAACAAGGGTATATTTATAATTCTCTGTTTAAGTTTTAACATTAACTGATAAACATCAACTCCTGTCGACCAGATGAACATGATCTGCTGCATCAAGAACATTTCCTTAAGGATCTTAAACTCATATAGACAAACACACACACATATATACATACACACACACACACACACACACAGTTAATTAAACTGATCTGATCAGAACTTACTCTTATTTGTGTTGTGAAATGTGGAGATCCAGTCATTGCAGGTCTTGAGGAAATACTGCAGGAACTGGTTGCGTCCAGTTTGACGATCCCATTTCTCTTTGGTTTCTTTGGCTTTGGGGTTTTTATCAATCCACTGCATAGAGTCATAATTAAAGGATATAAGATCTTCTCCATCAAATCCATATTCATCAAAGACAGTCAGATTCACTGATCCATCAGGAAGTTTCTCCAGTTCACAGCCAATTATTCTCTGAAGAACATGATCTACAATCACAGAACAACACTCATGAGAAACTCACAGTAAATATAATGTCTGATAATTAATAAGAGTAAAGCATGAATCTCACCAGAACACTGTGAGTCTGTGCAGTTTGACAGAGTCCTGATCTGATGTATGAACCAGTCTCTAGACTCAGGAGGATCTTCAGGAGCTTCAGTCCAGTCTTTATCAGTCATAATCCAGACTCGTTCTTCATTACTGAAGTGTTTGATCCGTCTGTCATCATAAACACACACAGCACTGAACTCTGGGAATGAGTCTGATCTGGTCAGGACTGTAAACTTGTAGTGGAGGAAGTGTTTCTCTGAGGAACATACAGTATAAAAAAACAAGCTATGAAAACATTGACAAATGGTGGATAAAACTAACTTAAAACCTGAAAACATACTAAACTATAAAGTATACTGTAAAACTGTATTTTATTTTACATTATATTTTAAACTACTACTCATAGTATAAAGTAGTAGAAGGAAATCCAAGGCACTCTTCTTTGGAAAATTATAAAAAGCCTTTATTAAACTGGCTATTTCATGGTAGAAAATTTAAAAGACATTGGGAAAAAACCAACCCACGCGTAGCGGCACAAACTGTTGAAAGCAGATAGTTTCCATCCAAATTGGCTAAAAAACAATATACCTTTTGGCCAGTTCCAACGTCTTAGACGAATTTGTGATACCGATAATGAATATGAAGTGCAAGCTAAAATCCTGTCCAACCGATTTTTAGAAAGGGGCTATCACACTGAAATTGTACAAAATGCTTATAAGAAAGCCCAGTGTATTTCTAGACCAGAGCTATTCCAGAAGAAGACAAAACGATCCAGTTTACAGAATCAGGTCTATTTTGTGACAGAATCTAGCTCTTTAGCCAATCCCATAAAAAGGATTATACACTCAAATTGGAATCTTATTAAGAGTGATCCTGTTCTTAGAGAAGTGTTTTCTGCATCTCCCAAAATTAGTTTCAAGAGGGCTCCAACTCTACGAGATAGGCTAGTATCTAGTCATCTTCCTGCCAAAAAACAGACCACTTGGCTTAACAGACCATTAAAAGGGACTTACAAATGTGGGTCTTGTAACCATTGTTCTAATATTAAAGAATGTAAAGGATTCTGTAATTTCAAGACAGATAAGAGGTACAACATAAAGACATTCATTAATTGCAACACCACTTTTGTAGTATACAGGTTATCATGCAAATGTGGATGCTTTTATGTAGGCCGGACCAAGAGACGTCTCAAAGACAGAGTATCGGAGCATAAAAATGCCATTAGAAAAGCTAATTTAGATTACCCTATGGCAAAACATTTTCAAAATGTGCACAATAGTAATCCAGAAGGCCTAATGGTTGAGGGTTTAGAAACGATCAAAAAGAGCATTCGGGGTGGTGACCGATTAAAATTACTACTACAGAGAGAAACTTTCTATATATATGAGTTACAGGCCACAGTATACCCTGGTTTGAATGAAGAAATAGATTTCAGCCCCTTTTTGTGATATGCCTTTTGTGTATAGGTCTTTTTTTTTTTTGTTTTTTTTTTTCATATGTGTGTGTATGTATATGTAGGTGTACATATGTGTATGTATTTATTATTATTTTTATTTATATATATATATATATTTTTTTTATTATATATATATATTTTTTTCATATGTGTGTGTATGTATATGTAGGTGTACATATGTGTATGTATTTATTATTATTTTTATTTATATATATATATATATATATATATATATATATATATATATATATTATTTTTTTATTATATATATATTTTTTTTTATTATTATTATTTTTTTTTCATATGTGTGTGTATGTATATGTAGGTGTACATATGTGTATGTATTTATTATTATTTTTATTTATATATATATTTTTTTTTATTATATTTTATTTTATTTCTATTTGTGGACATTCTCTGTATGTGCATGTAATTTGTCATTCAGGTGTTTCTAATTAGCATCTATGAAAGAGTAAATTGTTTGATTGGAAAACATACCCTGAAGAAGGCTGTTTGTGCCGCTACGCGTGGGTTGGTTTTTTCCCAATGTCTTTTAAATTTTCTACCATGAAATAGCCAGTTTAATAAAGGCTTTTTATAATTTTCCAAAGAAGAGTGCCTTGGATTTCCTTCTACTACTTTCTACTGAATTCCCGACCCCAAAGAGCACCTTCAAAATACCCTTTTTTTAACTCCTTGAGCACCCTGGACATTTTTTCTCTTACTACTCATAGTATGTTTGTAAGTGACTGTAATTTGTAAGTCGTATCTAGTCTACTGAAACTAATAAACCGTGTTCTTACCTTGCAGCCCATCGCTAAATAAAGAGAGAAACAATACAAAAATAAGCCAAAACATTCTTATGTCTGTACAGAACATTTAAAAAGTAGAGTCAATCAACCATTCTCGTCCATTATATTTCAGACAAGCGTCTTGAACAGATTAAACACTGAAGTGAATGTTTATCTCGTAAAAAAAAAAAAAAAAAAAAAAAAAAGAATGTTTATCTCGTCTCTTCCGGGTTGTATTGAGCGTCAGGTGTATCAGTTCACTGTCGCCCCTCACTGGCTGCTGGAGGAATCACACTTTCGTTTTCACTCCTGACATCACGTGTTGAGGAAAAGTCCAGCCGTAAAAATAATTTTAATTCGTTGTTTAAACAGTACTAACTGTATAAAACTACCTTAAAACACAGTTTTCACAGTTTTAACTGTTAACATATACAACAAAACATTATAATACGGTCCAAACAGGACAATCGATCAATAAGTAAATTAATAAATAAATCTTACTCCATAAAATAGTCCTAATGGATTCTGTGCCATAAGGTCTTCTTAAGTCATTTGACAAATTTATGAGTAGACTGAAATTGAATTAAATTATTATTGAAATTTGCACAAATTGTAAAAAAAAAACAAAAAAAAAACATCCACACAGAACTGGTCACGCCTCTTCTCGAGTCTCATCCAATCAGAGTCGACCTCGTCAGGCGGGCCTCCGTCATGTGACACAAATGCAAACGAGTGATACATTTCTGTTATTTTCACTTTTTGATTTAGTTTTATCATCACTATTGTGTGGATGGTGAAGTTTCTCTAAATATTCCATGTGATTGAAATATAATTAATTTAGGATCATGAATTAAGAGTTTAAAAAGTTGAAAAATAGTCAAAATTTATTTCATGTTGATTTAAAGCACTTAGAAGCAGCGAGTCAGATATTCAGCTTCAGTGTGGATGTGGTCTATAAAAATACAAACACTTTCACCTCACAAATAATCAATACGTTATATGACTTCATTTATAGTTTTTAAACAAATTAAACAATTAAAAAAATATATTTTTTATTTAATAAATGTTGCTGATCGCTGAACTTGTATGGTGTGCCGAAGAATTAGATCCTTCAACTCTTTAACAGTTGAATTGAATGAAATCTAAATGTAAATGAATCAATATCAGTCTCTGCTAAAGACACGTGTGTAAAAGTCATCAGACGATATTTTTACAGTAGTTTATTAAACAGCTTCACCTGAGATTGTCAAATACAGCAAGATTAATATTTCATCTCCAGATAGTCAAAGATGCACAAACACTATTAAAGCTGTGACAGTTAAATGCATGAAGTGAACACACTGAATTACATAGACAGCATTTCTGGGCATCATAGTCTCAAAACCTACAGTTATTACATATTATATATTCTTTATTCTATCTAACATGGTTTTCTATATGATCTGAGAGAAATGTCTGATATGAAGATCTTCATAAGCATCATATTTCACCATATCCAGTACATAAACACTCACACTCACACTCATCTTATAACCTAATCATGATGTGTAACCCCCTCTAGTTCTTTCTTTCGACCCTTCCAGAAAGGACCACACGAAGACGTATGCTGAGCTCAATCATCACGTTTACTGAGAACATATGAAATGACATCAAACAGACGTGAAATACAGCTCATCTGGTCACATAACATTCTCCTCAACAGCTTGCATGAAACTTTTTTCACCAGTTTAACAAGCAATAAACCATTTTTATTTTATTTTTTTATAATTAAGAGCTCAGTCTTTTCCCTGAACACAGAAAACGTAATATCATACAAACATTGCATCTCAGAACATTTGGCCAGAGAGAGATTTTCCACCTACCATTCTCTTCAACAGCTTGCATGAAACTGAGGAGAAAATGGCCGACTTCATAGTTTACCCTAATCGCCTGTAGGTGTCCCCATAACCCTTTCTTTCAGATGCACTTAATACATTGTATTCAATTAATATTTTAGAATTGTTTTATAACATTAACAAACATTTTTGGCACAATTCATAATCAATGTATTATGAATGTTACAGATGCATCAGCATAATAAAGTAAATGTTACAAACAATACAATAAAAAAAGACATTACAGTATATTAATAACTCTTACAGTTACAGTAGATTAATAACTCGTACAGTTACAGTATATTAATAACTCTTACAGTTACAGTAGATTAATAAGGCTTTCAGTTACAGTAGATTAATAACTCTTACAGTTACAGTAGATCAATAACTCTTACAGTTACAGTAGATTAATAACTCTTAGTTACAGTAGATTAATAAGGCTTTCAGTTACAGTAGATTAATAACTCTTACAGTTACAGTAGATTAATAACTCGTACAGTTACAGTATCTTAATAACTCTTACAGTTACAGTATATTAATAACTCTTACAGTTACAGTATATTAATAACTCTTACAGTTACAGTATATTAATAACTCTTACAGTTACAGTATATTAATAACTCGTACAGTTACAGTATATTAATAACTCTTACAGTTACAGTAGATTAATAAGGCTTTCAGTTACAGTAGATTAATAACTCTTACAGTTACAGTAGATTAATAACTCTTACAGTTACAGTAGATTAATAACTCTTACAGTTACAGTAGATTAATAACTCTTGCAGTTACAGTAGATTAATAACTCTTACAGTTACAGTAGATTAATAAGGCTTTCAGTTACAGTAGATTAATAACTCGTACAGTTACAGTATATTAATAACTCTTACAGTTACAGTAGATTAATAACTCTTACAGTTACAGTAGATTAATAACTCTTGCAGTTACAGTAGATTAATAACTTACAGTTACAGTAGATTAATAAGGCTTTCAGTTACAGTAGATTAATAACTCTTACAGTTAGAGTAGATTAATAAGGCTTTCAGTTACAGTAGATTAATAACTCGTACAGTTACAGTATATTAATAACTCTTACAGTTACAGTAGATTAATAACTCTTACAGTTACAGTATATTAATAACTCTTACAGTTACAGTAGATTAATAACTCGTACAGTTACAGTATATTAATAACTCTTACAGTTACAGTAGATTAATAAGGCTTACAGTTACAGTAGATTAATAAGGCTTACAGTTACAGTAGATTAATAACTCTAAACAGTTACAGTAGATTAATAACTCTTACAGTTACAGTAGATTAATAACTCTTACAGTTACAGTAGATTAATAACTCTTACAGTTACAGTAGATTAATAACTCTAAACAGTTACAGTATATTAATAACTCTAAACAGTTACAGTAGATTAATAACTCTTACAGTCACAGTAGATTAATAACTCTAACAGTTACAGTAGATTAATAACTCTTACAGTCACAGTAGATTAATAACTCTAACAGTTACAGTAGATTAATAACTCTAAACAGTTACAGTAGAATAACTCTTTCGGAAGAATAAAAACTCTTACAGTAGATAATGTATTGATTCATCAAAGAGAAGAGAGACTCTAGTGAGAAATACAAAATAACAATGATTAAAATAAAGACTCAGTTTTGTTAGATTTATCAACAAACACTATCTAGTAATTAATTGGGTGGGTGGACTAACTGTAGTTAGTGTGTAATGTTGCTGTTTGAGCATAATCAACATCTGCAAAGTTACAACGCTCAAAGTTCAAAGCAAAGGGAGAGATTTGCTTTTAAAGAAATCGCTTTTTAAGGACTACAACAAACGGCTGGTAGAGACTACACCACATTCCTCCCGGGTTATTGACATCACTAAGCCTAAAATTAACATAAACCCCGCCCCCTGGAACACGATTTATAGATTATCATGACAAAATATGCTAATCAATGACACAAAAGCTACATAAATTCATCAAATAACCATTCAGAAATGTTGTCTACATGTTGCCTCTTCTTCTCTTCATCTTTCTGACGGTTTGAACATAAAAGGCTCAAAGTTTTAGAAATTTTCAGTGCATGTCCGTGTGAGTGGAAGCTGTTGAAGCTCCACCCCCTGTGCCGGGAGCAGCAGCTCATTTGCATTTAAAGGGACAGACACAAAAACTATACGTTTTTGCTCACCCTCAAAAATGTACAATTTTAACATGCTATATAAAAATATCTGTGAGGTATTTTGAGCTAAAACTTCACATACACACTCTGGGGACATCAGGACATCTTGTGAAAAGGGCATTATACCAGCCCTTTAACCAGTTTTAACATGTTTAATTTTATTTATTATTTCATAATTATTTAAATACAACTATTAAACTACAAATGTAAAAAGTATTTCTGAAGTATTTTGAAACTCATGCACCCCATAATAATCTCACTTCCTGTCAGTATCTTAGCAGCAGAAGACACAGAGATACAGCGAATAACACACACACACTGTGTTTTAAACTCTATAATGGGTGGACTAGTGATATATCAGCCGAGACTACTAACCGCTCACTGGTAACTGAGTAAAATTACTTATGTATACATTATATATATATATATATGTACATTATATATATATATATATATATATATATATATATATATATATATATGTAACAAAAAAAATACATATATATATATATATATATATATATATGGTGTGCGTCCACGGCGAGGAACGGGCAGAGAAGAGCGAACGTTTTTTAGTTCATTCCTACTTCCATAGGAATTCATTGAAAACGCTCGCTCTGCACCATTATCCATGTCAGTGCGGACGAACATATTTTACTTTAGTTTTTAAGTTAGCAATTCAAAAGCCCCCAGCGGTGTCACACGTTGATTAACCGGTGATAAAATATTCCTCACCGTCACATACCTAGTATACTTTTATATAGATACAATAGGCCTACCTGACTTTGAACACAAGAGGGCAGTATAGCACTATGAATGACATCATTTATTTATTTTTTGGACTAAAAAAACATTCTGGATGTTTTTAAACATAAACAATTATTAAATTGAAAAAAAAAAGAATTTAGCATCATTAATATATTTTTATCATGTTGAAAAAGTTTGGTGGGAATAAAATAAACCACTTAGATAAAGGTGGCTAAAAATTCAGAGGCTGATTTTGCAAAAAAAATCCACATTCAGACCAAAATATCTGACTTCCTGATGGTCAGAGCTAATGACTTTAAATTAGAAAGTTGTCCGGGTCGATGAGATCAATATATGAACTGAGTTTTTTTTTTTACTGTAGTTAAAACTAACCCCCACACTTTTGTCAAAAGCATTTTGAAAGTGACACACTTCCTGCTGCCAGATGGTGGCGCTATAACTTTGACTCACAATAGCTACATCCATCTAATCGGCCTCTTACCACGAACACTCTGCTGAAGTTTCATCAAGATCAGTCAATGTATGCAGAAGTTATAACACTTCGTGTTTGTCTTTTCTCGCCATAAATTCGTTTCCTCGCCACGGCCAAACCGTTCGAGATATCAAAAATCCGTCCGCAATTTAGCATCCTCTATGTCTTGTCTTCATGCACACCGAGTTTGGTTGCGATTGGATGAATTTTCTAGGAGGAGTATTTCAAATTCCAGAGGATGCGTTTTTCAAACAACCCATAATAGCCGACTTCCTGTTGGGCTGGTGTAAAACTTAGAGCACGAAAGTTGTTTGGCCTGATGAGATCTATATGTGTACCGAGTTTCATATTATTATATGCAAGCGTGTTTGATTTACGGACCAAGTTTTCGGATACCATTCCAGGGGGCGCTGTCGAGTCCCCCTGCCACGCCCAGGTACCAGCTTCAGCCCGGCCCTGATGGCCGCAGGTTCTGACGTGTGTGCAAAATTTCAAGAGTTTTTGAGCATGTTAAGGGCCCCAAAAGTGGCAAAAAGGCAAAAAAAATAAAAAAAATGTAATCCTTACGGAAACAATAGGGCCTTCGCCCTTTCAGGGCTTGGGCCCTAATTAATAAAAACATTTCATTAATGCCTGTGAACCCGTTCACATCCCAGTCGTAGATCCATCAGTATTGAGCTTGTGATTGAATCTCCTTCTGGGCATCTCTCTCTGATCCAATGAGTCATGAGAGGAAACCTTTCTCACCTTACCTATAAGATACAGAATAAAATAGATATTATGTTCTTGTAAACATATAAATATGTTTACATTTATTCATACTTCACATTTCAAAATGATAAAAATTTATATCACAATGTTCACATATTTCTACTGTTGTATACTGGCAAACCTTTCATTTCTAGTTCATACATTTTAAAAATGTCTTTAAACAAAGAAAAAAAAAACTTGATCATGCTGGATATTTAAAACTCACCATTTGACCTTCTCTTTTCTTTTATTCTTGCTGCTATTACTCCTGATGTTACTCCTGCTAGTACTCCTGTTAGTACTGCTATTCCTTCTGCTATTCCTCCTGCTATTCCTTCTGCTATTCCTCCTGCTATTCCTCCTGCTATTCCTCCTGCTGTTACTCCTGCTATTACTGCTGCTATTACTCCTGCTGTTCCTCCTGCTATTCCTCCTGCTATTACTCCTGCTATTCCTGCTGATATTACTCCTGCTATTACTCCTGCTATAACAGGCCATTGAGATTCTGGTTCACAGTTGGAACATTTTTCATCTGCAGAATGAAAAACAAAAAAACATAAAATAAATAAAAACAAACTCATTGTAATTATTTTTAAATAAATGTTTTATATCAACATCATAAACTGTTAAACTGAGTTGAGACACTGTAATTGTTTGTGGGTGGCAACTTTAATCTATTCCAGCATTATCATGTTCTCCTTGCGAGTGACTGTATTTATGATCATATTTACCCCAGTTTACTGTAACTGGTTCTGTCAGACTGCTGTGAGTGAGCAGACAGTCGTAAGATCCTTCATGGTTTCTGTCGATCTTCACACTGATTCTCATCTGAAAGGTTTCATCATCATTTGGTCTGATTCCAGAAGATGTTTGATCCTCAAGATTAATTCTGTTCAATCTAATGTTCATCTGAACATCTCTGGGGTAGAAACCAGTGGCCAGACAGACCAGAACCAGTTTACTTTCATCATCAGGAGATTTACTCACAGAGACATGAACATCTGGAGAACCTGGAGAAGAAAGAAGAATAAAAATCATGATGAAACTGATTCTGTCTCGATGGTTTCTGTGTGGTGAAAAAAATTGCATTCTTATAAATTATAAATTCATCTTTTGTGTTCCACATAAGGGAAACAACAAGGGTAACAAAATGATGACAAGGTGAATTAGCCTTTTAACCAAAGGTTTGTCTTTATAATTCTCTGTCTGTTTAAGTCTTAACATTAACTGATAAACATCAACTCCTGTAGACCAGATGAACATGATCAAGAACATTTCCTTAAGGATCTTCAACTCATATAGACACACATACACACACACACACACACAGTTAATTAAACTGATCTGAGGGTTGTTCCAAAAAAGATGCTAAGAAAAGCGGGGATTAAACTCCAAAACCCGACTTGAATAAACCTAACAAAAAAGTTGGGGCTAAAGCGGTTTCATAAAAGGTAATTCAAGTTCACGCAATCCCACTAATTTGATCCAGGTTGATCTAGTCTAGATAACTGCGTGTGCACGCGTTTCTTAAAGGAGAAGTTCACTTTAAAAAAAACTTTTGCTGATAATTTACTCACCCCCATGTCATCCAAGATGTCCATGTCTTTCTTTCTTCAGTCGAAAAGAAATTAAGGTTTTTGATGAAAACATTCCAGGATTTTTCCCCATATTATGGATTCTAATGGGACCCAAACGGTTCAAGGTCCAAATGACAGTTTCAGTGCAGCTGCAAAGGGCTTTAAACGATACCAGACGATGAATAAGGGTCTTATCTATCGAAACGATCGGTCATTTCAAAAATAAATAAAAAAGTTTAAGTTTTATAAGCACAAATGTTCGCCTTGCTCTGTTCTGTGATGCGCGTTCGTGACGTCACGTAATACGCAATTACGTTGAAAAGGTCAAGTTTGATGTGTTTACAAATGTGCGGGAGGAGGACCATATACACATTTTAAAATGTATTTGTGTCAGTTTAACGTTTAAAATGCCCATTCGTGTGCGTATCCTGGGTGTTTTAATATTAAAAAGCCAAAAAGAACATTTTTCAAGCGTGACCTTTTCAACGTAATTGCGTATTACGTGACGTCACGAACGCGCATCACAGAACAGAGCAAGGCGAACATTTGTGCTTATAAAACTTAAACTTTTTTATTTATTTTTGAAATGACCGATCGTTTCGATAGATAAGACCCTTATTCATCGTCTGGTATCGTTTAAAGCCCTTTGCAGCTGCACTGAAACTGTCATTTGGACCTTGAACCGTTTGGGTCCCATTAGAATCCATAATATGGGGAAAAATCCTGGAATGTTTTCATCAAAAACCTTAATTTCTTTTCGACTGAAGAAAGAAAGACATGGACATCTTGGATGACATGGGGGTGAGTAAATTATCAGCAAAAGTTTTTTTAAAAGTGAACTTCTCCTTTAAGCAGCCCTAGAGGTCGATCATAGATCAAATCGATCCACCATCAAACAGCGTATATTTTGTGCTGTTTTATGCGTTTGAGACATGGTGTTTGCAAAACTTACATTTCATCTGTAAATCTTAGAAAGTCGTGCAAATATTTCCATTTGGCTGCTAAACTTCACATTGAACGAGCGCTGCTGCACGCATGCGCGCCAAATAGGAGTGCAATAATTCTGACCAATATATACATTTTGCTTTGGAAATTAATAGGCTATGTGATATTTTATAACACCAGAAATATCTTTTAATTATACATTTTTATCTTTAGGATGTTGGATAAGTTGCAGTGAACTTATAGCTCATTATATTTTATACTTAAAATAATAAAACAAATTGAACAAGTAATTCAGGGGGGAATTTTTTAAGAAACCAAATATAATTATACTACAAAATATAGTTTTGGGTTTAGGACCTAAGCTACTTAAAGGGATACTTCACCTCTGGGAAGATGAATGTGTATTTAAAATAGGTCATTTGAGTAGAAGAAATGTGAAGAAATTTTTGAATTTGGAGCCTTCTAGACTGAGAAAAGCCAGAAAATGTATTTTTGGCTTATGTGGATGAAAGACAACAACTCCCAGAATGCACTTGCTTCGCTGCCTTAGGAGACTACGCCTACCGGTAAGAGTGCGCAGTTTAAAACAACAAAGCTAGCCTACGTGATGAGTTTGCGAGGGATTTAGAGATCGTCCAAAATGTCCGGGATTCGGCTTTTGCGTTCTACAGTCGCCATTCATCATGTTTACTGTGGCGAGCAGGACGAGGCTGACGGCCGCGGGAGAACAGCGCGAGGCCGGTGGCATAATTACTGAGACGCGCCGGGTCTCCCATCTCTCACGGAGGAGCGGGAATTTTTCTTAGCAATGGTAAAACGCACATCAACCGATCACTTGTTTAGCGTTCATGTAAACACTACATTCACATTCACCAATCGCAATGAATTCAGTTAGATTGAAACAAAAGGTGTGCATGTAAATAATGAATGGCGACCGCAGAAAGCAAAAGCTGAATCCCGTACATTTTGAACGATCTCGCCCGCCGGACAAGTCCGGGAAAAGGAGGATGGTTACTTACTCAGCTTTCTCCTACTATTCAGCTTTCTCCACAGAACAAGAGCCTGCTAGCTTAGCTTCCAAAGAAAGACGGCTGACACTGTGTACATTCTGTGAGTGAGATCCCTCCCTGTATGGGCGGGCTGAAAACATGCGGAACAACGCCATCTACTGGCTGTAGTCTTTAGCCTCTGGCCAGAAAATCCTCCGATGACGCAAAATGACGATTTTTGTGTCATCGGAGGATTTTTTCCAGACAAAAAATACATAAATCTCTTGTCTCAGGGAGATATGAGGGTGGAAAGCATGGTAATTCTAAAATACTACAGGTTTTCTACTAATACAAAGCTTAATGCTAAATCCTGAAGTAACCCTTTAACAAAGATGACTTATGCTTATTTAAAACGCTGAGAATTACAGCTTTTAAAGCAATAATTGTTTTTTTGGAGAAAGCAAGAATGTTTGGTTAGATTTAGTTTATACAGTACATTATGGAGAGGATAACGTGAAATTAAGAGCAAATGTATACATTTTGAAAAGATGCAACTCTAAAATTAAAGAATATTCCATAAAATAAAGGAATACATATTAGCCTACAGTAACTAAATAACTATTTGTATAATTGTGTTAAATGTGTTTGAATTGAAAGACATAATAAAGTACATAATATTTAAATGTTTGTTGTTGGACATTAGATGTGCCTTATTTAGAATTTTAAACCTACAAATGTATTTTTATGATAGAAATAACTGTAAAGGGACTATGGGGTAAATAAAGCATAGGCTAATATAGCCAATTACTAAGCTCAGATTCATCTTACCAGTTGAAATGTTTAATTTCGTGATTTTAACTTCTCCTTTAATAAGCTTGATTGTAGATGTAGATGTAGATTGTAAGATTGTAATGTTCTAATGTTCTTCTAATAACCATAAAAATGTACTATAGCTGCCAAATAAAACCAGAGAGAAATGTATTCATAAATCTAATAAAATCTTGGGTACAAAACTAAAATAAAACCAGGATATATATATATATATATATATATATAGGCTACAATGATAAATGAGCAGGACCGGATTAACAATTTCCTGGGCCTTGGGCAACAAGACTTAAGGCCCTGGCGTAGTTAGGGGGGTTAGGGGGCATGCTCCCCCAAGAAAATTTGGATTTCTCTGATCTACATGTGCAATTTAGGACTTTTGAAGGCCAAAAAATTATAAGAAATAGGCTAGCTTTAAAACCTTGTCATTAGATTATTTGTCAATACCTGCTCTCTCCTCATCTTTTTATTTCTTTTTCTCTGTCTTCTTATCCTGGCCTATTTCTTCCCCTCCTAAAGCTGAACTTAGTCTTTTCATTTTTGTCTGTAAACATAGGCTCAACTGATATTTATATATTTATACATAACTGATATTTTATGAATCATTTTCTTAGACAAGTTAATTCATATAGTGGAATTGGCAGACGTTCCCTTAAGCATCGTGCGCTGTGGAAACGCGTCAAAGCATTCTCAGGTATAATTATGCAGCATTAATGCACGAATGATTTTGAATGAATATTTTCATCATGTCGATATACAATGGTCACATAATGTTAAAACTAATCTTGCTATTGATATCTTTGTTAGACTGCCGACCCTATAGAACAAATGTCCGGCTAATATCGAACCTAAAACGAACTTTACCGTGCTCAACCAGCGGGAGTGCATTTCACAAATTAGTAATCGCTGGCGTTCAGCGGGGAGGGAGGAAAGTCTGCATGAACCCGCGTAGATGCATTTTATGCAGTGACGAATGTAAAGTGTTTGATAACTTTATTACATTTCTGTGTATTTCCTCCTACCTGCCAGGGCCCCTTAGATGTCATGTGCCCCTGGGCAAGTGACTAGTTGCCCTAATGGTTAATCCGGCCCTGTAAATGAGACACTGTAGACCTACAAACGTGTTAAATTATATTGTATACTATCAATTGTTTATGTAAAAAAAAAAAAAATTGATATACTGTATATATATATACTGTATATAACAATGTTAACAAACATTTCACTAATGTTAACATAAATACAACTTAACACGTTTGTAGGTCTATATTGTCTCATTTATCATTGTAGCCTTATTTAAGTGTATTTTCTTTACTGTATATTTATTTTTGGACTGATAATAGTTAATAAAGTGAAATAATGGTATGAGATAGTGTCAGTCATTGTGTTCCTATTGGTCAGTGTTAGAGGATCTGTGTAACAACTGAGGCTTAGTCTGACAGTTAGCCTGCCCTGGACCAGGCTAGTTTCCCAGCATAAGTTGCCAGAGTAACTGAGTTCGAACTATTTTAAGTTTGCTTTATGAAACAGAATCAACCGACAATAAGTCTGACTAACCAAAATAAGCCTGGCTTGTATTCTAATCTTGTTTTATGGAACAACCCTCTGATCAGAACTTACTCTTGTTTGTGTTGTGAAACGCTGAGATCCAGTCAGTGCAGGTCTTGAGGAAATACTGCAGGAACTGGTTGCGTCCAGTTTGACGATCCCATTTCTCTTTAGTTTCTTTGGCTTTGGGGTTTTTATCAATCCACTGCATAGAGTCATAATTAAAGGATATTAAATCTTCTCCATCAAATCCATATTCATCAAAGACAGTCAGATTCACTGATCCATCAGGAAGTTTCTCAAGTTCACAGCCAATTATTCTCTGAAGAACATGATCTACAATCACAGATCAACACTCATGAGAAACTCACAGTAAATATAATGTCTGATAATTAATAAGAGTAAAGCATGAATCTCACCAGAACACTGTGAGTCTGTGCAGTTTGACAGAGTCCTGATCTGATGTATGAACCAGTCTCTAGACTCAGGAGGATCTTCAGGAGCTTCAGTCCAGTCTTTATCAGTCAGAATCCAGACTCGTTCTTCATTACTGAAGTGTTTGATCCGTCTGTCATCATGAACACACACAGCACTGAACTCTGGGAATGAGTCTGATCTGGTCAGGACTGTAAACTTGTAGTGGAGGAAGTGTTTCTCTGAGGAACATACAGTATAAAAAAACAAGCTATAGAAACATATATTGACAAATGGTGGATAAAACTAACTTAAAACCTGAAAACATTCAATACTATAAAGTATATTGTAAAACTGTATTTTATTTTACATTATATTTTATACTACTCATAGTATGTTTGTAAGTGTCTGCAATTTGTAGGTCGCATCTAGTCTACTGAAACTAATAAACCGTGTTCTTACCTTGCAGCCCATCGCTAAATAAAGAGAGAAACAATACAAAAATGAGCAAAAACATTCTTACGTCTACACAGAATATTTAAAAAGTAGAGTCAATCAACCATTTTCGTCCATTATATTTCAGACGATCGTCTTGAACAGATTAAACACTGAGGTAAATCTTTGTCTTGTCTCTTCCGGGTTGTATTGAGCTTTAGGAGTATCAGCTCACTGTCGCCCCTCACTGGCTGCTGGAGGAATCACACTTTCGTTTTCATTCCTGACGTCACGTGTTGAAGTCCAGACGTAAAAATAATTTAAATTCGTTGTTAACAGTATTATCTTTTTAAGACTATCTTAAAACACAGTTTTCACACTATAGTTTCTGAGAGCATAAACTTTGAACATACATCAAAACATTCTGTCACGGCCAAACAGGACAATCAAATGAATGTAAATGAATATAAATCTTACTCCATAAATAGTCCCTATGACATTCTGTGCCATAAGGTCTTCTGCAGTCATTTGAAAAATGTAAGTGCAGACTGAAATTAAATTCAGTTATTACTAAAATATGCACAAATTGTAAAAAACAAACAAAAAAAAACATGCATACAGAACTGGACACGCCTCTTCTCGAGTCTCATCCAATCAGAGTCGACTCGTCAGACGGGCCTCCGTCATGTGACACAAATACAAATAAGTGATGCATTTGACTTCTGTTATTTTCACTTTTTGATTTAGTTTTATCATCACTATTGTGTGGATGGTATTTCTCTAAATATGCCATGTGATTGAAATATAATTAACTTAGGATCATGAATTAAGATTTAAAAAAAAGTTGAAAAATAGTCAAAATTTATTTCATGTTGATTTAAAGCACTTAGAAGCAGCAAGTCAGATATTCAGCTTCAGTGTGTATATGGTCTATAAAAATACAAACACTTTCACCTCACAAATAATCAATAAGTTATATGACTTCATTTATAGTTTTTAAAGGTGCCTTGTGTAATGTCCACCAAAAAATCAATTCATACTCCACATTCCATACCAGATGGGGGCAGTATACCTCCAGAAAGTGAGTTGGTCTACTCTAGAGTAACAACCGAGAAATGGCATAGTCTCTATGCTCCGCCCCTACCTTCACAACGACCCTAGAGCCATAGCCGAAGCCGAGCCAACTCCTAATAGAGGACGTTTTGACTCCAGAGGAACGTTGGTGGATGACAGTGGTCCTTCATACCTAAAAAAAAAATGACACAGTTCAACACTGCAGGTACAAATGTTATGCCTAATGCCGGAACTAGTCTCAGATCCCAAAATCAGCTGGCCAGTCGATCGTCACTGCATAACTTTACCATCACTTTACCTAACATCGTCAAAACTGTTGTAATAATTCGTTACATTTATATAGCGCTTTTCTCGGCACTCAAAGCGCTTTACATAGAAGGGGGGATCTCCTCAACCACCACCAATGTGCAGCATCCACCTGGATGATGCGACGGCAGCCATATTGCGCCAGAACGCCCACCACACACCAGCTTACTGGTGGAGAGGAGACAGAGTGATGAAGCCAATCAGTATTATGGAGAAGATTAGGAGGCCATGATGGACAGAGGCCAGTGGGCAAATTTGGCCAGGATGCCGGGGTTACACCCCTACTCTTTGGGATTTTTAATGACCACAGAGAGTCAGGACCTCGGTTTTACGTCTCATCCGAAGGACGGTGCTCTTTGACAGTATAGTGTCCCCATCACTACACTGGGGCATTAGGACCCACACAGACCACAGGGTGAGCACCCCCTGCTGGCCTCACTAACACCTCTTCCAGCAGCAACCTGGTTTTCTCAGGAGGTCTCCCATCCAGGTACTAACCAGGCTCAGCCCTGCTTAGCTTCAGTGGGCAACCAGTCTTGGGCTACAGGGTGATATGGCTGCTGACTACTGAAGAACATGCTGCTGCTGTAGTTGTAGTTTAGTTAAAAATTATGAAGTATTCTTAGCTGCACATATACAAGTGAAACTAGGGACAACATCTAGTGTTACGTATGCTGCCCGCCTGATGCTAATTTAGCAGCATATATCAAGTTTGATTTTCATTAGCAATACCTCTTCTAGCTAAGTTATCATTAGTCACCAAAAAACATTCGGTCTCATTACACCTTGCAATGTTTTCCGTTACGTTTCATGCGTCCATTTGGGGTTCATTATCATCGAAGACATTTCAAGCTTCTTAGCTAATGTTACATTTTAGCATCAGCTTGGTAGAGACGGGCTCTGGTAGATAACAGGTGAAAACCGGATCGGATCTGTGGGTAGAGCTAACTATCAAACGCTAACAGCTATGGTTAGCCATCGCTAACATTAGCACGTTTATCGAACAGCCTTCAATACATTTCTATGTTATAACTTCCCGAAAAAACTACACAAACATATAAAACAAACTTCTAGCGAAGTATTAACAGCATCTTACTTACCAATCCAAAAGAAATGTTGCAAGTTCGGAGTCGAACCTCATTTATTTCATGTCCATTAGTTGTCTCCAGCGATGGAAAGCAGTGCCAATGTTTACTCGGGTTCTGTTCTGTTTACTTGGGTCCTTTTTTTTATCAGATTTTATTTGCGATTCTGAGCGCGTTTTTTTCCCTGCAGCGGGTGGTTGTGGTGGTGGTAAGGGTCTCTTGCCAAGGGCTTCAGCCATTCTTCCGCTCTCTTCCCTGAACTGAAATGTAGTAGTGGGCTGTACTTTCCACACGATTGACATCAGGTTCAAGTACATTTTACACTGTTTTAACATGTATACAATATTGCCTACATTTAAACAAACATTTTAGAAGTAAAAATGAAACATTTAAACATTCAGGTAGCCTAATTAAAGTGTAATCAACCAGTCTGTTATCCAATTTCCACCGGATCAGCGCTGGTTCTCGTGCCGGAGAAGGACTCGCCTCTGTGGGTGAACTTCGAGGCGTTTCAATAATGTGAAAAGACAGGCGCGACTCTCGTTTAGGTGTCACATTACGCCTCTGTATGTTGTTTTGCATTAAATAAAATGATTTAAAGCACAGTAATGATTATATAGATAAAATAAAACATTCACAAACCTGAATTTCACTGAGGAAATGCACCAAATCTGCGACGCCGAAAGGAGAAGAACTGTTCTGGACTGGAAAGAATTCAAACAGCCGGCACTCACTCAACCGTTGAGTTGTGTCACTTCAGAGGGCGGGGGAGGTGTAGGCTACACTGTTTTAATTGAGTAAACTTACTCAATTTCTTAAGAGTGTGTTAAATATATTAATAATATTGATTTGAATTAAGTAATATTTTTTGTTTCTTTAAACAGATCAGTTTAATTCTCCATTCTCAAATATTTTGATAGAAATGTCACAAATATATTAAGTGTATTATAAAGAAATAGTTGGTTAGTCAAATTTTTTTTTAATATAACTGTAAATTTGAGATAAAATTAACTGTTGGATTTTTAGTCAATTATTTTGGTATGTTTAACTCAAACAATCAAGTAAACGATAATCAGAGATTTTTTTTAAGGCCATTGCACACTGAGTCCGAAATTTTCGTATGCGTTTTTTCGTGTTCGTCAGCCTTAAAATTCGTCACGCACAGAAACCTTGCACACTGAGTCTGATGCGTATTTATTAAACCTTTGCGGAAAAAAACGCAAAAAATACTAAATGGATTTGTCAAGCAGTGAGGATGATTTTGTTGTCCTCTTTCTTAAAAAGAGAAAAAGAAAGAGGCACTGAGAGGAAGGAGAGTTTCACCTCCTTATCAAGGAGTTGCGAAATTATCCCGAGCGATTCAAAATTTACCTCAGAATGTCAGTGGAACAGTTTGATGCTTTGCTAGCGATACTGGAGCCACATATTAAAAAGAAGACCACCAATTTCCGTGAACCAATCGATCTTGAACAGAGACGGGCAGTATGTCTAAGGTATGGAGTATGGACACACTCACACACACACGGCCGGCGGAAGCGCTGGGCAGAGAGAACAGCTGTATACAGGTTATATTTTATACCCAAATTAATCGAATTGGCTGCTCAATCACAACTTAATCGATCCAAAATTTCGATCTGATTGAAAGGGGAGGTTTATTCATTTTCTAATCCGAATTCAGTGTTTTTGTAATCCGCATTTTGTTTTTCATACAGTAGGCTATGTGCTGCGAGACGAAGTGTATCAACTTGTCAGACTCCATTCTGGATTTTGTCGTTCGTACGGTGGCTCTGAATTGTCAAAAAAACCTCTCAAAATACTGGCTGTGGATGCGAAAAATGCAGAAAATCGAACCCGATCCGAATTTTTTTATTACGGACGAAAGTTTCGTGTACAGTGTGCAAGCGTGATTGACATAAGGTGAGGTCGATTTTTTTTTTTAACGTGCGAAAATTTCGGATGCGAATTTCGGACTCACGCCGCCTTCACACTGGCAGTTGAAATCAGCTCCGATACGGCAGCGAAACGACCGGAAGTCATTCATTTCCTATGGAGATTCGCAGACTGCATGCGAATGGGTCCGAACCAGGTGCGAACGAGAGCGGTGCGAAAAAAATCGTGTCCGTTGGCCATCCGGATGCGTTAAAAAAATTGAACTCTTGCGAAAGGCTACGGACGGTTTCTATCCGAAAATCCCAACGGAAGTTAGCGTTGCTATGGTACTGATAAACAAACCTGGATTCTTAACTTTTAATAAAATAAATAATGATTTTATAACAATTAGTTGTCATGTCATTTTTTTATTTTCATGATGTTTTAACGTTATTAGGGCAGTTAATACAAATAAATAATTCAATATTTAAATATACTCGCTTCCGACGCTTTTCACCATTGTGTACGACGTCCGCTGGGGGCGTATTGTGTATTACGGAGCTGATTTCAACTGCCAGTGTGAAGGCGGCGTCAGTGTGCAATGGCCAAGACACATGTAGGCAGGGGCGGCTGGCCAATAGAGGGCGCTAGGGCGCCGCCCCCCCATGAGCCAGACCACAGTTTATGAGCCACACTCATTAAATAAATAAGTAAATACATACATAAATCATACATACAAATTGTCAGTATTTGTGTGTTTAAGATATTAAATGCACCCAGTATATGTGAAAAATATGATAGAAATTAAAAATGTCTGCTTTTTCAACACGTCTCCTCCACCTGCGTGCACGTCTCATCAGCTCTGGGGCGCTAGAGAAAGCGCCCCAGAGAGGCGAGTCTGTGGAGCAGCTTAGCCAATTGCTGATTTAAGATATACATGTTTGACATAAACTGTAGCCAATCAGCGAGCTCAAATCTAGTCAGCTATGGGCGCTCAAAGCCCGTCTACGGAAAGCCTGTTCACTCCAACGCCCTATTAAGTCCTATTGGTTGTAGTTCCAATCAGAGTTCCACTGGGGGCGCTCGCCATGAGTGCAAAATGAATGGGAGTCAATGGGGCTAGACGGCTAAATTTGTCTCCCTCACCCGATTGCTGTTGAGAAATCTCAGATTTGATTGTAGGTTTTGCAAGTTCAACATGGGTTATAGATCGAAAGTTGAATGAACGAGTACTTATTTCTTTTCGATTTCTTACAGGTTGAGTTGTTGTTGCCCATAACACGCTAGCATTCTGCTAATGACGTCAGCATTCTGACATTTTGAAAGACTTTTTAAAGCAAATAAGTGACTCTAAAAAATCTAACACCAAGCAATGTGTAATTGCTTTGCATCCCCTTTCGAAAACAACATTCAAATTACTAGACAAAAAATTATATCCTAAGAAAAGTGGATTTTGAGCGGTATAGCTCCATAGACCTCCATTCATTCTGCACTCGTCATGTGAGCGACCTCATATGGAGCCAGAGTGGAACTGCAACCGGAAGTTTATTGAGTGGCACTTCTCCCCTCATTAGACGTTCTCTGGGGCGCTTCTGTTAGCGCCCCAAGCTGCGCGTGCCGCCCGCGCACGCGCTCATGCGCGCCTATCTCCATCAGACTGCGGTCTATCGGCCTGGATAGCTGGATGCGGTCATGCTAATGCCTTGTTTTGCTTTCCGTGATTACTTTTTAAAACAACAGGGACAGATCCAACATGGACAGTTACCGAAGTGAGGGACCTTTCTGAGAAAGTAACTAAACTTTTTGAGTTAAATTTCAAATGCAAATGGAAAGTTTGTGCAATTTGTTTTTGTGTAAGAATGCTTCAGTCTTGTAATATGGCATTAAATAATTACTGACTTTTTCACAGAGCACTGGTATCATGCAGTTTGTTTTAAATTGTGTTTGGGTGGTTAATACTAATAATTATTTGTAATATTATTATTATTTTTCGTTTTACAAAGATATGTAAAGGCAGTGGTTCTCAAACTGGGTTTGTGGTGGTTCTCAAACCGTGAGGTGACAAGGGGGTGCGGGAACAAAATGCTGAATTTTGCCGTTCCTTTAATACTACCTCATCTTAAAATACGATTTAAACTGAGCATGCATTTCTCTCAGGTTAAATTTTGCTACAAAGACATACCCTGTGTGAGTTCCTGTGTTTAATGTTGATCACATTATATGAAGATCCACACGATTGCGAATGTGACATTGATTTTATACAACAGTTCAACAAACTAAATATTAATATTAAGTGATGTCCATTTTCAACACAGTTGTCAGTATTTTTACAATAAATGAATAGCTCCAATGAAAGCCACAGCAGAACTGCAGCACACAGCAATGATTGTGAACGAATCTTTAGAGTCAATGATTCAATGATTAATTCATAAAGACAGCCACTTGCTTCGTTACTGATTGAATGACTCGATGACTCATCACCTACTGGCGGTTTTAATTTAATATTTAAAAGCATCACTTCGTTTTTACCATCATTGCAGGTCCCCTACCCTCTTGATGGAGGCCAATGCAACCAGGAGCGCTGTCTTAATTGACAGGAACTTAAGCTCCACTTATTGCAGAGGCTCAAAGGGAGCACTCTGCAGGACAGTTAAAACCACTGAGAGGTCCCAAGAGGGACCAAGAGGAGGGCGAGGAGGATTCAGTCTCCTGGCTCCCCTCAGGAACCTGACGATCAGGTCATGCTTTCCCAGAGACTTACCTTCAAGTGTATCATGATGTGTGGCAATGGCGGCAACATACACTTTCAGGGTGGAGGGAGACAGCCTTCGCTCAAACCCTTCAGCACAACACTGATCGGGCATTTCGTGGGGTCTTCACGTCGGGAAGAACACCAGTTGACGAAGAGGTTCCACTTCAACGCATAGGTATGTCTCGTGGACGATGCTCTAGCGGAAGTGATGGTAGCCCCCCCCCCCCCACACACACACACACACACACACACTCACTCACTCACTCACAAACAAAGTGGCTTAATAAAGTGCTCTGATTAAAACTTACTCTTGTTTGTGTTGTTAAACGCTGAGATCCAGTCAGTGCAGGTCTTGAGGTAATACTGCAGGAACTGGTTGTGATCAGTTTGACGATCCCATTTCTCTTTAGTTTCTTTGGCTTTGGGGCTTTTATCAATCCACTGCATAGTGTCATAATTAAAGGATATAAAATCCTCTCCATCAAATCCATATTCATCAAAGACAGTCAGATTCACTGATCCATCAGGAAGTTTCTCAAGTTCACAGCCAATTATTCTCTGAAGAACATGATCTACAATCACAGATCAACACTCATGAGAAACTCACAGTAAATATAATGTCTGATAATTAATAAGAGTAAAGCATGAATCTCACCAGAACACAGTGAGTCTGTGCAGTTTGACAGTTTGTACAGCTGATGTTTGTCTCTATAATCATCTGATTCTGCAGAAGCTTTAGTCGAGTCATCTATAGTCAGAATCTTGCTTGTCCAGGCTTCAACTTCGTTACAGTAATGAGAGATCTTTCCATCATCACACAGACACAGAGAACTGAAAATAAACGAGTGTGCTTCAGTCATGGATGTAATCATGTAGTGGAGATGGTGTCTCTCTGAGGAAAACAACAATAAAAACACTTTACTGGGGCAACAATTCTTATCAATAGGGTGCAATAAATATATTGACTGTACTAATTTAATTAAATTACAGATATTTGATAAGCTAAGTGCACTAAACCATATTGCAATTTTGGTTCTAGTTCAATCAACAGATGCTTTGCCAAAGCAGAGGTGCAAAACACAATGTTAGAGACCTTTTATGTTATTAAAGTGTAAATATATTTTCGGGTCATAATAAACTGCTAGAGTATGTAATAAATGGAAAAGTTATTTTTCAGCACTGTGACATGACAGTGTCAGTTTTGGCCCAGTACAGTCTCAGGGATCATCAATAATCTCTGCTCAGACTTCAGACATCTAACAGATGTTCCTGCACTCAGAATGAGCTCAGAGAGATTGCTGGTGCCTGTCAATCTAAAATCAATTCTGTAACAGACCAGCAACTAGCGCAAAGAAAATAATTGACTACTTGACTTTTCACGAAACCCAAACTTGCTGAAAAATCTTTCGAAGCGTCTCATTACAAATCTATGGAAGCTTGTTTCCGCCACAGAATAAAAAATAAAAAAGGTAATTGCGATTTTTTTATCTCACAGTTCTGACTTTTTTTCTCAGAATTGCGTGATATAAAGTCGCAATTGTGTGTTATAAAGTCAGAATTGTGAGATAAAAAAATCGCAATTACCTTTTTTATTTTTTTATTCTGTGGCTATAGTCGCTGGGATATAGGCCTACACTTGCAATTTTCGGGGGGAAAAGTCAGAATTCCGAGTTTTTTTTCTCGCAATTGCGACTTTATATCACACAATTCTGACTTCAAATCTCACAATTCTGACTTGATATCCCAATTCTGACTTTAGGCCTATATCTCGAAACTGCAACGTTAGCCTTGGCCTATATTACGCAATATCTCATCTCATTATTCTGACTTTATAACACTCGTAACTGGTGCCCGTTCCCAAAGGCACTCGAAACTGAAAGCACGTGAGATGGAGTTTTACTTCATTTATGTGGACAGAGTCGCTCAGAGACGCGGGAAATACGTGATCTCGAGCTGATCTCGTGAGGAAAGTGCGTGAAACAGATGCTGACTCCTCAATAAAACACAAAAAGCCTGTTTGCGCTTTCGATTAGTTCGTTTGACATGCTTTAACAGAGCAATGGCATAAAACATAATGTTAGAGACATGTAATGTTGTTATGAGAACTCTAAAATATTTTCAGTTTATTAATGAATGAGAAATAAATATATTAAATAAGCAAACTCGAAAGGTTTAGTTTAAACATTTGTAGATAACCGCGTCTCTGCTGCGGATCAGAAGAAAAACAAATGAACTGTTCTTACCTTGAAGCGCATCACTCAGACTAGAGTGAGAAATAAGACAGACTATCGCTACCTCGATAAAGATAAGGTTTTTAAACGAGAGCGCGTGATATGTTTCCCATTCAATTCCAGCGCGCGTCACTGCATCAGTGTGTTTCACTGATGAAATCTGGAAGTGTCTCTGAATGTCGAGCGCTTTATTTCTGCAGAAAGATCTTTACTGGTCGTGAAAGTTGGGCATAAGGCGGAGTGTATTAACACTATTGGCCAACAGATTAGAGGGAAGTGATCAATCCAACAGGCTTTGTAACTTGCTAGTCATGATATTAAAAATACTACATTTGAACTTCATTTAATTAGGATTTCATGGTCTTTTCCCGTTGCAATGATAACAAAAACATGTGAAACAGTATAGGCCTAATTTCTGTTTTACTTATAATACAGCTGTGATTTAGGCTTACATTGTGTTTTCCTGCACTTTCACTAAAAGTGCATGTAAACTAAAAATATCAATGTTTTGCCTGATAAGGGCTAATATGGTTGATCATAAAACATTTACCACAGAATATGAAAAGGTAGATTGCTGTTTGTAGATTAATTACTGTTTAACCTTCTTTAAGAAGTTCAGCAAACACACTATTTTATCCAATAACACATTTATTTATTTTGTCATTTTTTCGCAATTAATAAATAGGCTGTAATTAAAATAAAGAAAAAGGAAACCCCCACACAATGAATGAATGAATGAATGAATGAATTATTTCATTCCTTCACGATGTATTAGCAGAAGGTAAAAAAAAAAAAAAAAAAACTTTATATTTACCATCTCTTCTAGGTGTATTGTGCGATTGCTGCCTCTCACTGGCTGAAGATGAAATCACACCTGCGTCTTCATTCCTGCACTGAGTAAAAACCTTAAAAAGATTTATGTATTTAAATTAATATAAAAAAAAATCTAGCAATTTGAATTGTACAATCCATAATCAATTATTCAATTAAAACATGCTACTCAAGAATTATTCGATTCAATTTAATGGAATTTTAATATTAAATTTAAATGCAGGTCATGCATGTGGGAAAAGTGCAGCCGTAGAATAGCCTACTTAAATTTCTTGTCAATATTTTTGTAGGGATATATTTGATGAATCTGAGGAACCTGATGAAGCTGACTGTCCTATTTAATTCAAAGAAAGACAGGTAGGTGGCGCTATATACACACTTTTCACACTCTCTTTAGAGATTAAAAACAATTTTATTGTGATTGCATGTCAAGATCCACACACTGTATTCTTCATATAATCTCGGTTTACAAGAATACATTTTCTTATATGCTTATTTTAAATATTCAATGGGAAGTTGTATTTTTCTGTTTCTCATAAGGTTTATATTATCCAGTATCATATCAGAATTAATTTATTGATCCTCTCAGGACCTACAGTTCTGGGACTGACAACATACATTTTTGGACTCTTCATGCATAAAATAAGTTTGCATTGTTGTTCAAAAATGAATATGAACTTGTCTTTTTATTATATGAGGTTGTGAAAACATTTGTGTTTATTTATTAAATGTGCTTTTATGCATATAAATGCCCTAAAGACTAAATTGATTGAATATAGGATAAATGCTGCAAGTAATTTATGGAATAAAACAACAATGTTAATTTCACTCAAAAACCTATAAAAGGTCAAAACGGATCATTTTGCAGTGGTCTCTTAATATGTCTTTCAGTCTCCTAGACCAAACATAAAACATCACATTGTTATCAACCTTTTTGTATTTTAAGCATTTTATTTTTAAATAAAAATACCATTCACACACGTACATTAGACACACTCTATAAAGATGAACAATTTCTGAGCAGCTCATAAAATATTCAGCAGACACTTTTATCCAAACCAGCTTAAACATGAGGAATACAACAAGAAATGTGTCACATGACACTAACGTGAAACCAGACTTCATTCACTTCAATGGAAAGCATATTCACAGTCTAAATCTTTCCCTATCCCCTATATACAGGGGTGTGTGTGTGTGTGTGTGTGTGGGGTGGGGGGGGGGGGGGGGGGTATATCCGTGAATATACAAAGCAAACTGTTTGCTAAAATAACCACAACATTAACAACAACACTAAAATAACAGTTAATCTGTTAGTCAGATGTGCGTGAAAGTTGTGTTTGTTACTATAACAAACCCTGTGCATTTTCTTTCAGAATCATCATTGGCCGTTTTTTTATTAAAAATGAAGAGAAGGTAAAAGACCAATTCATCATGCAAGGTTGTATTGCTCGCATGCTGTTATAAAAATGTCTGGTATAAATAAATATATTATTAAAATTTTACAGTAAAATGAAAGTGACGTGTGAAGGGCAAGTATGGTAACCCATACACAGAATTTGTCCACAGAAACACAGAAAATACACAGAAAATTGCTGGATTTCCAGTGGGGCACTTCACATTTTATGGCTTTTCATTTTAATAACTGTTACTTTTTTTTAAGTTATATACATTATGGTTTATGTTACATATTATATCTACGTACATATATTTCTATAAAACAAGAGTTATTTTGTGCTTTGGCTTTGTGTTATCTGAATTGTGTGCTTATCTAACACAACGGCTGAGGTAGTGACAGTAAATTTGACATCTTTCTCTCTTCTAACAGCTGTAATCAATCTCTAGATATATATTTTTCTTAATTTGGAAAGTCATTAAATGCAATCGTGGATTATCATTTTTTTCTACTGGAGCAAAAGGGAATGCATGTTTGTCATATTTGCTTGAGTCTCACATTCACTTTTTTTGTTTTTAGCTAATGAGCACCTTGTGAAAAAACAGTACATTTATGCTTTTAGTGCGAAATATTGTAAACTTAAGAATGAAAAATTGTCTAGTAGTCCAGTAAGTCCAGAGCATTTAGACCACTAATGCTTCACTGCAACCATACGTCGTTTCCATCTGCCTGAAACAACACCAGAGAACAATACTGTTACACACATAAACTCTTGATCTTGATCCTGTAAACGTTTAAAGAAACTGTCAAATGTGAAAAGTCTGAAGCATCATCAGATGATCATAATAAACAGGGACTGGCATGATTAATTATTCTTATTAAATTAGAGGTGACCCATAAACAGACATTAGAAACAGCTGAAAGAAAGAAAGAAAATGAAGTCACAGTTTAGGAATACTGTTTCTCTTGAGAATGAAAGAAAATAAAAAATAAACATTTAATTTCTAACCAGAGCCCATAAACAAGCAGTTCTCGATCTTTTTGAACATATTTCAAAAACAATATTTTGTGGACGGAGCTCTAGCCTCACAAATGGTGTTTAGGACTCTCGCAGCGAGGTCCATAAGCTCCCGTCGAGGGGCCACACATGGAGGGCCCATAGTTTGGGACAGGGGTGCCAAATCGTCCTGTTCGCCTGGGAAAAGAGGTCTTCCCTCAGGGGTATTGGTCACGGGGCTGCTGTCAGCAGCTGAATCAACTCGGGGAACCAAGGTTGGGTCCACCAGAGAGGGGCCACTAGAAAGATATGTGTATGCCCTCACTAAACCGCTTGATGATTTGATTTATGTAGGAGACCACTGTTGTCCGATCGGACAGAAGAGACTATGACTATGAAGAGACTAGAGACTATGACATGGTGACCTAGGAATTCTTTGGATTCTTTGGCCTGAATTAAGATTCTCTACACAAAGACAGACAGTAAATGTGGTGTAGATACCTGTGTTTGAAAAGGATGATTATTACTCAGTGTTTCTGTCCCAATAGTATTCTCTTCTGTCATTGCTTTCTGAGCTAGAAAAGATAAATCAGATTATATAAAAGCTTGAGCACATACAGAGACCCTGTTTGTGTAAATATAGAATTCGATACATTTTAATGCATCAAAAGTAAACTTAAATGAAAATCATAAATCATCTCTATACTAATCTATATACGGTCTAAAACTGTCCATCTCTTGTCTTTTAAACAATGATATTACAACAATAAGACATTTAAAGCAACAGTGTTGAATATTTGTAACTCACCGTTTGACCTTCTCATTTTATAGATGAAGTAACCAATCACAGCGAGAACAAGAAGTAGAACTGCTACTGCTGTTACAATCCATGTAGAATCCGTTTCACAGTCAATACAGGTTCCATCTGCAGAATGAAAATATTTTTTAAATATATATATATAATTAATCAACATGTTGAAATGAGTTGGGGCTCTTCAAATGTAATTGTTGTGGCAAGAAACATTAATTTATTTCAGCATTATCATGTTCTCCTGTTACAAATATGTGAGTGACTGAAATTATGGTTTTATATTTTACATTTATATAGAGCACTAGAATGTATATTTACCCCAGTTTACTGTAACTGGTTCAGTCAGACTGCTGTGAGTGAGCAGACAGTCATAAGATCCTTCATAGTTTCTGTCGATCTTCACACTGATTCTCATCTGAAAGGTTTCATCATCATTTAGTCTGATTCCAGAAGATGTTTGATCCTCAAGATTAATTCTGTTCAATCTAATGTTCATCTGAACATCTCTGGGGTAGAAACCAGTGGCCAGACAGACCAGAACCAGTTTACTTTCATCATCAGGAGATTTACTTACAGAGACATGAACATCTGGAGAACCTGGAGATGAAAATGCAATTAACAAACAAGCATTTACAAAGAACTTGGTGTTGTGTGTAAAAAATATATTATAATAATAATAATAATAATAATAATAACAATAATAATAATAATATATATATATATATATATATATATATATATATATATATATATATATATATATATATATATATATATACAGTGAGGAAAATAAGTATTTGAACACCCTGCTATTTTGCAAGTTCTCCCACTTGGAAATCATGGAGGGGTCTGAAATTGTCAACGTAGGTGCATGTCCACTGTGAGAGACATAATCTAAAAAAAAAATCCAGAAATCACAATATATGATTTTTTAACTATTTATTTGTATTATACAGCTGCAAATAAGTATTTGAACACCTGTCTATCAGCTAGAATTCTGACCCTCAAAGACCTGTTAGTCTGCCTTTAAAATGTCCACCTCCACTCCATTTATTATCCTAAATTAGATGCACCTGTTTGAGGTCGTTAGCTGCATAAAGACACCTGTCCATCCCATACAATCAGTAAGAATCCAACTACTAACATGGCCAAGACCAAAGAGCTGTCCAAAGACACTAGAGACAAAATTGTACACCTCCACAAGGCTGGAAAGGGCTACGGGAAATTGTCAAGCAGCTAGGTGAAAAAAGGTCCACTGTTGGAGCAATCATTAGAAAATGGAAGAAGCTAAACATGACTGTCAATCTCCCTCAGACTGGGGCTCCATGCAAGATCTCACCTCGTGGGGTCTCAATGATCCTAAGAAAGGTGAGAAATCAGCCCAGAACTACACGGGAGGAGCTGGCCAATGACCTGAAAAGAGCTGGGACCACCGTTTCCAAGGTTACTGTTGGTAATACACTAAGACGTCATGGTTTGAAATCATGCATGGCACGGAAGGTTCCCCTGCTTAAACCAGCACATGTCAAGGCCCGTCTTTAGTTTGCCAATGACCATTTGGATGATCCAGAGGAGTCATGGGAGAAAGTCATGTGGTCAGATGAGACCAAAATAGAACTTTTTGGTCATAATTCCACTAAACGTGTTTGGAGGAAGAAGAATGATGAGTACCATCCCAAGAACACCATCCCTACTGTGAAGCATGGGGGTGGTAGCATCATGCTTTGGGGGTGTTTTTCTACACATGGGACAGGGTGACTGCACTGTATTAAGGAGAGTGTATGTATTGCGAGATTTTGTATTGCGGGGCCATGTATTGCGAGATTTTGGGGAACAACCTCCTTCCCTCAGTTAGAGCATTGAAGATGGGTCGAGGCCAGGCGCGCTGGAAGCTGTTTCATGGAGGGGGGGCTGGGGGCTGGGTTGGAAAATATTTGACGTCATTATGTTGTGGCCAACGACAAGACATGAAATTTCTCTGTACTGTATGTGTTGTAGCCATTAAAGAAAACATTTAGTTTCATATTTATGTTTAAATATTATAGGCTATGTTATTTTTTTATTTAATCGATGTTGATTATGAAAGTGAGCATATGCAGCATGAGAAAGATAATGATACATCATGAGATGCAATATGACTGGAGACATGGAGTGGGTAAGACATGATTTTTATCACTTCATTGAGTTTTGTTTTGTAGAAAGACAATTTTTAGAAGATTTTCGTTTTGTATAAATTGTATCTTAATTTTGATCAATGTTTTATTAACCAATTGCCTGTAGCCTATTTAATAAATAAGACGCAAATATATAGCAGACAATGTAATAAGGCACCGGCATGATCACTTGCATTGCACGTGAACTGGAGGGCGCCGAAACTCAGCTTGTGCATCACAGATTTGAGAAATATGCTATAGGCTATCTATTATAGAAAGCTTGAAAAGGCTACTTTTAAACGAAACTATTCAAAACGAAAAGAAATGGGCTACTCTCTGATTTTATCATATGAAATGTGTATTTCACATGCATTTCTCTCTGGCGTTCATGGCGAGTCCACATCGCCAACTCCATCTTTGCAGCGACACAGAAAACACCAGTTTATTAATAAACAATTAAATGTCTCCTTGCTATTTTGAACACATTCATACTTTTGCCGGTTCTTTGTGGCAAGCTTAATGCATGCGGCTGTGCGCCTGAGTGCGGCTATATTATGTACACGCTCATTATCCTGTATATAGCCTATTTAAGTAATAAAATTAATATAAAGGGGCGATTTGTCCACTGATGGCTTAAATGAACAACTACTAAAAAAACTTTAGTCGGAGGCAGCCCTTATTCCACATATTTTGGTACCAGCAGGCTATTCTGGGTTGAGCGAGTGACCCTGAGCGGAATGAGCGAGGGAGCGGAATATTCAGAAATGCGCTCTCCACTCACGTGCTCTGATCGGAACAAAGCATGACAAATTCAAACTTTATTTCATTTTCTCCGTAGCTTGAACACTCACTTAATTAGGCATAAGAGAGTTAGTTAACGCTGTCCATTTATTTATTTTTATTTCACGTTTTTAAAGTACAATATTATATTAGTCCACTGTCCACAGCCCCCCACTTGGGGGTGCTGATGCTATGACGAGGGGGCTGCAGCCCCCGCAGCACCCCCCTTCCCGCGCTACTGGTCGAGGCTTGGTCTTCCAACTGGTCTTCCAACATGAAAATTGAACCGAAGCACACAGCCAGGATAACCAAGGAGTGGCTCTGTAAGAAGCATATCAAGGTTCTGGCGTGGCCTAGCCAGTCTCCAGACCTAAACCCAATAGAGAATCTTTGGAGGGAGCTCAAACTCCGTGTTTCTCAGCGACAGCCCAGAAACCTGACTGACCTAGAGAAGATCTGTGTGGAGGAGTGGGCCAAAATCCCTCCTGCAGTGTGTGCAAACCTGGTGAAAAACTACAGGAAACGTTTGACCTCTGTAATTGCAAACAAAGGCTACTGTACCAAATATTAACATTGATTTTCTCAGGTGTTCAAATACTTATTTGCAGCTGTATCATACAAATAAATAGTTAAAAAAATCATACATTGTGATTTCTGGATTTTTTTTTTTTAGATTATGTCTCTCACAGTGGACATGCACCTACGATGACAATTTCAGACCCCTCCATGATTTCTAAGTGGGAGAACTTGCAAAATAGCAGGGTGTTCAAATACTTATTTTCCTCACTGTATATATATATATATATATATATATATATATATATGGGTGATTCTCCAACTATGGTACTTTTTCTGTCCAGGGGAACCTATATAAAAAAAAAAATTCAATTCTGTTGTTTTATATTAAATAGGAGGCATTTTATATGCGTTTTTTACTATTTTGCCTCTGTCCCTAGGCCAGACTTTGGGTCTTCAACCTTATCTCACTTAAAATCTAATACTGATATAATTTTAAATTCAAACAGAAAGTATGCATTTTAACCCAATTCATTCAAATCTAATATTCTTTTTATATTTCTTTTCAATTTGACATATTTTAAACATGTTTATGACATATTTAACACATCTCTTGGGTTCACTGTCATTTTCACCCCTCTGCATTAAATGCAATCCCAGGCTCAGTGTTCTAGATTTGTATACTCAGTAAACATAGTAACTGACACTCCAGAGGGAACCACATGGCAGAATGAAAGAATGGTCCCAGCAGAGGTTAATAAATTGGAGATATGTCAAGGTAAATATGAGAAATACTGCGAGTTTATTGTATGTCATTTCTGAACCGCTCATAATTCATTCCAATGGAAACATTTCTGGATTTTTACAATTTCATCAGGTGATATTTAAGATTATTTAATGCTAACTCTAAAACTAACACTAACAGGCTAGTCAAACATGAGATATTAGAGGGAAAGGGGGAAAATGTCTTTTCCACATCTGTCTCAATGGAAGTGATATAGACAGGTTGGCTTGGCAAGGACATTGTCTGTGCTTAAAAGCAAAGTAGTTTGCCTATAGTACTAAAAATATAGTGTTAACACATAAACTCACCCATATATATATATATATATATATATATATATATATATATATATATATATATATATACAGTAGTGTGAGATCAGATCATACCTGGCTGTTTTCAGACTCCTTGAAACAAAAATCTCACTGGATTACTACAATTAATGGCCAAAAGAACGTTTGGAAATGTAAACTGATATTTATTACTGACAAACTACAGAAAAAGATATGAATAACTGGCTTAAAACTATTTTTTTGTGAAAATACTAACGTGCCTATTAAAGGGGTGATATAATGCCCTTTTCACAAGATGTAAAATAAGTCTCTGATGTCCCCAGAGTGTGTATGTGACGTTTTAGCTCAAAATACCCCACAGATATTTTTATATAGCATGTTAAAATGGTCACTTTTTGAGGGTGAGCAAAAACGCACCGTTTTGTTTCTGTCCCTTTAAATGCAAATGAGCTGCTGCTCCCGGCACAGGGGGCGGAGCTTCAACAGCTTGTGTCCTTTTACCTCACACAGCAGTGTTGCCAGATGTACGATAATTATCGTATTTGTACGATAATTTTGACCTCTGTACGATGTACGATCAATAATGGAAAAAATCCTATAATGTACGATAATTTCAGAACTGTGTGACACTTCAAATGATGGTCGTTGTAATAGGGCTTCTCATTGATCTAGCTGTGGATTCTACGTCTACCGGGGGAAGAACGTGTAGAGAGAGGGAGCGAGAGACCTTGCGTGTGTGCGCAAGTGTGCCTCACGAAGCGCATGTAAGGACCCAACCAATCAATTGTAAGTGCGGGCGGGCTTTTATCTATACTCCCGAATCAGAACCGAACAACCCGCCCCCCCCCCCCCCCCCCCCAGATTTCTTGACGCCCAGAAATGACTTTGTTCAGGTTGGGAAGTCTGTCATTTTCACTCGTGTACGATCATTTTCTTCCAATCTGGCAACACTGTCACACAGGCATGCACTGAAAACTTCAAAAACATTTTAGCCTTTTATGTTCAAACCGGATTCAGACAAAGATATAGAGACTCAAGAAGAAGTGACAACATGTAGAAGCAACAGGACATTTCTGATTGGTTAATTGATGCATTTATGTAGATTATGTGGAGTTATCTTCTAGTCATTGATTAGCATATTCTGTCATGATAATCTATAAATTGTGTTCCGGGGGCGGGGTTTATGTAAATTATACGGTTAGTGATGTCACCAACCCGGGAGGAATGTTGGTGTAGTCTCTACCAGCCGTTTGTTGTAGTCCTTAAAAAGGAATTTCTTTAAAAGCAAATATCTCCCTTTGCTTTGAACTTTGAGCGTCGTAACTTTGCAGATGTTGTTTATGTTTAACCCTCTGATGGTTTATGGGGTCTTTTGGGACCCCAAATGACTTTTGCTCAAATTAAAAAAAAATGTTCCCTTTGTCCAAATGGTATGAAACCTTCTACGGCTCTCAACACTTTCTAGATCTACAAAAAAATAAATAAAGTGGAATGATATCTGTTTTTATGTTAGCGTGACAAAAATTGTGACACTCGTGGTCTTCGGGGTCTCTGGAGACCCCGCAATCAAAATAGACAAAATTCATCATCAAAATCAGAAACAATGCAGAACACATCGACAGAAATGGCACAAATAAAGTGGCACACTTCCACCAATGCAAAAAACATCCACAATGCTAAATTATATTGCTCACAACACGTGTGTATACACACACACACACACACATATAGAGGAATACATTTTTGAGACTATAAAAACTGTTCTCTTATCATTTGTAAAATAAAATCATCCAAAATGCAATACCACCACAAAAATAAATTGGTGACACTGACACATTGAAAATGTACACACACACACACACACACACACACACACACACACACACACACACACACACACACACACACTTGTAAGGCTATAATTTGTCAAATAAAATCATCCAAAATGCAGAACCAACACAAATATAAAGTGGTGACACTGACACCGACAATGTGTACTCGCACACTCTCTCTCACACACACACACACACGCACGCACACACACACACACACACAGGAACATTTGTAAGGCTATAATTTGTCAAATAAAATCATCCAAAATGCAGTACCACCACAAAAATAAATTGGTGACACTGACACATTGAAAATGTAAACACACACACACACACACACACACACACACACACACACACACACACACACACACACACACACACACACATACACACACACACATACACACACACACACACAGGAACATTTGTAAGGCTATAATTTGTCAAATAAAATCATCCAAAATGCTAAACCACTTCAAATATAAAGTGGTGTGGTGACACTGGCACATCGACAATGTGTACTCACACACTCTCTCTCTCTTTATCTCTCAGACACACACACACACACACACACACACACACACACACACACACACACACACACAATTGTGTGTGTCTAGAATCTAGAATTAGATTAAAAATAAATGATTGAAATAAATGATAAAATCTTAAGACTCCAACATTTCTCTTTGTAACATTTTGTTCAGGTTTGATTCTAATCATAATGTAACATTATTGAAAAACTGGGGGTTTTTTTGGTACAAAAAAATGCTAAACTTTGACAAAAATATTTTATTTTTGTTATAATTGTGATTTTATAATATTTAGATATGAATCCAACTGAATCCAACTTGTGAAAAGATATCTTTCAGGTAGTCTAATAGCAAATAGCATATACTGGAGCTCTATAGCCATCTAGTGGTTAAAATTATTATTTTTTATTTTAAAACTGCATTTTCCAAAAAATGGGCAAAAATGTTACATTAAACCATTTAAAATCATCCATGTTATCCCCATGAATGAAAGTTAGAAATCTGGGTCTTTTATAAAGTGAATTTTACATCAAATGCTGTTTTTTTTGTAAAAAGGCTATTTAAATATTTATTTATTAATTTATTTATAGAAAATTAAAAAATATCATAAATTCTCCAAAAACTGCACAAATGTTGAGTAAAAACATTAACAAACAGAATAAAATTACATTTGTAAAAAAAAAAAACTATTATCTTGTGACAAAATTAAATGTTATTTTCTGGGGTCTCTAGAGACCCCAAAACCCAGAGTGTAGACATAAATAAAGACCATCAGAGGGTTAAACAGCAACATTACACACTGACTAAAGTTAGAAAAGTATATGTACATTCATATTGAAAGATTATGTGTATTTCAGTTACCTTTAGTCAGTTTCAGATTTACATTGTTACTGTGCCTCAGATACAATCAACTGAAACTGTCTGTAATGGTGTGAACCAAATAGCCAATACAGACCCAAATAGCCCATAGAAACTAGGGATGTCCCGATACCACTTTTTCACTTCCGATACCGATACCGATGCCGCAGCTTTGGCTATTTGCCGATACCGATATCAATCCGATATTTTTATTTTATTCTTGAACTAATACTAATAATAATAAAATATAATGGAAGCACTTTGCTCAATTAGCCACATAAAAACACCTCACTCAAATGGAGAACAAATACTTCTCCAGTATATAGTCCACAACAACAGCTGATAATGAAAGACTGCCACCCTTTATTCAAAAGGCCTTGAGATATGTTTGGTAATTGTACCTGAATTAATTTAAAATTAATTTGCTATATTTCAGATCAATATATTTGTTTCCTTAAAATTTTAATTAACTTTAACTTTATTCTCATCTGAATTATAAATAATTTATTTCTGTATAAAATAATACTACTTTTAAAAACACATTTGATTTTCTTTTTTATTCAATGTAGAATGTGTAACTTCAAAATAAACAGATTAGTGCCCTGTTTAGGACAAGAAATGAAAACCAATGCAATGATGAATGTCCAAAAGATGAGATCATTTTTGCTTTTAAACAGTGTGTGTGTGTGTGTGTGTGTGTGTGTGTGTTTTTGGTTGGGTGACAGTTACAGTTTGACAAGAGTTTACAGTTTGACAAAAGCACAATGTTGTGTTTTACACAAATATAAGTAGGCTAAACACTTTTTGCAGTTTTAATGATGTCCTGTATGAAAATGACGGAGTATGTTTTTATGTTTCCACTGTTCGATCGCGCCCGTGCCTCTCTCTCTGACACACACACACACCAGCATTGCAATCTTGACATACGCAGCCTGTTCATTTTGCTGCGTTCACACCAAACGCGAATAGAGCGTCAAATTTGCGTCTATCGCGTCTAGTTCGATGCTTGAACAGTTTGAATCCATTCGCGCGCCCAAAGCGAATAGGACGCGCCGCGCGCGTATAATGATAAAGTGAGCGTTTGAAGCGATATAGACGCGCGTTCAGAGCTAAGGCGAGCTACAGATTAGGTGTCCCTAAAGAACCCGCATATGCGCGTATCTAACAGTAACGTTAGTTCCGTATTACATTAATTAATGTGCACGCGAGATTTATTTATTTTTATACCGTGTATTCTCTGTGTAAATCCATGCACCGAACGTACGTTCAGTACGAATACGTACCGTTCCACCCCTAATGGATATCGGATCATAGGTATCGGATAAATTTTGTTCTCCCCTCCGATATCCGATCTACCATTTTGGGCCAGTATCGGATTCGGCACGATACCGATGCCGTGGATCGGATCGGGACATCCCTAATAGAAACTGAGGTGTATGCCAGACGGCCCACACAAGTCTCTGACAGACCTTTGGGTTAAGATTGAAGGCCGACATGCTGACATCACTGCTGAAGAACTGTGCTACACTCATAGACTGTAAAAAATATGGACAAAGCGTCTGTGACGTCACCCATAGACTTTCTGAAGAACTGTTTTGAGGCCGGCCTAGGGCCAAGATGGCGCTGGTCTGAGGAGGCTGTTCTGAACTCTTCTGTCAGAAAAGTGTAGGTTTTTGACAACACAACCTAATTACTTTGACTTGAAACTGGTGTAATGATGGCTTGAAAGTAAGGTGAAACCATTTTTGGTGCTACGGGGCAGCAGTGTTGAGAAAATATGCTCACCATATAGCCGACATCATTTATTTTATTTTTTTAAAGAACCGGCAAAAGGGAAAAGTCACAACTGGCGGTAAGCTAGGCTAAAGTTTTGTCAACACAGGAACGCATGCCAGAGGGTGAAAACAATGGAAGACAACTCTAACGTCAGTACCACAGAAGTTTCTATGGAAGACTCAGGTAAAGAAGATGTATCGAATAAACTTGACGTTAACCCAGGTGACATTCTTTCCACCTCACCTCATATCTCTAAGAAACCTGCCACAAAGAAGAAGAAGCGCGAGCACAGTAATGGTAATGGTGACAGTGAAGAGAATGGCCATGCGGACATTGTGGCTGCTATCCAAGATTTAGCAAAAAGTTGTGGTGACCTAGGGAAAAAAATTGACAACTCATTCCATAAAATTTCAGTCATAGAACTGACAACAACTGAAACCTCTAAGCAAATTGAGAAACTCTCATCTACTGTTCAACAATTTGTGGTGGACGTTGAGCAACATAAAGAAACACGAAGCAAGAGATTGAAAATCTGAAAAAAGAAAACCGAATCCTGAGGGAAGGAGTCGCCGACTACAAGCGCTATAGCTAGAGATGGGCGCTAAAGCTGCACGGGCTAAAAGAGGAGGGAAACGAGGATGTGAGAAGGGTGGTGATTACTGTAATTGGAAAGGTTGCTCCTGGGCTACAGGAATACCTGGAGGAGAGGATCGACATTGCCCATCGTGTCGGCCCTAAAAAACAGGATGGTCCCCACAGATCTGTCATTATTCTGTTTGCACTCCGCCGCATCCGTGATGCTGTTTGGAAGAGCGCCAAAGGGAGCAGGTTCTTACGTGACAAAAAACTGCGGCTTACTGAGGCTTTGTCTCCAGAGGACAGAATTGCCAGAGAGAAGCTCTGGCGCCTGGTTAAAAAAGCAAGAGAGGAGGGGAAAAAAGCTTCTTTCCTTGGCCCACTTGCTCTAATTGATGGGAAAAAGATCAACTACGCAGACATTGATTAACTACTTTCTGAACTGACATTTGATGGACGGAAATCTGTATGATGACTTCTCATCCCCTGTGATCCCAGAGTGAATCTAACGGTCTTACTGTCATCGGAGCTGCAGACCGGTAGAACTAATGATGGGTCTTCCTTCGGTTCAAGAAACATTAACGTCGTTATGTAAAAAAAAATAAATAAATAAATAAAAAATAGAAAATAACAAAAGGAAAGGAAATTAGTATTTTGTTTTTGTCCTGAGACGAATTAAAGGTTCTCACCCAAATATGGGCTAGTGGCCAATATGTTTTTTTTTGTGATTATTTGGTCCTAATGTTTGGTTCTGAAATTCTCTAATTAACCGTATACAATATGTTCTCCTAAAGGAGTTAGTAAATTTAAAAGTAATACCTTAAGTTTATATGTATAATTAAACTAAGTTGATATAAGTAGTATATACATGGCTATGTTAAAGGCAATTTATAATTTTGTTTCTTATTATACCAAATCAAACATATGGTGCCTTAATATAGCCTACATTTACTATAGTCGCTATTTGTTAACCATAATGTTAATGGTTGTGTATCAATCCTTTTTCAACGTTTACTTAAACACTTCTTACATTTCTTGTTACTTGTTAGTTGAGTTTGTTTTAGTTTATGTCTTTTTTTTCTGTTTCTGTTTTTCAAATTTATTTGATGGATGTTAAGTTAAATTCTCTTACTGTGATGTCATTGAATGTCAGGGGTATACGGGACTCTGTAAAAAGGAAAGCTGTTTTTTTATTTTGTAAAAGAAGTGAGGCTGACTTGATTCTACTTCAAGAAACACATTCCTGTGAATCGGATATTAAGTTTTGGAAAGGGCAATGGGGAAATGGAATTGACTGTAGTCATGGCACT
Organism: Squalius cephalus; assembly: GCF_949319135.1. Classification (NCBI taxonomy): domain Eukaryota; kingdom Metazoa; phylum Chordata; class Actinopteri; order Cypriniformes; family Leuciscidae; genus Squalius; species Squalius cephalus. The sequence goes on from NC_137129.1 coordinate 41,786,204, forward strand.
AATCACTCAGCTGGGGTCTCTATCTTTCTACATAGATTTAGAGGAGATATTCTAGAGGTGGTATCTTCTGATGATGGCAGATGGTTAACTATTGTTATTAGGCAGGATAATGCAATCCTTATGTTTATGGTCACAACTCACGCTCTCGGAACAAAGGGCTTTTTTCCCACATAGTCACAACTCTTGCAGAAGAATTCAAACTCCCTTTTAATTTTAGGTGGTGACTTTAATGAATGTGCTGATGATGCAAAAGACAGGTATCCTCCCCAAATTTGCCAACTTTCACAAAGTAACAATCTGACTTTAAATTTTTGTTGTGACTTATCTCTGACTGATGCATGGCGCTTTTTGAATCCTGATATGTTGAATTTTACTTGGTCTAACATAAGTTTGTTGTGTGAATCTAGAATTGATCTTTTTTTAATTTCAACAAATGCTCTTCATCTTCTTAACAACTTGTCTCATTCTTCTGCCCCTTTATCAGATCATGAAACAAATTATTCTAAAATTGGGCGATTCACAGGAAACTGCAAACTTAAGAGGTTACTGGAAATTCAATAACTCTCTTCTCCAGGGCGTCAACTTCAATGATAGTGTTAAAAAAAATAATTGAAGAAATATTTAATGATAATACAAATTGCAAATTCAAGCAAAAATGGGAATACTTTAAATATATGGCTAGATGTGCTGCTATTAAGAGAAGTAAATAACTTAAATTCCTTAGATATCAAAAAGAATCAGAATTATTTAATAGAATTAATATGCTTTTAACTAAAAGTACTGTATCTCCTGAGGAAGAAATGGAGTTAAAGGAGATACAACTAAAAATAGATCAAATGTATAGAGATTTAGCTAAAGGCGCATTTATAAGATCTAGAGCTAAATGGCTGGAAGAGGGAGAAACCAACTCCAGTTACTTTTTTGCTCTGGAAAAAAGAAATGGAAGGAGGAAATCACTGGATGTTCTTGATATTAATGGAACTCACTGTTCAGACACAACAGAGATTTCCAAATTTGTCTTTTCATTTTACAGTGCCCTTTACACTTCCTAATTTGATGATTGCAAATGTGAAAATTTCATTTCTAAATTAAAGAGGCTATATGCGATTTTCTGAAATTTAAACTCGCGACTGACACCTGTGGCCAAAAAACGGAACTGCTCTTCCTTTCTGCTCGCTCTCGTACGTGCACACTTCACAAGTCATCCGCTGCAAAGAAGTCAACATTATGTTTACAGAGGTAAGAACAGTCAAATACATATATTGTTTGAGAAACTAAGTTTGTTTGCTGACTAGCGGTGGTGGCAGAGTGATCTGAAACGTTTAACATGAACGCGCTTGACGTCACATCCGCAGACAGCGCGCGAAAAATCCGACCCGACAGAAAATAGGAAAAATAGGATACAGGCTTATAAGGTGCACCCACTGTGAGCTGACAAGGTGTCAGTATGCTCATCAGGAGATGTTTGAGTCATAAATGGTCAAATAAAAAGGCTATTGTTACGTTTATTTTGGGGAAAAAGTTGCATATAGCCCCTTTAATGAAGGATGTGCCTGCTATTAAGGATGACTTTAAAACACTTTGTGACTCAGAGATTACTTTGAATGAAATTAAAACAGCACTTTTTTCAATGAAAAAAGGGAAAGCACCCGGTATTGATGGCCTTTCAGTTGAATTTTATATTCATTTTTGGGACCTTATTCAAAATAATTTATATTACATGTATAAAGAATGCATCAGTCAGAGAGAAATGAGCAAAACGATGAAACAGGTGATTATCTCCTTAATACCAAAACCTGATAAAGATGTTTTGCTAATAGATAATTGGCGGCCCATTACTCTATTGACTATTGATTATAAAATCTTGGCTTTAGTTTTTGCAATCAGATTAAAGACCGGACTTGATAATATTGTTGCTGAACCCCAGTCAGGTTTTATTAAGGGACGGCATATTAGTAACAATGTTAGACTTGTATTAGATCTATTGGACTATGCAGACTCAATACACTCTAAAGCTTTCATCCTTTTTTTAGACTTTTATAAAGCCTTCGATACCATTGAACATGGTTTTCTTATAAAATGTCTCAAGTTGTTTGGTTTTGGAACGGCATTTGTAGAGATGATTGATATGTTTTATAAAGGTATTAATAGTTCTCCAATAGTACATTTCAACACATCTCCTAGATTTGATATAAAGCGGGTGTTAGACAAGGTTGCCCTATTTCGCCCTTTCTTTTTATTTTAGTTGTTGAGTTGTTATCCAGGAACATTGTATGCAATTCTGATTTTAAAGGCATCTCCATATTTGATAGGGAAATTTAAATTTCGCTACTGGCGGATGACACAACACTTTTCCTTAAAGATAAAGATCAGCTACCAAAAGCTAATGAACTAGTCGAACAGTTTTCTGCAGCCTCAGGTTTAAAACTTAATATATCTAAATGTGAATTATTGCCTGTGCATGATTGTGAGGATACCTCGATAGGAAGTGTTCCTGTAAAGAATGTAGTGAAATATTAAGGTATTTATTTATCCTGGAATCTTTCATCCAGACAACATTTGAACTTTAATGAGAGAATTAAAAAAACTAAGAATATATTTAACCTCTGGCTTCAAAGAGACTTAACGATATATGGTAGAGTGCTTTTATCAAAAGCCGAGGGTCTGTCTCGTTTTGTTTACCCTTCACTTTCTCTTTTTGTTAATGAATCAGAAGGAGGTCTTGAAGTTTTAAATTTCATTGATACTGTTAATACTTTTAAAATTAACTGGCTTAAAAGATGCCTGGCAAACCCTAATTCTGTATGGTTTCTTATCCCCAACTACATTTTTGAAAAAATTGGTGGTCTCTCTTTTGTCTTGATATGTAATTACTATCCAAACAAACTTCCTGTTGCATTATCTAAGTTTCATCAGCAGTCACTTCTTGCATGGAAACTATGTTTTGTCCACAATTTTTCTCCTCGCAGAACTTTCTTATGGAATAATATTGATATAACTATTAGAAATTCTTCTCTCTTCTATCCAAAGTGGTTCCAAAGAAATATCGTAAATATCTTGTCGTTGTTTGATGAACATGGCTCCATACTGTCATATGAGAACTTCATGATACAGCACAGTTTTCCCATTCCTTTTAAGGAATACAACGCGGTCATTAAAGCCATCCCTTCTGGTTTGATTCTTCTAATTAGAAGTCATGTTCTTTTTAATAAAGTAAATACCTCATATGCTCAACCTACATTGTCTTTGAACGGCATTAAATTACTTAATAAAAAAATGTAACAATAAATGTATTCGTCAAATTTTGCAAAGTAAAAACAAGATTGTTCCAAGAGGAAAATTTTACTGGAATTCACAGCTGGATGATATAAATTGGAAAAAAAGCATGGGTTTTACCGCATAAATTTTGCATTTCCAACAAGGTAAAAGAAGTTCATTTTAAAATCTTACATAAAATTTATCCTGTAAATTCTATAATATCCAAATATGTGGATGTTGATAGCTCTTGTTCCTTCTGTGGACGCACTGATGAAACTTTTACTCATCTTTTCTTTCATTGTGATTCTACAAAGAAGTTCTGGTCTGATTTAAAGCTTTTCATATTCCATCCCCCCATGATAATTTATAACTTTTCTCTCAAGGATGTAATATGTTACTATGATAATAGTAAGGATCAGCCTCTAATCCTTGTGGTTAACTTTTTTTATTTTATTGGGGAAATTTTTCACCCATAAACAGAAATTCTTAGGGTCTCAACCCTCATTTCCTCTATTTTTAGTGGAATTTAAATCACTTTTCAATTCTCTTACTAGGGGTGTAAATCGGAGCCTACATGACGATTCGATACGATACCGATTTCTTAAGCCAACGATTCGATTCTTTTCGATACTTCAGAATTCCCCGCGATACGATTCGATTCGATTCAATACTAGATTTTTACATGATATCTATTAAGTTTCATATAAATCAACAAAAATAATAAATAATTTGCCTTTTATTGAGAATGCAGAATACAATTGCAATGCATGTCACAAAGAAATTGTTTTTCCACCTCCACGAATGAGACAAGTGTTGTTCATTATGTTTGTTGAGGTAAATTGTAGTTTTCCTTGCTTTACCCCGGTCTTAAAGTAAAAAATATGACTGTGAAAAATAGTACAATTAAATTAAATACATTTATGGTGAGATTACTACAATTTATTTAATTAAACGCATTTATGGTGAAATTGCTACATTTTCATGTCAATCTGTGTTCATTTTGACCACGAACCATGCGCTGTCACTTTACAGCGCGTGCAGCACAGCACAAATAGACTCGGTGCGGAAACGATATCTGCAATGCTGTATAGCCTATGCACCGCAGCTGGAACGGATAAACGGACCACAACCGCGTGCAGTGTGAAAGCTCTGACCTGTTAACATGGGTACGGAAAAAAATACGCACTGCAAACGTATGTGTGAAACGGGCGCAATCAGACAAACGGCAACTCTTACCACTGCTCCATCTGTTTTCCTGAAGCCAAAATACTTCCACACCCATGACTTGACGCCGACTGGAGTGTGTAACATTTCACTGTCATTGCCAGCTCGCTCTGACGGTTCCATCGCTCTTGAAAGTCAGACTCAACAATGTGTCCTCTGAACACAGATAGACTATGAAACGTAACGCGTGTGAAGTAGAAGACAATAATGAGGTTAGCGCCACCCGCAGCTTAGTAGGTTGTACGCATATGTCGGAGTGGATGCTGAAAATAGACAGGCGGCAAAATAAACACATTAATCGATTCTCTTGCGGACGCATCGATACATCGAATCGTCGGCTGTATAATCGATGCATCGATACGAATCGATTAATATTTACACCCCTATCTCTTACCCTAATAGATAATAAGAAAAGTAGCCTAATAGATTTATAGAATCTTATAAAAATATATTTGGAAAGCTTCCCTGATATTATGGTAATTAATTTACCCTTTTATATATTGTTTGTGTAAGATGAATTTACTATTTATGTATTTTGTGGTTAAATATCTTTATTTGTATTTTTTTTTCTATGAATTGTATATGTTTATGTGGGTTGTTGTGTAGGCTATATATAATTTATATAATTTTTTATATTTACATATTTGTGATATGAGAAATATGTCAATTCTTTGTATTCTGTTCTGTGTTCGCAAGTATCTGACAAATTTTTGTAATCTATACTAAAACTTAATAAAAAATAAAAAAGTTTTGAGGCCGTTTATGGGGGCTATGGGCGGCGCCATCTTGTAAAATCTTGGGAAATCCTAACCCCGCCCACCTTCTGGCCAATCCATATATGGGTAAAAGGGCGGGCTTTGTGTGAGACTGAGCCGGTGTGATGAGTCCGGGCTAACGTGAGCTGTTTTTGTGTTATTATGTGGTAGCTTTATGTAGAATGCTAAATCCCGCAGCTATAATCTCAAGTTGCGTCAGCAGAGGAGAAAGACCGCGAAATTTTAAAATACTACTGTTATTGTGTCACGAAATGTAGTTTTAAGAGTTTTTCAGTCGAGAATGTAGTTGTTTTAATCTCAAATATGTTGTTTGTTTATACAGATAGCGCCTATTTAAAATTTTGATCTGACGTTTGCAGAGTTGTGAGATCCAAGCGATCACCGGGCGCTCAGCGCTATGTATCCGCCTGGAATAGCCTTACCTCGGCTAGTGCTGCTGACGTTTGCCGCTGGTTGATGTCTCTAGTCTAGTGGAGTGGTTAAACATGGGATATAATTCGTCTTGTGTAGGCTATATCTAATGGACGATCTTTGATCTCATTAATATATAATTTGTTCCCCTGGCAAATCGTTTTATGGCTTCTTATACCTTTTAGGCTACTTATACTTTCATAATGGCTGTCTAAGCTAACTAAAAAACACACTAACAACGAGAAATGTTTAATTTCACAAACTATAGCTTCGGTTAAATACTAGTATATGAAACGTATAAGTTAAAATACATGCTAACTGTTGCAGTGCCACTGCCCACAAACATTGATGCTAAATGATGTCCTCCTGAACTTAGGTCACACTCACACACAAAAAGACAAGCTAAATAAAGTGATCTGATCAGAACTTACTCTTTTTTATGTTGTGAAACATCAAATTCCACTCAGTGCAGGCCTTGAATGTTTGAGGTATTGGTTGCGTTCAGTGTGACGATCCCATTTCTCTTTGATTTCTTTGGCTTTGGGGCTTATATCAATCCACTGCATAGTTTCATAATTAAAGGCAATAAAATCTTCTCCATCAAATCCATATTCATCAAACACAGTCAGATTCACTGATCCATCAGGAAGTTTCTCCAGTTCACAGCCAATTATTCTCTGAAGAACATGATCTACAATCACAGATCAACACTCATGAGAAACTCACAGTAAATATAATGTCTGATAATTAATAAGAGTAAAGCATGAATCTCACCAGAACACAGTGAGTCTGTGCAGTTTGACAGAGTCCTGATCTGATGTATGAACCAGTCTCTAGAATCAGGAGGATCTTCAGGAGCTTCAGTCCAGTCTTTATCAGTCAGAATCCAGACTCGTTCTTCATTACTGAAGTGTTTGATCCGTCTGTCATCATAAACACACACAGCACTGAACTCTGGGAATGAGTCTGATCTGGTCAGGACTGTAAACTTGTAGTGGAGGAAGTGTTTCTCTGAGGAACATACAGTAGAAAAAAAAAATGGTGGATAAAACTAACTTAAAAACTGAAAACATACTATACTATAAAGTATACTGTAAAACTGTATTTTATTTTACATTATATTTATATTTATATATAAACTAGCATAGAGTCTTGCTGTACATAAAGCAAGATTGATTTTATATTGTTTCTATGTTGATTCAATGTTAAATAAGTGATTTAATTATGGTTGAAATAATATTGATTTTATGACCATATTGATTGATTTTTCATCGTTGAAATAACATTATTTCAGGGTGCAAACCTGATGAAAAATCAATGTTAAATTTCAACATTGAATCAATGATCTTTTGGTTAATGCATTAACATTGATTCAATGTTGGTCTGCTATCTGGGTAAACTTGTAGTGGAGGAAGTGTTTCTCTGAGGAACATATAAAACACAAACAACACTTCATGTTACAACACTTCAAAAATAAGGGATTTCATTGCGTTTCATTAAGGTCTTTCCCCCATTTATTAATTTTATTTATTTTTTATTCTTACTAACTCAAAACTATGGAACGGAAGTAGCCTACATTTTAATAATATTACGGGGTTTTTTTTCTTCATATAAAATAAATGTAGCCTTGGTGCGCATAAGAGGTCAAAACTTTTGACCGGCACAAGTGTATATTTCTTACTGTTACTTAACTTCACTGTAATAGCTGTATTGTTACCAAATTCATTGCACGCATCACCTGCTGTCCTGATGGTTATACTACACTTATTTTAGATAAATGTATTTTTGCTTAATTTAATTATTTGTATGATTTTTTTTAAATAAAAAAAAAAATCAATAACTTAACTAGAATAAACTACATTTTGTCCACTGTGAAGGAAAGCTCGTTTTGAAGAAAAAAAAATGGGTAGTAGATGTCTACGTTACTACGATTTAAATGAGGCGTATTTTTTTAGTAGCCTAAAGGTTTAGCTCACAAGTTATTAATCCGGTAATTTTGAATCTGTGAATTTAAAATCCATTTGACCATCCATTTGACCATTGAAAGTAGCTGTCAAATGCACCGAATTGAGTTGAAATAGTCGTGGCTATTGGACCCGCACCCGCACGCATTCTACCGCAGCATCACATATTAGCGCATGCAGGACTGTGGCTGAAACTATTTTAAGTAGTTTAAACGCAGACTCGAAAGTTTAAACATTTGTATTAATTATTTGACTTTTAAAACTGCTTTTTTTATGCGAGTAGCCTACTTCTCTATGTCTCAAACGGAGATAATTTCCTGCATCAGTTGAACTGAACTCACCTCCATGGCTGATGATATTGGCGCTCCATGAGATCGTGTGCAGAAACACAGTTAAAGCGAGTAGAACAGAAACTGATTTCATGTTCCAACAACAAAAATCATCTTCTACAGTCCTCTTTTCCAGCATCGGGCCATTATCACGAGAAAGACTGTAGATTTGGCTGAGCACAGTTTATGCATTATTAGTTTAAATATGCTATTTTAGCTACTAATTTTAAGTCAGCATATTTAACAGAAATTCGAAACGTCCACGGTGCTCTTTTTTTCGTTGAGTCTTGGAATAATCACCAGCACAGTTCAGCGCATCGATAGAAACCATCTCTTGCATCCGAGAAAATAAACTTTCCCGAAGTTTAAATCGATGTGAAATGCATTCGCTGTCAGAAGGCAGAAGAAGCGCGAGTAGCCTGGCGTTAAAATCCTCCAGCAGCTTGATCACAAATTCAGTTATCCCGTATGACCACCGGAGAATCCCGTCCGAGTAAATTAATACGGGTCCGTTCACGGTGTGGAGGAAATAGGCTTGTTTGAGATGAGCAAAATCTGCGCAGAACCGATCACCGGTGATCATCGCGAGATGCATGCCGGTTAGAAATGTGTCCGAGTGCGATCCGCCTTGCTCTGATGTCATGCTGACGTATGTCAAAAATCAAGGCGCAAGTGTCGGATTCTGCAGTCGAGCGCAGTTGCTCTCCACCGACTGCGCTGATCAAAAGCATGATGGGAAACGACTTGCTGACGACACAGCTTAATGCTCATTGGTTTAAACAACTGTGATGTATTGTTCTCTTTTAAAATGTTTTGATTTTAAAACTCTAATTTCAGGTTTTATGTGTATATGTTATGTGTGAATATTCCCAAACTGTCTGACAGTTCGATCTCTTTAGGTTATGCAATTTCATTTTTATAAAATAAATAAATAAATAAAAACATATGTCTGTAAAGAAAAAAAAAATATTGATAAACATGTATTTGGAATGGAATTAAATAAGTACTTTGGGTGTCTTGTTCATTTTATTTATTTTCATATAAAAGCAACAGAACTTGAATTACATCCAGATTATTAGCAACACTGTGCACGAGCGTGAATCCCGCGATATCCATCTTTGATCTCACAGGTGTCAGATCCACTACGAGAAGAGAGAACTGTCCGGCTTGCCTGCGCTTTTTTCACTCCTCCTCTCACTGCAGCCGCCTACTCTCGACTACATTTCAGGCGAGGCAAGGCGCATCTCAAACAAGCCTAATGAGTTTGACTGACAGTTTAGAACCCCAGTACTATGCCTGATCTAAATCTGTTCTCGCGATAACTTGTAGCTAACGTGAGCTGTTTTAGCTTTATGTAGAATGCTGAATCCTGCTGCTATGTACAAGATAAGATATCATCCATTATATTTATTGGTGTTCATTCCCCCCAAAAAGAAAATAAATAATAATTATAATATTACAACATTTCTCCATCCATCCAGCCATCTTCATCCGCTTATCCGGACATTTCTTTCAAATATTTTGTAGCCCTATATTTCATCAGATGGTCTCAGGGTTGCCAACTTCTGGAAAGGAAACAACGGACAATCGTGGTTCTTTAAGGACGGTTATAAGACCGGGGACACTCAAATTAGGCTACACGTGGATGTCATCTCAGCATCTGCAGTTATGTATAAAAGGTTCTCAGACATAAACACATTTGGGTCATTTTTGGGTCTCAAAATGTTGTTAAATTTATTTATTTTTAATCTTAAGAAAGACAAACATAAATATTACATGTGATGGATGTATATTATTTACTGAGTAATTTACTGATTTGTAGAGTAAATGACAAAATGACAATTTTCACCTGAGATTCGGAATCAGATTATAATAAAAATGACTTTACCAATCTCTGTGTAATACAAAAAATAATGATGCTGTTCTAAGTCTATTCATGAAATCTGTTTACTTTAGCAATCTTTGTTGCATTATATGCCAATGGTGGAAGTTCAGAAATGTGAAAAGCACTTCCTTTTGCCCAAAGTTTGCATGCCAGTAACTCATATTAAATATGTTTTAATATCCATTTAGAATAATTCTTAACTTTTCTTTTGGTTTCTTAGTTTTTTTAATGCCCAGTATGTTTAATTTCCAGAGATATGGGGATCTCAGTGTGGCTCCATTAGAAAATTGGAACACATTTTCAATTTCATCAATATTTTCTGAAGAACAAATAATGCTGAAACTATATAAATTGTTGTTGTTTTTTCTAGCAACTAAATTGAGCATTGCTGAGTGCCATAAATAGTAGCCTCTTATTCCAAAGTTGCCTGTGACTCTAAAAGTATTAAATATATCTTCATACCCTTCTATATTCTCATTCTTAATACAATTTAGTTTTTTAATCTTCATTTTAAAGGCCCTAAATTGTTCAATCTAGGCCTAGGGCCTATAATGTGGCTCCATGTGCAAAAAGTTGGATTTTACCTTTTTTCTACACCATTGGATATTAAAATGTTGCCAATAAAGCATTTTTTTAACAATGGCACTTCAAAATTGTAACTAAATGTTGTTGCAACCAGGCCTACTGACATGAATAAATGAAAATGCATATTTTTCAGATAGAGAGAGGATTAGTAGGCCTATATGGGCTGCTTTTGGTGCTTAAGACTTTATTGGTTATTTTGTTTCAATAATGAGGTCCTTCAATGTTACTTCAATGAAAAATGTTTATGGCTATTTAACAACATTAACTTCGGCTTCAATAGTGAAAGAAAACTTCCCTTTTTGATCAAGTTTTCCCTCAGGTAGATTGCATGTTTTCTTGCGTGGATGAATGTTGGACTCATGAACGATAATCGCGTTGTTTTGATTAGCTCAAACTGATTAGCCGGAATTAAAACCCGGCTAATCAAAAAGAAAATACTCCGATATTTAAATGTGATTTAACAAAGTTGATCATGATAGGAAGAATTCGATTTTACTCCCATGGGTCCCAGTGTAAAAATGCACCGTTTCATACAGCGTTTGTTTTGCAGAGTTCTTCAGTCAGTCCACCATCTCGACTGCATTAGGCCAGTGTCTCCAATAGTGCCCGCGTGGAGCCAGTGAGTTGCCTAGCTGCTATAAGCACATTCTATAAATAGCCCCAACTTGCCAATTCATAGATGCCACCTACGTCACTATAAATAGAACGCCGCCATATTTGCGACCGACTCGCCCGGTATGGCCGCCCAAACTGCCCATTTGAATGAGCGAGAGAGACAGAGATACCTGGAGAAAAATTCTATTTTAGGCTCCGATTCTTATTTGTTACCCCCAGTTTTCTTTAGTCCATTATTATCTGCCCCAGGCTTATCCCATTTGGCCTTTCATGATATAGAAATACTTAAGTCATAGAGCTTCATAGCGCGCGTTCATGAGAGTCGAGGCGATGTCATGAATGAATCTATGAATCTGCAGCTGTTCGGCTGGCATGAATGAATCTATCTAATCCGTCCATCAGCACAGCCAAAGACATCAACCGAATATCATAAAAGACTGCCATATCTGTCCGAAAGAACAGATGTTCAATTACAGAGAAGAAGGTTTAATACACACAAATATCGAAATGAAAGACTCTTTCGAGTCGAATCTTTTTGAATGATTCGGCTGCGATTAAAAGCTATCAAGAGGTAAGCTCATCATGATTATAATATAACTACTCAAATTGCAGTTTGTTCGTCACATAAAGCTATCATATGAATAAATAACGATATTAATATAACGGACGAGTCGTATTAGATCACTTTTATGATAGGCTACTTTTGTGATGTTTTTTTGTCTTTTATTTATTTTATTTATTTTTTGCGTGACAGCCCCCAGTAGGCTAACGTTACTCATTCACTTTCATTACATCGACAAGAAGAGTCTCCATTAGGCTAACTTACATATTCAAAAATGTCCCTTTTGTCTTCCACGGAAAGTAAACTTAAGGATTTGAACATGAAGGTGAGTAAATGACGTAAGAATGATCATTTTTGGAAGAACTAACGTTAACGTTAGTCCTAAAATATGCATTTCAAGGCTGAGATTATGCATCGTCTGCAGAGATAACGTTAACGTAACTTACACAATATAACATCTAAAGCGCATGTGACGAAGACAATATCTTTATGAACTTCAGAAAAATATGTATTAGATTTAGGTAGGTATAAATAACAGGCAGACAGACAGACAGTTCAAAAACAAAACAACCCCAAATCTTACTAACTTACCATGATAAAGTGCATTTAAACAGATAACAATAAAATGAAGACAAAACATTATCTGTCGATATCTGTCTATAATGTTGGCCACTGAGAGTATAATGGAAATATAATTAACCACAAACCAACATGAGACTTCAAGTCTTTTAAATAAATGATTCTCTCTTCTCTCTTCTTTTGGTATAGAATAAAATACCAGTTCAGTGTTCCTCTTTCAGCTGTTTTTGCAGCCAACTGCACAACATATTGCAGGCATTACTGAGACCGTCGGTCGCAAAGATGGCGGCGCAAAGCTACAGTGACGTCATGTGAATCGAATGAATAGCGATCCACTGTAAATCGGGAATCCAGACTTCGACTAAATGGTATAATTGCCTATTCGTGCCGGTACGACTTAAATTTTGCACCGTTGCCTCTACAAAATTACTCAACTCTCTGGTTATGCGCTGCCTGTCATTTGCAACGTTGCCTATGAGAAACATCAAACGGCAAATGCTTCAAAAGTGTAGGCCTAATGAAACTTTTTTTGAACTGCAGCGCGGAGCATTATCAGCTCGGCCCAGTGGGCTGATGTCGATCACACGAACATTATTAAACAGAGCTGCGCGATCCACTGTGAAGCGCATGAATTCAGCGCAGAATTCTTTATCTCTATTATAAACCCACACATGAGTCTGTGATTTAAACTATTTTTTATTTTTATATATTTTTTTTATTACAGTCTATGGTTTAAAGCAAGATGAAACAGCGCTGATATTCTCAACATATTGCAAAAAAACAGGAGAACATCCAAGAAGAACAAACTAGTTTCTCACCACAATTAATACATTTACTGTAGTAAAACAAACTTTTTTGGCAGAAATGTGCCGGTAGGCTATATATTCATATTGAATGCTGTTATAGTAATATAGTCATGTATACATAAATGTCTCTGAGTGCAATGTAGCCTAATTATTACACTTTGTGTTTGTGTAGAAGCTATATGCTATTTTCTCCCCTTATTTTTTTTTATTATTATTATTATTTTTTGCATTTATTTATTTATTTTGCATTTATATTTATACTAAATGTTTGGGCTACAGTTTTTAGTTACACATAGGTTTGTTTGTTTGTTTGTTTTTTACTGTGGTAGTGAAGAGCCATGCATGGGCATGCCACTCTGTAAGAACAGTATACATTTTAATGGACAAGTAAGAAACAACTCAGTTGTACTGTCAGAATATTAAAATATTTAAAAATGAGGTTTTTACACTTTTTACAGATGCAGTTTATTTAAACAAATGTAGGCCAAATTAATCCTGACTTAAACTTTTTTTTGTTTTACTGTCCATTTCCATGATGAGACAAAATCAAACACTTCTTGTTGCCATTGTGGTGGCAAATGACTCCTAAAATTGTGTGGCAGTTTAATAATGTGAATTTCAGAGAGAAAATTATAAATGTACATATTTCAATATATATTTTCATAATTTTTCAGGAATTGATGTTGAAATTTTTTTTAAACGCTTGTAAGTAAACTAGAATCAAGATATTCTGCGATTCACTAGAATCAAACGATATGATGGCAACGTGTTTTTCATAACTCAAAATAATTAACCAATTGTATTGTTTTCCAACTTCCAATTTCCAATTCAAGGTATATGAGATTGAAGTAGAGATTTTAAAAATGAAATCTTGAAATGACTCGTACAGCCATTTTAAATGACCTGATTTGAAATGATCTGATGTTTTTATGTTGATTTAGGTGATTTTATTTTTACAGTGAAGGTCATAAAGATTTGAATATTGCTGATTGTGTCATCATTGGTGATGATAATGGTGATAAACAACCTCTGTGATCAAAGAGAGAATTAGAAACAGTCAAAAACACAAACACGGACAAAAGCTAATTAAAGTGATATGATCAGAAATTACTCTTATATGTGTTGTTAACTTGTTAAATGTGTCTGGAAACCCTGGAGGAATTTGCTGTGTCCAGTTTGATGATCCCATTGCATTTTGATTTGTATGACTTTATCCATGCATAATTGAAGATAATAAAATCCTCTCCATCAAATCCATATATTATCAAAGACAGTCAGATTCACTGATCCATCAGGAAATTTCTCCAATTCACAACCAATTATTCTCTGAAGCTCTACAATCACAGAACAAACACACACACTAGCACAAAAATATACTTCTGTATCCTTGGGAGTGCCTTTTGAGACAGCAGGGTATATGGATGCACAAAGTGGCTATACTTTAGGAAATAACACCTTCATTTTCATTTCTAATGTATTTTGTTGATTAGATGTTGACAAGAGAAATCAATAAACTCACCAGAACGCTCTGCAGATGTAGTGTGCATGACAGAGTCTTCAGTTACCAGTCTGTGTAGTTTCAGGTCCAGTCAGATTCTCTCTTACACAGGCTCTTTCTAGTGTGAGATGAGATCTGTCTGTCATCATAAACACCCACAGCACTGAACTCTGGGAAAGAACCTAGGCTACTTCTGGGGCTCTAAAACATTCAGTGGAGGAAAGTTTATTTTGAGGAACATATGAAACATAAACCACAATGAAAAGTTCGATTGCATCATCAGCTGTTCGTACAGTATGTTCTTACTTAAACTGCAAATTAGCGTCCACACGATTAACTAGTTTATAACTGACTTTGTACTCATTAGTCAGCATTCCCACCATCTTAGGGACTTTTTTGGGGGGGGGATGCTGCTGCTCCTGTTGTGTTTTACTGTTTAGCAGGCAAAATTACACAGAATAAAGCCTCAACACAACAGAAAATAACCCACAGTCATTTTTTATCTGTAAATAACAGCCAGAAACGGTATATGATACAAATACGGATCAATAAATAAATACTGATACAAAAAACATAAAAACAATGTTTTTATTAGCCTATGATTGATGCACACAGAGGTGTTTAAAGAGCCGCTAACAAAGTAATTCATTCACATAATGTTCTCTCTCTTAAAATCTAAATTTCAGCATTATCATTGAGCCTATGTCTAAAAGAATTGAAATCTATCAGGTTAAACAAGAGCTTATTGATGCTGTTAAAATCTGCTGTTTTATTCCAACTGACAGAGGCTTCTGTAAATCTGGTTTGTAAAAAGTAAATTTAGTTTATACAAAGATACGTTTCAACTAAATGTAATGTTGCAACTCAGTTATTTAATTGTTACTGTCTAAAAAGCAAACCCTGCAAAAGGTTTATAGACAGTAGCCAACATTGGTAGCCTACATTAGGCTACTAATCCTACTGTTATATAGATCAGAAAATTATGTGCTTACCTTGCTTCACATTGCTTTGAAGAGAAAAGAAAAGACAATAAAATAATAAGCCAAACCATTCTTGTCTATCCAGAACACGTTTTAAACGAGAGCGCATCAGTAGTTTCTGTTACTGCGCCCTCACGTGGCTGATTTATCCAATTACACTTTCGTTTTCCAGCCGTAAAAAAAATAAATCATTGTCAACAACATCATCTCTTTTTAAACGTTTAAAAAACACATTTGACTCTCATTAGTTTGAGAACACAAATTTCATAATGACCGCATATGTCCAAACAGGCAGATTAAGGCCTGTAGTCTAAAAAATGTTATCAGTATGAAAAATTATAAAGAATACAAAAAGCTCCATAACAGTAGTCCATCTCTATTTATATTGTATTTGTGATGTTGAGTCTCTTCAGCAGGAGTTAAGCTATGTTTAGTCTAGAGGCTAGCTCTTGTTTAGTAAAAATGTTTTGATTGCAGTCTTTTTCTGATTCCATTGTTTCCTTGGATTTGCTTCTCAGTTCTACCAGAAAGACTCGGGAGAATTATTTCAATAAACCATACATTTATTGACAGCTCAGCAAGCTGATAATATACAAAGTCATTTGGCGTAGGCCCCGTCCGTAGTGCATAATCCGAGGGTATCGGATCTGCAATTCCTGCCTGAAGACGAAGGCAGGGGCGCAGCCGACCCCCCCGGGAGGTATGGACAGGACCATCCTGGTGGTGGTGGGGAGGATGGGGGTAATCGTCGCTTCAGTATCTGCGAACTCAAACATGTGTAAGTACCGAGCTTTTATACAATGAGCCTACGAATATGATTGGATAGAAGTGAAAGCAATAGGTGACATAGTAATTGAGTCTTCCCGGCAGAACTTATGCTAAAGCTTTCATTTCCATGCAATTTTAAGATGTTCTTGGTTCATTCCATGTTTTATAGGCATATAATTACCTCTATCATGCTAATTCAGATTAGCACAGTTGGTTTTAAATTAATCTGGTTTATTTTAGTTCAGGACTCCATAGTCCAGGTGTAACTAATCCGTACTTAATCTGTGTTACAGAAAGCCATTTTTTAAGACACGATTAACTATTCTAGATTAAGGCCTACTCCTGGCTTAATTTAAACCCTGTCCGGGAAACCGCCCCTAAGAGTGCAAAGTAAACTTCCAAAATATAATAAACACAATATTAAGAATATTAAACTAATATTAAAAAATATAGTATTACGATAATATCAGTAATACTAATATCAGAGTGATTATTATAATTAAATTGTCTAAACATTTATAAAACTGATCTGAGATCACAATGTTGCATGTTCATTTGTCCAGTAGGGGTGGTAGAATGATCCCTGCACTCTTTCCGACACATTTTGCAAGCACGGGTCACAAATGTAAAATGCAGACTACATATTGTTGTATACAATAAATCAAGAGACCACATTCAAGTAACTCACATGTCTCTTTACCAGTATTGTATGTCCAAAAATAACTTTCTCTCCCTTTTACATGCATACCAGTTCTCAGATCATACAAGTCACCGTAGTGGAAATTTACCAGTCAACATTATCAAGTGAACAACATGAACATGCATTGATGAATGTAACCATAAAACATTTTTAATTCTAACTTTCAGATATCCTCAATATGAGGAACGAAATTCGGCACAACAACACCTTGTGAAAACAAAAATATCCCAGTGGGCAATTGATGTGGAAAAGAAATCAAATTAATGTCAAACATTGACGTCAAAAAATAAGTCAAATATGCAAATCAAACTGATGTCAAAACTTGACATCTAGATACCGATGTCCTATTTTCGACCAAAATAACAACAAAAAAGTAATAAATAAGTGCGTAAGGGCAGGTGGAGTGATGGAGGGTCTTGTAAGGGCCGGTGGAGTGATGGAGTGTCAGTGGAGGGATGGAGGGTGGAGTGATGGAGGGTCTCGTAAGGTCAAGTGGAGTGATGGAGGGTCTTATAACGGCCGGTGGAGTGATGGAGGGTCTCGTAAGGGCCGGTGGAGTGATGGAGGGTCTCATAAGGGTCGGTGGAGTGATGGAGGGTCTCGTAAGGGCCGGTGGAGTGATGGAGGGTCTCGTAAGGGCCGGTGGAGTGATGGAGGGTCTCATAAGGGCCGGTGGAGTGATGGAGGGTCTCGTAAGGGCCGGTGGAGTGATGGAGTGTCGGTGGAGGGATGGAGGGTGGAGTGATGGAGGGTCTCGTAAGGGCCGGTGGAGTGATGGAGGGTCTCGTAAGGGCAGATGGAGTGATTGAGGGTCGGTGGAGGGAAGGAGGGTCTCTTAAGGGCCGGTGGAGTGATGGACGGTCGGTGGAGGGATGGAGGGTCTCGTAAGGGTTGGTGGAGTGATGGAGGGTCTCGTAAGGGCAGGTGGAGTGATGGAGGGTCTCGTAAGGGCCGGTGGAGGGATGGAGGGTCTCATAAGGGCCGGTGGAGGGATGGAGGGTCTCATAAGGGCCGGTGAAGTGATGGAGGGTCTCATAAGGGCCGGTGGAGGGATGGAGGGTCTCATAAGGGCCGGTGAAGTGATGGAGGGTCTCGTAAGGGCAGGTGGAGGGATGGAGGGTCTCATAAGGGCTGGTGGAGGGATGGACGGTCTCATAAGGGCCGGTGGAGGGATGGAGGGTCTCATAAGGGCCGGTGAAGTGATGGAGGGTCGGTGGAGGGATGGAGGGTCTTGTAAGGGCCGGTGGAGTGATGGAGTGTCGGTGAAGGGATGGAGGGTGGAGTGATGGAGGGTCTCGTAAGGTCAAGTGGAGTGATGGAGGGTCTTGTAAGGGCCGGTGGAGTGATGGAGGGTCTCGTAAGGGCCGGTGGAGTGATGGAGTGTCGGTGGAGTGATGGAGGGTATCGTAAGGACAGGTGGAGTGATGGAGGGTCTCGTAAGGGCCGGTGGAGTGATGGAGTGTCTCGTAAGGGCAGGTGGAGTGATGGAGGGTCTCATAAGGGCAGGTGGAGTGATGGAGTGTCGGCGGAGTTATGGAGGGTATCGTAAGGACAGGTGGAGTGATGGAGGGTCTCGTAAGGGCCGGTGGAGTGATGGAGTGTCGGTGGAGGGATGGAGGGTGGAGTGATGGAGGGTCTCGTAAGGGCCGGTGGAGTGATGGAGGGTCTCGTAAGGGCAGATGGAGTGATTGAGGGTCGGTGGAGGGAAGGAGGGTCTCTTAAGGGCCGGTGGAGTGATGGAGGGTCGGTGGAGGGATGGAGGGTCTCGTAAGGGTTGGTGGAGTGATGGAGGGTCTCGTAAGGGCAGGTGGAGTGATGGAGGGTCTCGTAACGGCCGGTGGAGTGATGGAGGGTCTCGTAAGGGCTGGTGGAGGGATGGAGGGTCTCATAAGGGCCGGTGGAGGGATGGAGGGTCTCAAAAGGGCCGGTGAAGTGATGGAGGGTCTCATAAGGGCCGGTGGAGGGATGGAGGGTCTCATAAGGGCCGGTGAAGTGATGGAGGGTCGGTGGAGGGATGGAGGGTCTCGTAAGGGCCGGTGGAGTGATGGAGGGTCTCGTAAGGGCAGGTGGAGGGATGGAGGGTCTCATAAGGGCCGGTGGAGGGATGGAGGGTCTCATAAGGGCCGGTGAAGTGATGGAGGGTCGGTGGAGGGATGGAGGGTCTCGTAAGGGCCGGTGGAGTGATGGAGGGTCTCGTAAGGGCAGGTGGAGTGATGGAGGGTCTCGTAAGGGCCGGTGGAGTGATGGAGTGTCGGTGGAGGGATGGAGGGTGGAGTGATGGAGGGTCTCGTAAGGTCAGGTGGAGTGATGGAGGGTCTCGTAAGGGCAGATGGAGTGATTGAGGGTCGGTGGAGGGAAGGAGGGTCTCTTAAGGGCCGGTGGAGTGATGGAGGGTCGGTGGAGGGATGGAGGGTCTCGTAAGGGTTGGTGGAGTGATGGAGGGTCTCGTAAGGGCAGGTGGAGTGATGGAGGGTCTCGTAAGGGCCGGTGGAGTGATGGAGGGTCTCGTAAGGGCCGGTGGAGGGATGGAGGGTCTCATAAGGGCCGGTGGAGGGATGGAGGGTCTCATAATGGCCGGTGAAGTGATGGAGGGTCTCATAAGGGCCGGTGGAGGGATGGAGGGTCTCATAACGGCCGGTGAAGTGATGGAGGGTCGGTGGAGGGATGGAGGGTCTCGTAAGGGCCGGTGGAGTGATGGAGGGTCTCGTAAGGGCAGGTGGAGGGATGGAGGGTCTCATAAGGGCCGGTGGAGGGATGGAGGGTATCATTAGGGCCGGAGAAGTGATGGAGGGTCGGTGGAGGGATGGAGGGTCTCGTAAGGGCCGGTGGAGTGATGGAGGGTCTCGTAAGGGCAGATGGAGGGATGGAGGATCTCGTAAGGGCAGGTGCAGGGATGGAGGGTGGAGTGATGGAGGGTCTCGTAAGGGCAGGTGGAGGGATGGAGGGTGGAGTGATGGAGGGTCTCGTAAGGGCAGGTGGAGGGATGGAGGGTCTCGTAAGGGCAGGTGGAGGGATGGAGGGTCTCATAAGGGCCGGTGGAGGGATGGAGGGTCTCATAAGGGCCGGTGAAGTGATGGAGGGTCGGTGGAGGGATGGAGGGTCTCGTAAGGGCCGGTGGAGTGATGGAGGGTCTCATCAGGGCAGGTGGAGTGATGGAGGGTCTCGTAAGGGCAGGTGGAGGGATGGAGGGTCTCATAAGGGCCGGTGAAGTGATGGAGGGTCTCGTAAGGGCAGATGGAGTGATGGAGGGTCGGTGGAGGGATGGAGGGTCTCTTAAGGGCCGGTGGAGTGATGGAGGGTCGGTGGAGGGATGGAGGGTCTCGTAAGGGCCGGTGGAGTGATGGAGGGTCTCGTAAGGGCAGGCGGAGTGATGGAGGGTCTCGTAAGGGCCGGTGGAGTGATGGAGGGTCTCGTAAGGGCCGGTGGAGTGATGAAGGGCTGGTGGAGAGATGGAGGGTCTCGTAAGGGCAGGTGGAGTGATGGAGGGTCTCGTAAGGGCAGGTGGAGTGATGGAGGGTCTCGTAAGGGCAGGTGGAGTGATGGAGGGTCTCGTAAGGGCCGGTGGAGTGATGGAGGGTCGGTGGAGGGATGGAGGGTCTCGTAAGGGCCGGTGGAGTGATGGAGGGTCTCGTAAGGGCAGGCGGAGTGATGGAGGGTCTCGTAAGGGCCGGTGGAGTGATGGAGGGTCTCGTAAGGGCCGGTGGAGTGATGAAGGGCTGGTGGAGAGATGGAGGGTCTCGTAAGGGCAGGTGGAGTGATGGAGGGTCTCGTAAGGGCAGGTGGAGTGATGGAGGGTCTCGTAAGGGCAGGTGGAGTGATGGAGGGTCTCGTAAGGGCAGGTGGAGTGATGGAGGGTCTCGTAAGGGCAGGTGGAGTGATGGAGGGTCTCGTAAGGGCCGGTGGAGTGATGAAGGGTTGGTGGAGGGATGGAGGGTCTCGTAAGGGTCGGTGGAGTGATGGAGGGTCTCGTAAGGGTCGGTGGAGTGATGGAGGGTCTCGTAAGGGTCGGTGGAGTGATGGAGGGTCTCGTAAGGGCAGGTGGAGTGATGGAGGGTCTCGTAAGGGCCGGTGGAGTGATGAAGGGTTGGTGGAGGGATGGAGGGTCTCGTAAGGGTCGGTGGAGTGATGGAGGGTCTCATAAGGGTCGGTGGAGTGATGGAGGGTCTCGTAAGGGCAGGTGGAGTGATGGAGGGTCTCGTAAGGGCAGGTGGAGGGATGGAGGGTCTCATAAGGGCCGGTGAAGTGATGGAGGGTCTCGTAAGGGAGCTATGGATTTTAGTCCAGTATGCCCAAGTCTTAATCTTGATTAACCCAGCACAGGCAAGCAGCCATCCGATCCTGCAGCCATTCTCGGCGCTGGTCACAGACCCGCCTGTCAGACTGGTGGTACAAAGCTTTGAAGGCGAGGGATGGGGGGTGACCGCCTTTGTTGAGAGCCAAAGAGAAGCCAAGTGGATTATCAAAACCACTTTGATGTGCACTAATAAATCCTTTCTGTTCTAAATAATATGACAGTCTACAAACTATTACCTTCTCCATCCATTCACACTAATTGAGATGTTAATGCTATAGGCCTGTAATTTCATGCATTTTCTGGGTTTTCTGGATTTTGTCAGAGAACAGTCTATGTAGTCAGCTCACAGATGCAGTCTATGTAGTCAGCTCACATTGCATATAGCTTAACATCAATTAAACTAAAGCTGGCACGGAGCGAGGTATGTATAAACTTAAGTCACTATGACTGTTATCTAGTTTAAAGTACGCTTACATGTAGGATAAATGTATGTGACAAAGATTCTGTGACAGCTCTCTGACGAGGTTTAATAAATCAGTGGCCGAACTCCTCGCTTCATTTCGTTCACTCTTGCTTATATAGTGCTGTGATGTCCCTGTCAGCCGTTCCTTGTTTTGGGTGCGTTGCGTCTGTATTGTTTGCAGGTGACTGGCTGATTGCGGCAAGATTGGGAGCACCAGCGCGCAGGTGTTCTTCGTTTCCTATTAAAGGTGGTATCAGTGATTTCAGGCCCAAAAATATATATTTTTTTTTTCCTAACGATCCGCTAGTTGCCCGCCCCATAAGCATGCCGTCAAAAAACCGCATCTCTGTAGGCAGCCTAGGCTCTGAGATCTGCACACAAAAACAATTGGTTTCACCAACCACTCAAAACCAAAACAAATAGTGTTCCAACCAATCACCGACAGGGGGAGGGTGTTGTGAGGTTTTGAGCCAGCTTCTTCTTCAGCTCTGACTTCGCGTGCAGCCGTGCACGAGCACAAAACCTCACAACACCCTCCCCCTGTCTGTGATTGGTTGGAACACTATTTGCTTTGGTTTTGAGTGGTTGGTGAAACCAATTGTTTTTGTGTGCAGATCTCAGAGCCTAGGCTGCCTACAGAGACACGTTTTTTTGACGGTATGCTTATGGGGCGGGCAGCTAGCGGATCGTTAGGAAAGATTAGATGAATGTGATAAAAATATTTTTGGGCCTGAAATCACTGATACCACCTTTAAGGCTGCATGTTTCCTGTCGGCGAGGGCTGCTCTGGGGATGCGTTGGATTTTGTGGCAGTTTCTTGTCCTTCGGGTCGATACCTGTGGCTTTAGATGGTCGAGTCTCGGCTCATTTTGAAGAAGAATGTAAAATTAAGCTCAGATATTTTGCAATGTAGCGGTATTCGTCTCTACTTATTTGTAGTGATCCTTTTGGATCGCAACAAGTGCACTTAAACTGCCACACACTATAGGAATTAGAGAATCAAAAACAAGTGAGTGATTTCAGACACAGCAGAGGAATCGACTCTTTTGGAAATGAATACTCCACTAAGAGGCATACTTTCTGTTTTATTTATTTATTTAGAAAATGTATTGTGTTTATCAACACTTACACTCATTTTCAGCCTGGGATTTAATGATTTTATATATATATATATATATATATATATATATATATATATATATATATATATATATATATTAACAGGAATATACAGATAAATAACAAAATATACAACAAATAAATACAGTATCAAACACCATAAATAACAAAAGATACAAAACTTTTTAAGCAAACATTCTAGATTCAAACATATTAATAGGCACAGCAGAATAATTCTGCACTTACAAATTAAAAAGTGAAATAATTCAATTAAATTCAAATTTATTTGTATAGCGCTTTTCACAATACATATTGTTTCAAAGCAGCTTTACATAAAGTGAATTTCAGAAATGTACATAGAAAAATACAGTTAGTTAATCATGTATAAATTTTAGGGCATAACATATCGCCAGCGTTGAGTCGTCTCTTCACAGGCGTCGAGTCGTCTCTTCACGGGTGTTGGGGCATCTGAGGTTTCCATGAAAGGCTGGATACAAACTGGAGCTGACGAACTCTGGGAAATAATTAGTGTAGCTGCTGTTCATAATATTAATGCATTCGATCCGATTCAACTGTAGTATAAAAGGTATTATTATGTGAATGCTTGGCTGAAGAAATAAATTAAAATTAATATCAGACAGCACCATGCTCATATTTGTTACACCATATAAACCTTGATATTGTCTTGATGGCTTTTTTTGTTTTTGTTTTGAAGGATAGATTGATGTCTCACAAAAAAATTCACTCATTTACTTTTAGAAACAGATGGAAAATTCTAAATGTTTTCTGTTACTTTGACAGAAAAAACAACAAACAATAAAGAACATAGGCCTATATAAACTATTATCTGTTCTGTACACAGAGAGACCGATGTGTGTGCGTAATATATACGCTAATAATGCTTAACATATTTATGGATACATATCTTAGTGCTGCATTATATACTGAATCCAGCATTTCTGAATAATATTGATTTGCATGCTTGGATAAAATATCACCATAATCCAGCATTGACATAAATGTTGTTTGTATAAGTGTTTTTCTCATACTAAAAGAGAAACAGCCTTTGTTTCTATAATATAAACCCTACTTTACTCTAAGTTTTTTTTGTTAAACACTCTATATGCTGTTTGAAGGACAAATGTTCTTCTAAAAGGAAACCAAGATATTTATAGACTGATACTCGTTCAATTACTTTCTCATCTAGTGTAAAAATTTGACAAGCATCTTCTGTTTTCCTTGATTTAGAAAAGCACATCATTTTAGTTTTGTCTGAGTTTAGTACAAGTCTCAATTTATAAAGATTCTTCTGAATAATTTTAAAAGCAGACTGCAGATCTTTTAGGCACTTGTCAAGGATGGGGCAGAACAATACAAAACGGTATCATCCGCATTAAAATTACACTTTGCTTTTGTTACATTGTGACACGAGTCATTTATATAAATAGAAAATAAAATAGGACCCAAAATGGACCCCTGGGGGACACCATTTTGTATAATGTAATGAGTTTGAGGACACACCATCAACCTGAACACTTTGTGTTCTACCACTCACATAGTTGCCAAACCATTTGACAGCTTTTGGAGACATTCCAATATCCACCAATCTCTGAGACGGGAGATAGTGGTCAACTGTGTCAAACGCCTTTGAAAGATCTAAGAACAGCTCAGCACAATATTCTTTAGAATCAAAAGAACTTATGAAATCATTTAACACTTTCATAGTGGCAGTGACAGTGCTGTTTTTTATGAAAATCTGACTGCAAATCTTTTAAAATGTTTTTTTGTTACTAAATAGTCTTTCAACTGGTCACTTATAAGCCCTTCTAAATCCTTGGCTAAAGCAGATAGCTTAGATATTGGTCTATACTTATTTGGATTTGATCGGTCACCACCCTCCACATAACGGAGTGACATATGCTGACTTCAATTCAGTTTCAGTAGTCAGGTTGAAAATGTGTGTCAGGTTCTGCAATATGTTCAGCAGCAATATTTAAAAAGTATGGATTCAATCAATCCGGACCAGCGGATTTCTTAGCATTTAACTTTATAAGAGCATCATACACCTCCTGCGTTGCAATAGGAACAAGATCAAAAACGACAGGTACATTTTCCCTAGACAAAGAGTCGTCCTCTTGTCTCCTCTGTTGTTGTGTTGCATGCTCAAACAACAACCCAGAAGATATAAAGTGCTGGTTTAGGGATTCTAGCATACTTTTCCTGTCTGTAATAAT
Source organism: Squalius cephalus (assembly GCF_949319135.1). Classification (NCBI taxonomy): domain Eukaryota; kingdom Metazoa; phylum Chordata; class Actinopteri; order Cypriniformes; family Leuciscidae; genus Squalius; species Squalius cephalus. Next base: position 41,811,254 of record NC_137129.1, read on the forward strand.
TTTATCATTCAACTTCAACATATTTGGCATGACAGTATCCCTAGAATCAGAAGACAGTGATTTTATAACTTTAGAGGGATTAGGTGAACTATCACATAATTAATATACATTAATATACATTGCTTTACGTATTTGAGAGACACATTTGTTTCTCAGGTGCCTTAAATGTTGCCAGTCTGAGCTATTTTTGGATTTCTTTGCCATTGACCAAGCAAGATCACGCTCATGAATTAGATCAGACAATTTCTCTGAAAACCAAGGATTATCACGCCCTTTAATCTTATATTTCCTAAAAGGAGCATGCTTGTTTATAATGTCCAAAAATAACGATTTAAAATATTGCAACGCTATTTCGGGCTCCAGGATCAGATTCAACCTGGTCCAGTCACAAAGATTAAGATCAATAAAAAAAGCTTGTTCACAGAACGACTTCAGATTTCTCTTTATTATAATATGCGGTTTACATTTAGATATCCTGGTATCGCTCACACAGCAATAACGCAATGATCACTCATATCATTTGCAAAAACAGCAGTAGCTCTGTATTTCTGCGGCACATTTGTTAAAAACAAATCAAGGAGCGTAGACTTTTCAGGATGTTTAGGATTTGGCCTAGTAGGTGAGTCTACTTAACGTAAGTCTATACTCATGCACATATTCATCAGTAATGTAAAAAAAAAAATCTTGCTGTTGTAAATTTACAGGAATTTTTTTACAGTGTTCAAGTTTAACTGTTTAGCTGTTAAAATCATTCCATAAATTCTGTTCATCACAGTCCAGTCTGTAAATCAATTGAAACTTAACTCTTGATGAAAACACTGGACTATAGTAGCCTGACAAGCCAGACCCACATCAATATGTTAGATTGGGAATTTGCTCTGCAAGTCAGACTGGCCAAGAGCCCATTCAAGCCCATTTCCAATTTTTCCAAATTGAGGCACCAATCACAAACGTTGAGGCGGGCTTTACACGATGAAGATCGCTCTGATTGGTTTTAGGTCAATCCAATTGTGCCCAGAGGCCTTTGGAAATGGGCTGTAAATGAACCTTCCCCAGACCCACTTCCCCAGTTACAACTGAGAAGGGTCTGGTGTCAACCAGGCTAGGAACACACCACTGGCAGGTAGAGATGGGAATTGATAAGAATTTAACGATTCCGATTCCATTATCGATATTGCTTATTGATCTGAGTCCTTATCGATTCTCTTATTGATTCTCATTGGGTGAGGGAATAAGTACAAATTTGTTTGTTTGTATTAACTCACTTTAATATCTGATCAGAAGACACAGCACAGAGTATACACAAATTATATAGCAACCTCAGAACAAACCTAAAAGTAGGTGAGCTACTTCTCAAAGTAAAGTCCATGGACCTATAGCCTAGGGCAGTGTTTCTCAACCAGTATGCCATGGCACGCTAGTGTGTGCCTTGAAAGATTATCAAGAAGAGTGCCTTAGGATTAGGAAATTGTTCATTTTCACATTCATTTGTCCAGACAAAAAAATAAAAAAATAAAACTGCAATTTATGTGCCATAAAAACTAAAAACACAGACTCAAACCAGTCAAGGAAGAGCTTGTGCCTTTTGGAATATTAACAGTGCTCATTTGGATTCAACCTGAAACAAAATTCAACTGACATAAAAAAATACAAAGAAGTCTTCTGTAAAGACCACAACTATCAACTTAGGCAAATTAACAATTTTTGTGCAGAAAAATTATCATGTTTTGCCCTCTCAGGAAGGATATGAGATCTTTCTGGACTTAAGTTGCCTCCAGCAGTGGAGACCACCCTTCAGAAGGGGTGGAGGACGCTTGGACACAGAGATACTTCTCAGCTAGAGCTGACAACACTGGCAATGTGTCACTCTTCTTCCAGAACCAGAAACTGGCACTGTCTTTGGTTGGAATGGGAGCAAGGCTTCTATACAGCTGGATTTCTTGCTCCACTCTCTGGGCTGTGGAGACAGGGGGCTGCTGCGTGGAAAGCAGCTTGTTGTCCTCTTCTTTGAAAAGTTCCTCTAGGGCTGTCCTCTTTTTCTGCTTTACAGGTGGGGTCTGAAATAATGACATAACCACAAGCTTTAGTTTTAAATGAAATAGTGTAATAATCCCTGCCATCTATCATCATTTATCACAATTAACTAGAATAAACTTACGTAGTCATCCTCTTCTTCTCTATCCTCTTCTTCTGCCTGCCCTTGTGTCTCTCTTTGCTCTGACAGCTTGAGAAGAAATTTACAGTGTAAGAACCAAAGAGCAAGAAGAAAAGGTCTCGCACAACAGATACAGTGGGGCAAAAAAGTATTTAGTCAGCCACCAATTGTGCAAGTTCTCCCACTTAAAAAGTTGAGAGAGGCCTGTAATTTTCATCATAGGTACACCAACTATGAGAGACAAAATGAGAAAAAAAAAATCCAGAAAATCACATTGTAGGATTTTTAATGAATTTATTTGCAAATTATGGTGGAAAATAAGTATTTGGTCAATAACAAAAGTTTCTCAATACTTTGTTATATACCTTTTGTTGGCAATGACAGAGGTCAGACGTTTTCTGTAAGTCTTCACAAGGTTTTCACACACTGTTGCTGGTAATTTGGCCCATTCCTCCATGCAGATCTCTTCTAGAGCAGTGATGTTTCGGGCATGGGCGTGGTAGTGGGGGGAAAAGTGGACCTGACTACCCAGGGCCCCGTCTAGGGAGAGGGCCCTTTGAAATCCCATCATTTTTTTTTTTTTTTTTACTTTTTTTTTTTTTTTTTTTTGTAGCCTAATTCGAATTAATTGGGCCCTCCAATTGATGTCGTTATTCATTTCAAAATATATTGATAACACCAACTGAGAGAATGAACTCAGTGCCAGACACTCTGGACCCCCCCCCTCAAAATGGTTTAGTCCGCCCATAGACGGCAGCCGGCGGCAAACAAGTAACGCAGTGAGTCTTGAGCGGTCTAGAGCCTGGGAGCCTGATCATGCTGCGCAAAAAAAAGCGCAAATCGGGCTTTCAAAAAAAGAAAGACAGGCAGGAAAAAGAAAGGAGGCAGAATGAGGGGAAGCAGCTGATGACTGCTTTCTTTCCAAAAGGTGAACGGAGTTTGCTTGTTATGCACCTACACATCCAATTAAAGTTAACGTAGTCAACTCCAGACAGCTGCTGCTAATGTATGCTAATGTTAAATCTTTAGCTTAGTTTGTCAACCAGGCTGCTTGTTGCTGTAAGTAAATTATGGGCCAGGCCTAACGTCAGGTTGCCAACATTAACCAGTTTCAGAAACAAACAGTGCTGTGCTTAAAAGCTATAGTCAATGCTCAATAAATTCATGATGTTATCAAAGCCAATGAATAGGGTTGCAAAATTCTGGGAATTTTCAAAGTTGGAAAATTTCCATGGGAGTTAACAGGAATATAAGGGAATTAATGGGAATTTACAAAACTGAAAGGTTATTCCTTTATAGTTGACTTTTTTTTTTTTTTTCATTATGGCAGGCTTAGCTTATTTGATTGGTTTCTGAGGGTACAGTTGTCTCGTGTTCTCCTGTTCAAAAATAAATGTTTTTAATTTAAAACTTTCATCAGTATCATGGATCAAAATGTTAGCACACAAACGAACCTGATGTAGCCTAAGGTTTAAAGGTATTTGAGCACAAGTAGGCCAAATGCATCAATTCAGGTGGTGAATGAAAGAACCAGTCATTACTATAATCTGATTTGATTATAGATTTAAACACTGTCTTGTTTATATTCAAATAATAAAAAAAAAATTTTTTCATTCAAAATTGAATTTTCATTTTGCTAACCCGCATCGTACAATGGCATGTATAGGGGGCCCACTGACATTGAGAGTATACAGGGCCCAGAATTTGGTGCTACGCCCCTGGTTTCGGGGCAACACGGACTTTCAACTCCCTCCAAAGATTTTCTATGGGGATGAGATCTGGAGACTGGCTAGGCCACTCCTTCGTTGCCCGGGCGGTGTGTTTGGGATCATTGTCATGCTGAAAGACCCAGCCACGTTTCATCTTCAATGCCCTTGCTGATGGAAGGAGGTTTTCACTCAAAATCACACGATACATGGCCCCATTCATTCTTTCCTTTACACAGATCAGTCGTCCTGGTCCCTTTGCAGAAAAATAGCCCCAAAGCATGATGTTTCCACCCCCATGCTTCACAATAGGTATGGTGTTCTTTGGATGCAACTCTCCTCCAAACACGACAAGTTGAGTTTTTACCAAAAAGTTCTATTTTGGTTTCATCTGACCATATGACATTCTCCCAATCCTCTTCTGGATCATCCAAATGCTCTCTAGCAAACTTCAGACGGGCCTTGACATGTACTGTCTTAAGCAAGGGGACACGTCTGGCACTGCAGGATTTGAGTCCCTGGCGGCGTAGTGTGTTACTGATGGTAGCCTTTGTTACTTTGGTCCCAGCTCTCTGCAGGTCATTCACTAGGTCCCCCCGTGTGGTTCTGGGATTTTTGCTCACCGTTCTTGTGATCATTTTGACCCCACGGGGTGAGATCTTGCGTGGAGCCACAGATCGAGGGAGATTATCAGTGGTCTTGTATGTCTTCCATTTCCTAATAATTGCTCCCACAGTTGATTTCTTCACACCAAGCTGCTTACCTATTGCAGATTCAGTCTTCCCAGCCTGGTGCAGGTCTACAATTTTGTTTCTGGTGTCCTTTGACAGCTCTTTGGTCTTGGCCATAGTGGAGTTTGGAGTGTGACTGTTTGAGGTTGTGGACAGGTGTCTTTTATACTGATAATGAGTTCAAACAGGTGCCATTAATACAGGTAACGAGTGGAGGACAGAGAAGCCTCTTAAAGAAGAAGTTACAGGTCTGTGAGAGCCAGAAATCTTGCTTGTTTGTAGGTGACCAAATACTTATTTTCCAGCATAATTTGCAAATAAATTCATTAAAAATCCTACAATGTGATTTTCTTAATTTTTTTTTCTCATTTTGTCTCTCATAGTTGAAGTGTACCTATGATGAAAATTACAGGCCTCTCTCATCTTTTTAAGTGGGAGAACTTGCACAATTGGTGGCTGACAAATTTTTTTTTTTTTGCCCCACTGTATATGCTAAAGGCATTGTCAAATTCAAATACCTTCTTAACTTCCTCTGTGTTTGCTGCCACTGCTGATGCCCTGACCCTGTCCCAGATTTCATCCCTGTCCATTTTAGATTTAAATCTGGGATCTAACACAGTGGCTTCCTCCAGGAGTGCCTGGATATCATCATCCTTAAAATGGAGGACAAACAACACAAATTTAGAGGAAAATGTGAATGACAATAAATAACCATTAGTGTATATGATTAATTGTCATAAAGTAATTCATCATTACATGACTGTACCTGGTAATGTTTGGAAAGATCATTCCAGATGTTCTTCTTGACGATCCTGGCGAATACAGAGTCGTCTGCCTGTACTGTGTAATGTTTGCGCAGTTTCTGAAGGATGGGCAATATCTGGCCACAGGTTGGACTTTTTTCGCTGGAGACAGCAAGTGTGGATGTGTAATACATCCTCATCAGCAGCACAAACTCCTCTGCTTTCCTCAGGTCCTCATTGCCCATTCTGGCCAGTCTGCAACATAAACAAAACAAAACAAAAAATATATTGGCTAAACAACAGCAAAACTCTTTTAATGGCTTTTATAGTCATTTAAATTTTTTTGCAATCATTATTTACTTCTCCATGGGCTTTCTAAGCCGTTGGTCTATAGCTGCAGCTTGGATAGCAGGAAACTGTTCACAAAATCTGTCCATCATCAAATACAGAGTTCCATCTAGTCCTCACATCTAAAAGGAGCATGTGCTGGCGCAGCTCTGCACACACACACACACACACACACACACACACACACACACACACATTAAACAATGTAATATTACCATTACTTTACAATTTTTAGATGTATCCTAATCTGTTCATTTATATGTTACAATTTGTATGTCGTTAGCTTGCAATTAAAGTACAGTATTTAAACAGTATAGGCCTATTACTACTTACTGAGGAGTTGTTGCTTTTCATTCAGGACTACTTTATCCATGTGGGATCTCTTCATTCATACGATCACAGAACGAATCCTTGCTGCCCAGTTGGAAACTGTATTGCAGTTGTACAGCTTCTGAGCTCCAAGGTTAAGTGTGTGCGCAAAACATGGAAGCTTGATGATATTTAGCGTTTTCACAGCTACATCCATGTTTGCTGCATTATCCACAGTTGCTGCCACCACCTTCTCTTTCACTCCAAACTCCTCCAGGATACCCTCAATCTCCTTGGCCACAGCTGTCCCTGTTTGAGCTTTGTACACTGCCCTGGTTTGGAGGACTTTATCTTTATTTTGACCTTCCCTGAATGAAACTTGACTGAAACTAGGCCATCCATCTGCTGTGATGGCTGCATGTGTGACATGTTTGAGGTCTGTGATCAGATTGCTCTTTTCAACACCCATACCAAGCAGGAATCAGATTATTTGTTAAACTGTCTCTGTTTGGGGCATTGTATTTTGGGTTGAGAGTCTTTATCATCTCGCTACAGACAATATATGGTAGGACTAGGAATTAATAAAACAGAACTATACTGACATAAAAACATGCAACTTTTGGTCATGCATGATGCTGGACAAAATACAGCAAATACAGCAAATTAACCTACTGAAATGCAGAGGCATCTACTGTGGCAAACGGCTGCAAACCCTTTACCACAAACTTAGTCACTGCTCGGTGACATTCGTTTATCCTCGCCTTGGTCATTTTATTCTTCCCTGCCTCTGTAAATGGAGTAGCTAGAGGTGCACGAGAGATACTTGCTGCAGCCTCTGAGCCAGTGTGAGAGCCAGCCTCTGAGCCAGCCAGACTCTGGCCGTCATCATCATCTTCTAAATTTGATGGACAATGACAATGGAGATTATCCGTATAGTAAAAGTTTACACAATGAAATGGAGCTCACATTAACTAAGTAGACAGGGCCTGTCCTGCCTGGAGACAAGTTACTTTCGGCATTAATAACAGATGGCGCCCCGTTAGCTCCGCTGCTGCTTGACTCACTTGTGTCTAGGGCTGGACCCGAATATTCGAATATTCGTTCGGTGGGTTGGTATTCGATTTGAAAATTTGACATTCGAATATTCAGGGTTTTTTTGTTGTTGTTTTTGCACACCTGGCATCCCCCGCGAAACAGTTCTCATTCACGCTTGAATAAGGCTGGCAACACACTGGCTGCGTGGCGTGTCCGTTTTCAGGCGCGGCTCGAGTCACGTGGAAAACGCATGCATGCTAGAAATAGAACCAACGCCGTGTTCCTGCAACGGGAGTATTCTCTGGCTAGAGCGCAGAACAGCGGAGTGTGTATGGACAAAAGTGCATGCCTGAGCTTGTATTTTGGGTTAAGCTGCGTTGCTTTGACATTGTGGAAAACAGAATAATAGAAACAAAATGTATTAGCCTTTTTACCCATTATCAATCTAAATTAATCTCGTTTTTTAATTTAACTTAATTAAGTTTTTCTTTATTTAAATTTTGTTTTTCTTTATTTAAATTTCGTTTTTTCTTTATTTAAATTTCGTTTTTTCTTTATTTAAATTTCGTTTTTCTTTAGGCTATTTAAATTTCGTTATTCTTTATTTAAATCTACCCTTTTCTGTGTCAGTAATTTGTTAGTCAGAAAAAATATTAGACTACCTTAAAAGTATTGCTTGATTTCACAGACATGTGTGTGTGCGTTTTATATCACTAGTGCAGTGTCCGTTCTCTGAGCATATAAGCCCTGCCCGCGTGAGGTGCGCCACTTCCCGCTCGCGCTGTTCTATAGTTTACTAAAAGTTTATTAATTCTGAACGTGTCGCGTCTCGCGTGTCTGTCTATATTGCACCAAATGCAACACTGCACTCCCTTGTGAAGTCGATTGGATGAACGGTTCTCGAAATAATAAAAATACAAACGGACATACAGACACATAGAGAATACTGCCTTTATTAGAGAGAACAGTATGTTAAGCCCCCTCTCTCCGAAGCTTCGAATATTCAATGTTCATTACTACCGAAGCTTCGAAGCTCAAAAAATGGTATTCGGACCAGGCCTACTTGTGTCGCTAAGTAGTAGTGTATCAAACACGCGACAGTCCTGCAAATTAATTGCATGCTGTGTGGTCAAATATTTCTGCATATTGGAGGTAGTTCCCTCCTTTGACGAAATGGTACTTTTACAAGTGTTGCAAGTGACCGTATTGTCGTCTTTTCGCGTGAAATATAACCAAACTTTAGAGCGCTTTTGCCTCGATGCCATGTTTGCTGTGTTCTGAACGAAAACAACGCAGCGCGTGCGTGACGTCATGACACATTTGCAACAAGCGGAAGTTGATAAGAGGAATTATTAAGCAGGCATGCTAACGGTTCCAAGGAATTGATTCACTGGGCACTGGTTCTAAAGAAGAACCGGTTCTCGGTTCCCATCCCTACTGGCAGGGCTCAATCCGAGTGGCGGGATAAACCGCTGTCTTTCCCTCTTCACGCAATAGGATGGCGCTACAACCAACCACCAGAACACAAGTCCTCCAGAGTCGCGGCCAAAGCAGATTCGAAAGACTACTGTTCCCCAGCAGCAGCAGCTCTTCTTTGTTTTCAAGTAGCAGGGAATTCACGGAGAAACGTCGCAACTCTGCCGTCATTATGTTAAGCCCGCCCACCGACTCTCTAAGCGATGTGATTGGCCTGATAGAGTTTGTTTTTTCCAGCTCGCAAGCCAATGGAGAGTTGCAAGATGACCCTTGCTGCAAATTACATTTGCTGCCGCTAGGGGGCATTCAGTCAGTAACAACTTCTAAATGTTTCTTATGTCTTGCTAAAAGTCTTTCTCTCCTCCCCTCTTCCACAGAATCCTCTAGTTCAGCAGTAGTTTGAGGGGTTGTTCACGCAGAACAGGTTTTCCTCATTCCACTGCATGTGTTGAGCTTGTTTCTCTCGGAGTAAACTCTGCTCTAGTGTTTCCTCTGTTCGCTTAACTGGATCAGCAGCTTTTGCTAGTAAAGGGATTGAACTGCACGTCTAAGAATACTAAGGTAAGATCTGTTCATTGTTGCTAGTTTAGAGCTGTCCAGTTGGAGTTGAACGGCCAGAACGCATTCAATGTTTTCTGTTTTCAGTTGAAAACGGCGTCATGTAAGTTAATAACCAATGATTTTTACAACAGAAATGAATCAATCAAAAACTTACTTTAACCAGACAATGACTTTCTTCTAGATCTGCTGTACAGCCGAAACAAACTTTGTTGTATTATTTTCCTGATATCACTGTTAAGATGCTTTGAAGAATATACTGTAAAAAGCGCTATACTAGACTTGAGTTACAGTGGACACTTTTAGTCTGTGATCTGTTAATGGAGGAAGTGTTCTTAGCAGTGAAGCAATCAGTGACATACTTAATTAGAAAATTAACCTTGGATTTATTATAGTAAAAGTGGAGTAACCATGTTTTCTTTGGCAAATTGATTACCATTTGAATAACCACAGTTTTACTACAAATATTATAATTTGTGTAGCAAAACCACGGTTAATTTGTGGTTTAACTGCAATATCCATTTTTGGTTTTATTTGTAAGGGTTTACTGAAGATCTACTCTGGTAAAGACCAAAGAGTCAAGATACTGAAGGCTAAGCATTAGTCTTTATTTCTTCTTTCTTCCTTAATACTCTCATTTTGTATAATTACATACATGTCATCAGTTCATCTGTTGTTTACTGCAGGTAGAAGTATGTAGTCAGATTACATTCCAGGTTTCCTTCGTTCTCTTGGCAACAAAACATTTTTCTCGTATATTTTCTCATATCTTTATCAATTAAAATGGCTCTGGGATGTACAGAATTAACTCCCTGAAATCACTGTGTATATAGAAGTTTATGTGCTACTTAAATGATTTCTGCATTATATATTTTTTTTATTTAATGTTGTTTTTATTAACATTTTTCTTGAAATGGGCAAATACTCTACTTTTGATATACAGATCCAAGATCTTATGATCTTCTTTGTGCCTTACTTAATATTCATGAGATAAAAACACATTAATAACCGCCTACCCTCAAACCTGTCTTTTTTTTTTTTTTTATTGCCAACACATAGTCATAAAATCTGTTATTTATTAGTCTCTGTCATAACTGAGGTTTCTATGAACTAGATGACATGAGCTCGATTTTTCTCACCAAACAGGTTTAGAAACTTTAGCTGTCAGATGTGAAAGTATTTCAGAGTTTTACTGTGTTCCATTTTACACCAGGACATAAAACGATCGTTTAAGTCAGAAAACTAGAGCATCAAAGTGTTTAATATTTCTAGTTCCTCTGCAGGAATGTACAATTTGTGACGGGAAACACAGTCATGTTGGGAAATTGCGGTAAATACAGTAACTCAAGGTGAGTGAGCTTTAGTCAGGAGAGCTACTTTTGACTCACTTCCTCATTTAATTATAGTAACCATAAAATGCTTTCTATTTTTGTAAAAACCTAAACATCAAATACTTAATTAAACATGCATTTCTTGAAATTATTATCATATTGAATTCTCTTTGGTGGACACATGCCCGTTGCACAATTTAAACATATATGCTTAAATTACACTGTTTAATTATCGGTACTGGAGAAAATATACATTTTAAAAGCCACAACAACAAAAAGTAGTTAACCTTAAAATGGTGTAGTTTACATTACATTAATTACCCCCAAAAATTGTTGTAACATTTTTTACTTAGTAATTTTTGCTTAGTGTCTCAAACTTTGAAATAATTTATATAATTTCTGTATAAATAAATACCCGTAAATTAAGAGTGCTGATGTTACAACTACACTGTAAAAAAAAAAAAAAAAAAAAAAAAATTACATCCCCAAGTCAAAAATTTCTAGTGACTGATCACATCTAAATTGTTCAATTAGTCTGATGTATTATTTCTCATTGAGCCAATGTTAACAGACTATTGCAACAAGAATTGCATTTGGGCCAATTTAAAAATTTAGATGTGACCAGTCACTAGAAAATTTTGACTTGGAGAGGTTAGAAATTTTTTACAGTGTACCAGTGTAACATCAGGTAAGGTGGGCTGTAATGACAAAACATTGACATGCATTTATTTTGTTAATCAAATTTACATGGGGGATTTTATGAAAATATGTATTTACAAAAAAAAAAACTGACATCCATTTCACATGTATTCAATTCTGTCACGGAACACACACGGGAAAAGGGTAGATCCAAAAGCAGTATTTATTAAGTATAATCCAATCTCGTAGTCATCCAGGTAGGGGTCAAAATCCAAATAAGCAATCCAATAAACAAGAAACAAAAACAAGAACAGACAAGAAAACAGACCTCAAAAGTGTAGCGACATTAAACAACGACTCTGTGACAAGGACTGAAACAGACAGGAGCTGTGTCCCAATGTGAAGGCTGCATCCTCCGAAGGCCGTATTTGAAGGCCGATTGCGTCCCAATTCAAAGGCTGCACACTACGGAGGTCGCATTTGAAGGCCGATTGCGTCACCGCGGCGTGATGAAGGCTGTCCCAATTCAATTCTGCATCCTCCGAAGGCCGTATTCGAAGGCCGGTTGCGTCATCGCGGCGCGACGAAGGCTAAAGCGACGCCAAATGCACCCTTCGTTTCCCCGTGAAAGGAAGGATACATAAATGGACCAAGCGTGCCGCACAAGCCCTGAAAAGTGAAGCCAAAACGTCTCGATCGCCCCCCGGTGACTGGTCCTAGTATAGGTCATAAGCCCCGCCTCCCCGTGTTATTCAACGGGATGTGAGACCAACTAAACAATTAAATTACACTTCAAATATCTTTTTCCAAAGGTGGTTTCTTTCATTTGCTGTCGTTTTTATCACGCTGATGTAAGTTCAAGTGTCTGTTTCAAAAATAAGTTGGTTTTTAGTTAGTTACGTGATGCGGTGGTGTAACGTCATGATTGACAGCTGTGATTGACAGGTTCTCCCGAGCGAAGTAGTCACTGAAGCACCAACGGACATTTTTTCGGGATCTTCGGAGGACTGAGGAGATTGTATTTACTTTATTTTAATAAGCCTCTTGTCGTACTGCAATCAATTTTTAAAAAAGTGTGCAGAATGCACTTTCCCTGAGGCGAGTGAGGGCGGAGCGTTGATTTCGCGGCTTTACTTCCTGCTCACGACTGCGCAGGTCTGGTCCCGAGATCGCTACTGCGCTGGTCTGGTCCCGAGATCGCTACTGCGCAGGTCTGGTCCCAAGATCGTAACTGCGCAGACTCAAGTTCCAATATGTCAGCGCCATATCGGGACACTGGCGGCTTCAGTTCTCATCAATGGCCCTGTCCCAAATGGCGCACTTCATGCGGACTTTCGGTCTCGTGGACTTGAATTGCGCGTGCTCGCTGAGTCTACGAGTCCGTAGGCTGTCCCATTCAGCATTTTAGCGCTCTGAAGTGTGCTCAGCAGTGCCCCCTTTGTACCCTTGAAGCGGTCTTCAGCGAAGCCCGCATAGAAGCAGGCTTCACGCACTTTAACTACCCAGGAATCCTTGCGAAAGGCCAATCAGACAACAGATGGGAGGAGATTTCACTCGCGGATAATTGTTGACATGGCTGAGAAGAAAATATTACGGTTTTTATGACCTAAATGTACATTTTACCAGTGGTTATCTACAGTTTATACAAACATTATGGTCATCGAGCAGTGGTTGATGTCTCAAACATAATAATAGCGCGTTTAATAATACGATCGCATTATGATTCATTAAATAAATAGAACCGAATGGCAGGGCTTTACTGAGTCATATGTAAACATAGTATGAATATTGAAACCTGTAAATTCATCTGAAACTCATGCACATTTTCATTATGTTTTAAAATTGCAATCTTAGTTCAAATGGAACATTATTTATGTATTATTATGTACAACTGTATACATCATTTAAATAAGCATGATGTATCTATTGTCTAATGCCCAGGTGATATGCACAATATCAAAATATAGAACTGTAAAATTAGGCTGTGTAGTTGACATGGAGATAAGACGTTGGAGCGCAAAAAATGTGATTTCTCCTGTCCAACAACAACCAGGCCTGTAATATTTCTGTCAGTAAGGTTATTTTTCACTCTGATTTCTCTGAAAATAAAAAGCTAGATGATATATTAAACTTTTTCTGTACGATGGGTAAATATCATTCACAAAGCAAGATACCTTAAATTCAAACCTAGTTGCAATTTTTTTTGCTTATGATTTACAGTTAGCCTATTCTTCACTTCAAAAAATCCCCTCCAATAAAAGAGCTTCGAAAATATCCTGTATTATAGAACAAGTTTTATATAAATTGTAAAAATATTTTATTTACTGTTATTATTTACTTTCATTTTCTCTGTATCCCCACATGTTCATGTTCATTGTTTTGTATTATTTCCATTGTAATTCAAAAAAAAAAAAAAAAAAAAAAAAACAGCCCGTTATTTCCGGCGTGCTGATCGAGTCTGTCCCAAAAATACCTCTCAATGCGCCCTCGTGGACTCGCGCCAAGGGCCCTATAGGTCTGCACTACATGACGTCACCAAAGTGTGGACTCTGAGGAAGTCCACAAGTCCGGAGTGTGCCATTTGGGACAGGGCCAATGGAAGAGAGCGAAGGGGCGTCGTCCATCTTTTTTTACAGTCTATGAAATGGACACTTAGCGGACTTTCCTACCCCATAATTCATCGCGTGCCGGTGACGACAGCATTTTTATTTATTTTTTTAAATTATGGCCTAGAGTTCGCTGGTGGACGGCAAATTCACATTCAAATGTAAGTATTATATTTTCATTTACTCAAATAGCTAGTGAAACCACAGTTAAAAGCCACAAGTTTTTCTTTCTTATAAACTTCATCTTAACTCCTTCGTCACCATTGCGTGGCTTCATTTGTCAGGTGGTCTGAGGCAAAACTTGTGCTAATATTAGTTTAAAAAAATAAACTAAATAAATTAAATTAAATTTTATTGTAATATTTGCACTAGTCTGTCTAACTAGTGTAAATAAGAAATATCACTCACCCTATAAAGCCCACAACAATAAGAAAAGCAATGGGGTTTCACTTTTATGTGTTTTTGTAGTGCTGTCATGCAAGCTATGTCTACAAAGGTTTTAACCAAATTTGAGTATTCATGAATATGATTTCTGAATATGAATATGATTTTAAAAATACAAAGTAAGAAAGTTGAGATCACATCTTTGCTGAAATGTATTGTGCTGTTGTTGTTAACAAGCCATGGTTAATTTGCTCTGCCTTAGGTTTGCACGTGTCCTGGGACAGGTGAGGGTGTGAGTGGGAAACCCACTGCTGCAACTTGGCCCTGGTTTGTCCTCATGGATGAGATGTTGGGACAGAGGCATTGCACCAGTCCCCTGTCCTCATTGCCTCAAACCCTGAGGACACACCAGGGCCGAGTTCAGCAGTGTGTGACCAAGAAGAGGAGGAGCCAGGGGTAGTAGCAGCAGCACCAGCATCAGCACCAGCACCAGCACCACGCTGAAGGCGAGAAAGAGAGGACGAGTTTTTGGACTTGATTAGAGAAGACATGGGACTGCAGAGGCGAGGAGAGCACAAAAGAGAATGGACAGACTGTTTTCTCTTCTTGAAAGAATGATTGAGAAATATGTATATATATATATAAACTTTTTTTCACTTAGATTTTTTAAAAGGAAAAAAAAATATTATGCAACTTTAAATGTGTAAATAAAAGAGAATTCATTGCTCTGGACATTGTTTATTTTTGTAATGAGTCATAATTTCTACATGAAACAAATTCTTCTATAACTTTTTTCCCCCAACTATTTACAACATACGTTAAACATCTCAAAATCAACAAACATTTAAATTTACAGTACATAAAATAAGAAAAAATGACGTAGACTTTTATTCAGCTGAGTGGGAGACCCTGGTGTGCTGCTGGACTGGGATGGGCTCCACAATAGAGACCCTGGTAAGGCCTCCTGCTGGTGGGACATCATCTGGGATGCTCTCCAGAGTGTTTGACTGCATATTTACACTATCCACTAAGTTGTCTACCAACAGGTTTGCAGGGCTGACTCATGGAATAAATATTGAGATACTTTATTACACTGAAGTACTTTTAATAACCACTAATACCGCATTAAGGAAAAACTACTAGTCATATATTTCAAACCTTAGTTAAGCAAAATTATCTTGCATACTCTACTTTTACTCTTGATACCTTAAGTACATTAAAGGAATTCTGGAGGAAAAAAAAAAAGCCAAAAGTACATGACCTGAAACATCCTTACCATGTCCTCAAGTAAAATATAAAACATAAAAATGACAATAGCCAATTCTGGCTCCATAGCTGTTTACTTAGTTATATCAAATGAATTATCAGGATGGCAGCATACTCTTGCACCGTTGCTTGACGCCTGGAGTGGTGATCGGGAACACCTGCTGCGCAATTAGGGAATCCTACAAAGGCTACATGGTGTGTCGTTCGGAGGACGCATAGGCTGCATCGTTTGAAGTCCGCAGCCTTCGAAGGATGCAGTCTTCACATTGTGACACAGTTAGGGTATTTATACACAGATACTAACAAGGTGACGGGAAACAGCTGTGTGCAATGATGAATGATTAGACAGAACAGGATGATGGGAAATGTAGTGCATGAGAGAATGACACCGTGGGGGACAAGGACCTCTAGTGGCCACCCGGGGAAACACAAACCTGTGACAAATTCATTTTAATTATGTTATTTAAACATTAAAGTGCAAATTAATAGGGAAAATGTTTTTATTTGTAAACAAGTTTGAAAAAGTAAGTTACAGTATAAACTTCAAGTAAATTGCAAATTAAATTTTAATTCTGATTCATCAGTGTAACTGAGCAGCTCAATGAAGACTGAATGAATCATGGACGACACACAAACACTCAGACATGAAGATTCTTCTCAGGGATGCAGGTACTTCAATCTTCATATGAACTTAATGTTATGTATATCACATATGAGGATGTATGGGTGTCTGCCAGAGTTGTTAAAGGGATAGTTCGGCCAAAAATGATATTAAACCCATGATTTACTCACCCTCAAGTAGGGCTGGGACGGTATGGATTTTTTCTTACCGCGGTTGAAAAGCAAGAAATTCCCGCGGTATAGCGGTAAACCGATTTAAACCTCAACCCCCCTCCCCCCCTCCCCCAGTTTTTTTTTCTGCGACGTCGCGGCTGGAACAACAAACAAAGTGTGGCGATGATAATCTCAGGTACAGTTTATGTGCTTTATTTAATGTGCTTTAAAAAGCGTGTAATTTGACTCTGAATATCATTTAGTGCTCCAGCTTTGTAGCTGTAAAAGCAACAATGGATAATTCACCTCAGATCTTGAAATTAAACAAATGGAAACAAGAACGTTCAAACTGTGAACAAACAAGTGTAGGCTATTCTTTGACAAAGATTGTTTTAGTAACTCCGTAGCCTATGTAATTGAATAATGTTTAAATGAGATGCTTCTGAAGAGATGCTTCTGAAACGCGCCGCGTCGTGGCTGGTGTAAACACAACTGACTAGAGTGGGCACGATCAGCTCCAGTAGCCGCGTCGCAGCCGTAATGCACCACAGAGTGTAAATAAGGGGTTATGGTCAATATAGCCTACAAATGGAATGTTATTATGTGTCATGGAACATTGCGCTCCCCGTCTTGCGAAAGGTCGGATTTGCTCCATCTTTTGATAAGTTTTGTTTAGAAAACCTTGAATCCATGTAAGACACAATGTTACAATCCATGTCATTAGAATCAATGAATCCATGTCATTAGACACAACGTGAACACGTGAAGGCCAGTGTTTATTTTATTTTATTTTTTAAATTATTTTTTGCGGTGATGAGGGTGACGAACTCTGACCCGCGGTAGGCGTCACGTGACCGCGGTATTGCGGTAATGCGGTAACGTCCCAGCCCTACCCTCAAGCTGTTTGAGATGCATATGTCAATCATTTTTCAGACGAACACATTTTCAGTTATTTTAGAAAATGTCTTAGATCTTTCAGTGGTTATAATGATATATTTAAAACTTTATAAATTAAAATAACTGGCTTCCGGCAACGGTCGACGCGCATTCTCGGGAGATGGATGCCGGCGTATGACGTAGGACGTAGCGTAGGAAGCGTCGTGACGTAGAACGAACACGACAGCGCAGCCAGAGAGCAAATCAAAACTCCACTCAGGATTTCCGTGAAGAGTTATTTGATTTAGCTATACTTAAGTTTTTTATTAGGCTTAAAATGGTTCGGGAATCCTGAGTGGAGTTTTGTTTTGCTCTGCTCTCTGGATAGATAGATAGATAGATAAATAAAGGATAGATAGACCCTCCTTTAGTGGACTTCCTAGGAATGACCAGAAGCCTCGAATTTAGTGATCTTAAAGAGCGCGATGGATTATAGGGCGATAGAAGTTCCGTTAAATACCCAGGAGCTAAACCATTTAGGGCTTTATAGGTCAGTAGCAATACTTTGTAATTGATACGAAACTTAATAGGTAACCAGTGTGGAGATGATAAAATTGGTGTTATATGGTCATATTTTTTTGACCTAGTAAGAACTCTAGCAGCTGCATTTTGGACTAACTGTAGCTTGTTTATTGAGGATGCAGGACAACCAGCTAATAAAGCATTACAGTAATCTAGTCTCAAGCTCATGAATGCATGAACTAACTTTTCTGCAACAGAAACAGATTGCATGTTACGTAGCTTAGCAATGTTTCTAAGGTGGTCATTGATACAGTAACAGGACATCCTTCTAAATTAAGGTTGTATTGTAAGAGGTTTTGTGGGCAGTTTTTTGGACCAATAAGTAATACCTCCATTTTATCTGAATTTAATAGCAGAAAATTACACGTCATCCAGTATTTTATATCTTTAACACACTCTGTCAATTTAGATAATTTAGCGTTTTCATCTGGTCGTGATGAAATATATAATTGAGTGTCATCAGCATAACAGTGGAAATTAATTCCATGTTTTCTTATAATATTTCCAAGTGGCAGTATATATATTGAGAATAGCAGAGGGCACTCCATAGTTTACTGACGTTATCTTCGATTTTTCCCCATTTAAACAGACAAAATGGTAGCGGTCTGATAAGTATCTAAACCAGTTTAATGCCTGTCCCTGAACACCAGTGTAATTTTGTAGTCGATCAAGGAGTATTTTATGATCTATGGTGTCGAACGCAGCACTAAAATCGAGTAAAACTAGTATTGAGATACAGCCTTGTTCAGAAGCTAAAAGTAAATCATTTGTAATTTTAACGAGCGCAGTTTCTGTGCTATGATGCGGTCTGAATCCAGACTGAAACTTTTCATAGATATCATTTTCTTGCAAGAAAGAGCCTAGTTGAGCGGACACAACGTTTTCTAGTATTTTAGACATAAATGGAAGATTTGAAATTGGTCTGTAATTTGCTAGGTTATTATGATCTAATTGTGGTTTCTTAATGAGAGGTTTTATAACTGCCAGTTTAAATGTTCTTGGAACATGACCTAAAGATAAAGACGAGTTAATAATATTGAGAAGAGGCTCTTCCACTACAGGTAACACTTCTTTCAGTAGTTTAGTGGGTATTGGATCTAATAAACATGTTGTTGTTTTAGATGAAGTGATAAGTTTATTTAGCTCTTCCTGTCCTATAGTTGTAAAGCGCTGTAGTTGTTCTTGAGGGGCGATAATTGAGGCTGAATCATAAGACACCATTAAAGATTGTACATTTACAATTGTGTTTCTGATGCTTTCTATTTTCTCAGTGAAGAAATTCATGAAATCATTACTTCTACACTGTAACGGAATATTTTGCTCAGGTGATGTCTCTTTATTTGTTAGCCACGGTGTTAAATAAAAAGCTTGGATTATTTTGGTTATTTTCTATTAGTTTATGGAGATGCTCAGCCCTGGCTGCTTTTAGGGCCTTTTTATAATGTGTTTCCACGCAATTCTAAAGACCTCTAAATTATTTTTTTTCCATTTACGCTCTAAATTACGGGTTTCTCTCTTGATAACATGTGTAGCACTTTTGTACTACGGTGCTTTAGTTTTCTCTCTAACCTTTTTTAATCTAATTGGTGCAACAATTTCTAATGTACTAGAGAAAATGGTGCTCGTAGTGCTAGTCATTTCCTCTAGTTCATCTGTTTGTTTGGGTTCACTGAGCAGCTGAGATAGATCAGGTAAGCTATTTGAGAATCTATCGATAGTGGATGGAAGGATTGTTCTGCCTGGTCGATAACGTGGCGCAACATGACAAATTTCAGCAGTACGTAGTATGCAAGTTACCATGTAATGGTCAGTGACATCATCACTTTGTGGTATAATATCTATATCGGTTGGATTGGTTCCATGTGATATAATTAAATCTAGTGTATGATTAAGACGATGAGTGGGACCAGTGACGTTTTGCTTGACCCCAAAGGAGTTTAATAAATCTGTAAACGCAGCCCCTAACGCATCATTTGTGTTATCAACGTGTATGTTAAAATCTCCAACAATTAATGCTTTATCGACATTGACCAACTTTGTGAGGTTTCTCTTTATGTAATATCTATTATATAAATTCTTGTCTCTGTTCTGTTATCTCTATTCTAATGCCTCTGCTCTATTACTGTTAATTCCACAGAGAAAGATCAATCTCACCAGAGTCCAGCTGTGTGTCCATGAAGAGTGACGCGTCTATAGCAGAGCCAATGACATTTAAAGGAAGACACACATCAACTGATCTGAGGTACAACATTGATGGATAGATAGATAGATAGATAGATAGATAGGTAGATAGATAGATAGATAGATAGATAGATAGATAGATAGATAGATAGATAGACGGATGGATGGATGGATGGATGGATGGATGGATGGATGGATGGATAGACAGATAGATAGACAGACAGACAGATAGATAGATAGATAGATAGATAGATAGATAGATAGATAGATAGATAGACAGATAGATAGATAGATGCAATATCTATTATATAAATTCTTGTCTCTATTCTATTATGTCTATTCTAATGTCTCTGCTCTATTACAGTTTTTCTCAGTCGCTTTGGTGCATTTCTCACATCAATATTTACATTTGCACAACAGTTAGTTCAACCTCCACAACATTTAGTCATTTGTGCACATCATAGTAGCGGTTTCTCATTCCTTCCAACAAATTGCAAATGCTTTTGGACATCCATCAATTGCTTTCATACAACTCTCTGCTGTTTTATAACATAATCATTTGCTTATGTCATGTCAGTCAAAATTAACTATACTTGTGAATGCTGAATAGTTATTCCATATAAAACTAATAGTCCTCATTTCATTGCTTGAGTCATTACATACAAACATGTTGAACTAGTTGTCAAAATCTGTCAAGCTAATTTTACACATTTAAAAAAAAAAAAAATTTTTATGAGATGATATTCACTGTGATGTAGATGAAATGATGTGGCCAGACAGAGGATGTGCATGAATGATTACAGTACTATGTATGTTGTATGTTCAGCTCCAATATGTACTGCAATATTGTTTACAGTTGTGAAGAATAGGGTGGTCCTTATCAAGTCCATTTTGTGCAAAATGTTAGTCTTAACCTCTTAAACGGTTCCTTTAACTTCAAAATTAGAAATATGCAAAAATATTGACAAAAAATATATATTTAGAGGTAGCTCAATCATGTGGAAGATTGCCTATGTTACTGAAAGCTGTGTGGCGTTATTGTGATATGCAATATTACTGTAAAATTGCTGTAAATATTTTTTGTTTTTTGGGGGGGGGGGGGGGGGGGTTTACAGTTTTTCTCGATTGTTTACACACATTTTGTGATACTTGAGACACAATGACCACAACATGTAACTCATTCACCAACCCCCTGAACCAATTCTGCTAAACTACAAGCACAATTCCTGCTTTACACTCAAATTGCAGTTCTAAAACACACTTTTTTTCAAAACACTACACACAATTATCTGCTTTTGGCACAATTTTCATGCAGAAAATGTGTGTAAACAATTGAGAAAAACTGTACTAGCCAGTTACAATACCAATTCAAATGATCTGTTTTTACAAAAATCATCAAAATATCAGAAAGTTTAAAGCTATTGAGCTTTTGTGGAGTAATTATTATGTTACTGCCATAAAAATTGGCATGCTGTATTTTTTTATATAAAGGAACAATTTGAAGGTTTACAGTAAGAGCATGACAAATGGAGACTTTACTGTAAAAATAAGGACCACCCTATTGTGCACAGCTCCACCCAAAGGGAGTTTATGTTTGTTGTAAATATTTTTTCTTTTGCAAAATGCTGTGAACAAATTAGAATTGCAAAGAGCATATGCAGTAAAAATGTGAAATATACATATTCAGTGTCTTGTACTCAGTTACCTCACTAAATACAGTAATGTGTAACTTTATTGTATTTTTCAAATGGCTGTACAAATAGTAGGGGTGTAAATCGGACAGTTCATCACGATACGATACGATATCGATTCTCTCAGCCAGCGATACGATATTTGCCGATACCTCAAAAAATTCTGCGTTACGATTACGATTCGATTCGATTCAGGGCTATATCGATCGAATAATCGATATTTAGATATTATGTGCCAAGTGTACACAACCAGTTACGTTTATTAACTCACACTAATACATGCAAAAATATATAACATGAAAGTTTAATTAAACTCTTTGAAAATTGCACACCCTCTCCCAATTGGGACATTTACAAGTTGTTTGTTACAAGTTTAAAATAAAAAACATGATATATGAAAATGAACAAGAACGGAGTTATCTGTTTTTGCAAATTAACTCTATAACAGAAGAGTTCATTTGCAAAAACAGATAACTGCGTTCTTGTTCATTTTCATATATCATGTTTTTTTTTTTATATTGTGCATTTGAATATCAATCAAACTGCAGCCATAATAACAAAAAACAAATACAGGTAACTTATAAAATTAAAGTTCATTGAAAGTATTTTATATATATATATATATATATATATATATATATATATATATATAAAATACTTTCAATGAACTTTATATATATATTTTTTTTTTTTTTTTTTTTTTTTTTTTTGAGGCAAAAGCAGATAACTCCACATTTCATGTTTCAGAGTTAAACAAAGCCAAGTAATTGCTATGATACATAATAAAACACTTGGTTAATCTTTGTAACGTTAATCTTCTCAGCTGACATAGACGCCTGTCAAACTTTGTTGTTGTGATTAACGTACACGCAATACAGAGAGCTTTTCCCTCACCACTAACGTGATGTTTTAGCAAGATTCCGTGAAAAAGTTTCAGCTTTTATTTACCTAGGTTCAGAGAAGATATCACGGGTTCATCAAGTTCGCTGAAATCCATCCTCGATCACTTTTAGTCAGCTTTGACGAAACTCCTCTCAGCTAGCGCGTCTTTTCTAAGTGACAAGAAAGCGAATACTGCGCACTGATTCGCTAAAACAGACTTTTCGGGACTTGTCGTTTCTGCTGTAAACCATGAACTCGCGATGCCTTGACAGTGGAAAATACGGCTTTTGTGACAATGGGTTCAGTCAATATTGTCAGGCGTCTATTTCAGCGGAGAAAAGTTACCTGAGGATGTGGAGTGTGTCAAAATAAAGGTACCGTATATCGATATTTTATGTGTGGTATCGATGCATCGTATCGTTAGACGTTTGATCGATGCATCGATCCATATCGATGTATTGTTACACCCCTAGTTATCAACTAGGTTTTGCAGTTTGTACTAATTGTTTTGAGAACTGCATTAACTGTTGTGCACACATAAATAGTGATGTGAGAAATGCACCAAAGCGACTGAGAAAAACTGTAATGTTAATTCCACAGAGAGAGATCAATCTCACCAGAGTCCAGCTGTGTGTCCATGAAGAGTGACGCATCTATAGCAGAGCCAATGACATTTAAAGGAAGACACGCATCAACTGATCTGAGGTACAACATTGATGGATGGATGGATGGATGGATGGATAGAAAGATAGATAGATAGATAGATAGACTTTCACTTTGTGAGGTTTCTCTTTATGTAATATCTATCATAAAAAATTCTTGTCTCTATTCTATTATCTCTATTCTAATGTCTCTGCTCTATTACTGTTAATTCCACAGAGAGAGATCAATCTCACCAGAGTCCAGCTGTGTGTCCATGAAGAGTGACACGTCTATAGCAGAGCCAATGACCTTTAAAGAAAGACACACATCAACTGATCCGAGGTACAACATTGATGGATGGATAGATAGATAGATAGATAGATAGATAGATAGATAGATAGATAGATAAATAAAGGACAAATAGATAAATAAAGGATAGATAGATAGATAGATAGATAGATAGATTCTTGTCTCTATTCTGTTATCTCTATTCTAATGCCTCTGCTCTATTACTGTTAATTCCACAGAGAGAGATTAATCTCACCAGAGTCCAGCTGTGTGTCCATGAAGAGTGACGCGTCTATAGCAGAGCCAATGACATTTAAAGGAAGACACACATCAACTGATCTGAGGTACAACATTGATGGATGGATGGATAGATAGATAGATAGATAGATAGATAGATAGATAGATAGACAGATAGATAAAGGACAGATAGATTAATAAAGGATAGATAGATAGATAGATAGATAGATAGATTCTTGTCTCTATTCTGTTATCTCTATTCTAATGCCTCTGCTCTATTAATGTTAATTCCACAGAGAGAGATCAATCTCACCAGAGTCCAGCTGTGTGTCCATGAAGAGTGACGTGTCTATAGCAGAGCCAATGACATTTAAAGAAAGACACACATCAACTGATCTGAGGTACAACATTTCTGTCTAGAGAGACTTACCAAAATTCTGAAAATATATTTGAAATCTTAAGCCAATCATCTCTTCCTCTTCTCCACCAGTTTTAGCATGAAAACGACATTATGAACATGAATTAGCTTTAGAATGTAAATTGAAGAATACAGTAAAACTTACAAAAAGATGTCAATAAAACGTCTCGGTTACGGATGTAACCCTCGTTCCCTGAGTGGGAACGGAGACGTTACGTCGGATGACGACGATTGGGGTTTCGCTTAGAAGCCTATCACCTTCAAGTATTAGAAAACGAGCCAATGGCAATGAAATGCCATGGGTCTGCGGAATTTGCATAGCGTAACTCCGCCCGCCGCAGGGGGTATATAAGGAAGTACGCTGCACAAATGCAGATATGTCTTCGCTGAGGAGCCGAGACTGGCCCCAGGCGTTTTTCAGCGGTACAGCGGAAGTGGCAGGAAGACGTAACGTCTCCGTTCCCACTCAGGGAACGAGGGTTACATCCGTAACCGAGACGTTCCCTTTCGTGGTCACTCCGAGTTACGTCGGATGACGACGATTGGGGTTCCAGTCTAATCACGCCACCTCGGCTGTCTTCCAGTGCCCTGCGTAAGTCTGAGCTCCCTGTTGTGAGACTAGCACGAACGAAGGAGTCCTACTTAACACAGGGATACCAAGGAACACTGGGAAGCATATCTCAGGGAGAAATATGCAATCATGCCCAGCCATTGATGGGGGGGACTTAGAATACACATATGGCCAGAGGCTGCATATGGAAGATCACTGGGGTGTCCAGCCGCAGGTGGAATTTTAAACCCCAGGGGTGGCAAGGGTGGCTTGCCAAGGGAAAGACACACGCTCACAAGGAGACTTACAGCGGAATACACATGTGGGGGTCGCCCAGAGGGGGAACCATGCACATGGAGGCACCTAGTCAAGCGCAAAAGCTGTGTTATGGAAATTGGCATAACTCAGGCGATGACGTAACCAGTGCTGGAGGAACTCAGAGCTTATCAGACTCACCTGAGGAGAATATCGCACGTATCCCGTCCGTGGAGAGGAATGGCGAGCAAGCGAAGACACCTGAGCAGAATCTAGCACCGGCTGGTTGAAGCGAGTACATGAGAAGAAACTGGCTCTACTCAGAGATTATAAAATCTCGCGAATGTGTTGGGTGTCGCCCAGCCTGCAGCTCTACAAATGTCTGTTAGCGAGGCGCCATGCGCTAGAGCCCAAGAGGAAGCCACACTACGTGTGGAGTGGGCTTTCACACCAAGGGGGCACGGACGACCTTGCTGCTGGTATGCCAAAGCAATGGTATCCACTATCCAGTGAGATAACCTTTGCTTTGAGAGAGCCTTTCCCTTCAGCTTCCCACCATGACAGACAAAGAGCTGGTCTGAGGTCCTGAAACACCGCGTTCTGTCTACGTAAGCACGGAGGGCGCGTACTGGACAGAGCAGTGCCAAGGCTGGGTCTGCCTCCTCCAAGGGCAGCGCTTGCAGGTTCACTACCTGGTCTCGAAAGGGTGTGGTAGGAACCTTGGGCACGTATCCAAGCCGGGGTCTCAGGATCACGTGAGAGTTAGCCGGCCCGAATTCCAGGCACGCTTCGTCAACCGAGAATGCCTGCAGGTCCCCTACCCTCTTGATGGAGGCCAATGCAACCAGGAGCGCTGTCTTCATTGACAGGAACTTAAGCTCCACTGACTGTAAAGGCTCAAATGGAGCACTCTGCAGGGCAGTTAGAACCACTGAGAGGTCCCAAAAGGGTACGAGGGGAGGACGAGGAGGATTTAGTCTCCTCGCTCCCCTCAGGAACCTGACGATCAGGTCGTGCTTTCCCAGAGACTTACCATCAACTGCTTCGTGATGTGCGGCAATGGCGGCAACATACACTTTCAGGGTGGAGGGAGACAGCCTTCGCTCCAACCCTTCTTGCAGGAAGGAAAGCACGACACTGATCGGGCATTTCGTGGGTTCTTGATGTTTAGAAGAACACCAGTTGACGAAGAGGTTCCACTTCAACGCATAGGCATGTCTCGTGGACGATGCTCTAGCGGAAGTGATGGTAGCCACCACCGCAGGTGGTAGGGTACTCAAACCTGCCTCGTCCCGTCCAGGAGCCACACGTGGAGGTTCCAAAGATCGGGACGAGGGTGCCATAAGGTGCCCCGTCCCTGAGAAAGGAGGTCCTTCCTCAGAGGGATTGGCCAGGGAGGTGCTGTCGCGAGGAGTACTAGTTCGGAGAACCAGGTCCGGTTGGGCCAATACGGGGCAACCAAAATGACCTGCTCCTCGTCCTCCCTGATCTTGCGCAAGGTCTGCGCAAGAAGGCTCACTGGGGGAAACGCATACTTGCGTAGGCCCCGCGGCCAGCTGTGCGCCAGTGCATCCGTGCCGAGCGTGCCCTCGGTCAGGGAATAAAACAGGTCGCAGTGGGACGAGTCGTGGGAGGCAAACAGGTCTACCTGTGCGTCGCCGAACTGATCCCAAATCAGCTGGACCGTCTGGGGATGGAGTCGCCATTCTCCAGCGAGAGGCCGAACTCGAGACAGCTCGTCGGCCGCCTGGTTCAGGTGTCCCGGGATATAAATGGCTCGAAGCGACCTCAGATGCTTCTGACTCCATATGAGGAGGTGGCGAGCGAGTTGCGACATACGGCGGGAGCGTAGACCACCTTGATGGTTGATGTACGCTACTGTTGCGGTATTGTCTGATCGGACTAGTACGTGCTGACCCCTGAGCAACGCCCGGAAGCGGTGCAGGGCGAGACGTACAGCCAGCAACTCGAGGCAATTGACATGCCAAAGGCGCTGGGGTCCTGTCCAGGAGCCCGCGGCAGCATGACCATTGCACATGGCGCCCCAGCCCGTGTTGGAGGCATCTGTTGATACAACAACATGCCGGGAAACTCGTTCTAAGGGCACTCCGGCCCGTAGAAAATTGAGGTTCGCCCACGGGGTGAAGGTCTGACGGCAGGCTGGAGTCACTGGGACTTGGAGCGTGCCGTGTTGCCATGCCCACCTCGGGACTCGATCGCGAAGCCAAAGCTGAAGCGGTCTCATATGAAGCAATCCCAGCGGCGTTACTGCGGCTGCGGATGCCATATGCCCCAGGAGCCTCTGAAAAAGTTTCAGTGGAACCGCACTCTTGCCCTCGAACTGACGAAGACAAGTCAGCAGTGACTGCGCGCGCTCGCTCGTAAGCTGCGCGCACATGGCGACCGAGTCGATCTCCATACCGAGAAAAGAGATCGTCTGCACGGGGCAGAGTTTGCTCTTCTCCCAGTTGACCCGAAGGCCCAGACGAACTAGGTGCCGGAGCACGAGGTCCCTGTGTTCGCAAACCTGGTCTCGAGAGTGAGCTAGGATCAGCCAGTCATCGAGATAGTTCAGGATGCGAACCCCGTGTTCCCGGAGGGGAACAAGGGCTGCCTCGACGACCTTCGTAAAGACGCGAGGAGACAGGGCTAGTCCGAAAGGGAGAACCGCGTACTGGTATGCCTGCCCCTCGAAAGCAAACCGTAGAAACGGTCTGTGTCGAGGTAAGATGGAGACATGGAAGTAGGCGTCCTTCAGGTCGATCGCTGCAAACCAATCCTGCGGCCGCACACACTGGAGGATGTGTTTGGCCGTTAGCATCTTGAACGGCAGCCTGTGAAGGGAGCGGTTCAAGACGCGTAGGTCGAGGATTGGCCGTAACCCACCGGACTTCTTGGGTACAATGAAGTAAGGGCTGTAGAAGCCGGACTTCATTTCGGCTGGAGGGACAATCTCGATCGCACCCTTCGCCAGCAGGGTAGCGACCTCCGCTCTCATGACAGGGGCATTGCCACCGACCATAGTGAAGCGGACTCCCCTGAAGCGGGGAGGAGATCTCGCGAACTGAATCGCGTAGCCGAGCCTGATGGTTCTCGCGACCCAGCGGGACAGTCTGGGAAGCTCTAGCCAGGCCTCCAGAAAGTGCACCAGCGGGGTCATACGAACCACAGACGTACCGTCGGTGGGGCAGCGAGGCGGAATGACCGGCACCGGCGAGGGTGGCATAGCGG
The DNA here is from genome assembly GCF_949319135.1 of Squalius cephalus. Taxonomy (NCBI): domain Eukaryota; kingdom Metazoa; phylum Chordata; class Actinopteri; order Cypriniformes; family Leuciscidae; genus Squalius; species Squalius cephalus. The sequence continues at coordinate 41,839,148 of NC_137129.1, forward strand.
CCCTGTGCGGGGGCACGGTCATTAACCGCGTCCTGCCAGAGGAGGCCAGGGGAGGGCGCGCGTCCCACGGGGGCGTGCTCTGGCAGGGGTCTGGCGACAGAGGGGGATGAGAGGAGCGTGGCCCGTGGGCGGCGCGTGCTGTCATCCCGCACCTCTGGGACAGAGGAGGGCGGCAGTGGCGGGACCCGAGGGTGGCACGCACTGCGGCCCTCGGGCTCTGTGGGCTCAGGATTGGGGATTTCGATTCTGTCTTTAACCACATTAGGGTGCTGCCCGTCGTGGGACGAGCAGCGGGGAGTGGAGAACAAAAGATTCTCCCCCGGCCCTCCACCGGGGGAAGGAGTGGCCCTGCTACCACCTCCTGAACAGAAAGGAAAGCCAATCCTGAGCTGCCCGTCTCAGGAGCGCCGCTTAGCCTGGCGTTTAGCGGGCGGCGGGGCTGGAGAGGGCTGTGGTGCCTTCCTGCGGCTTCCTCCACGACGCGACCCAGATGAAGACTGCTGCTGGGGCCGTGCGGAAGGGGCGGGAGCCGCAGGAGGGCGCCCTCGGCGGCGAGCAGGCTGAGGATTCTGTACCGGTGGCTTAGCAGCAACAGCACGCCGGGGCAGAATGTGTTTGATGGCCTCAGTCTGCTTCTGAGCAGTCGAGAACTGTTGGGCAAAGTCCTCGACCGCACCGCCGAAAAGGCCGGCCTGGGATATGGGAGCGTCAAGCAGACGAGTCCGCTCGGGCTCACGCATATCGGCCAGGTTCAGCCATAGATGTCTCTCCTGGACCACAGCAGTGGACATCACCAAACCCAGGGAGCGCGCGGTCACTTTCGTCGCCCGGAGAGCGAGGTCGGTGGCGGCGCGCAGCTCATCAAAGAGCCCTGGGTCTGTCCTACCCTCGTGCATGTCACGGAGCATCTTGGCCTGGTAAACCTGCAAGATGGCCATGGCATGCAGAGAAGCAGCTGCCTGTCCCGCCGCTCTGTAAGACTTCGCCACCATAGTAGACGAGAATCTACAGGCTTTGGATGGGTGCTTTGGATCACCACGTGATGAAGCGCTTGCCGGACACAGCTGCATCGCGACAGAACGTTCAACCGTGGGAATCCCAGTGTACCCACAAGCATCAGCTTTATCGAGGGGAGGAAAGGCGGAGAAAGCCGACGAACGATCGCGGGAAGACATGGGTGCCTTCCAGGACCGCGTGACTTCCTCATGCACTTCCGGGAAGAAAGGAATTGGGGTTGGGCGGCGACGGGTGTCAGCGGCCGCTCCCAAAAACCAATCATCCAGCCGCGAGCGCACTGGATCAGGTGGCGGGGACCACTCAACACCAATGGCCGCGGCTGCCCGGGAAAGCATGGCGGTCAGCTCGGGATCAGACTCGGGCAACGCTGGCACGCCCGAGGGCGGCAACGCAGCCGAATCCTCACTTCCCGAGGACTCGCGCCCACCTTGTGATGCCGCGATCGACATGGTATCTTCCTCTGGAGCTCCAAACGAGACGCGCTGGGGCTCCGAAGAGGGACCAGCGGTCTCAGTTTGTACACTCGCGGGTACCGATGCTGAAGAGGGGTGTGTGGACCGTGGACGTGTCGGCGGTATGTCCCACACAGTCACCCTCAGGTCACCCCGGCCACCAGCCGAAGTACTAGCCCTCTCGGAGCCAGTAGATCGGGGTGTGGGTAGGGGGACTCTCGCTCTGGTGAGCTCATTGAGTCTCGACCGCAGCATGGAGATGGTCATGTTCCCGCAGTGAGAACATGAGTCATCCATGAACGCTGCTTTAGCGTGATCAACGCCCAAACACGCTAAGCAGAGTTCATGCCCATCAGAGAAAAATATCTCGCGACCGCAACCAGAAGTGCACGGGCGAGGCATCTTTAAAAAGACGTGCCGCGTGCAAGCTCTTTTTGTGAGAGGATAAACTCCGCGGATGCTGAAGCGAACAGGGAGAAAACACACTAACTGTCAGATCACTGAACAGATCAAGCAGGGTAGTGAGCACTCGCTGAAATCGCCGTCACACCAACACCGGAGAGTTCGCTCGTCTCGAAGGTAAGAGAAGACTAACTCAGAATATTTGGCTTACAGGAGTGGAGAAGTTCTCGGCTCCGAAGCGAAAGCATATCTGCATTTGTGCAGCGTACTTCCTTATATACCCCCTGCGGCGGGCGGAGTTACGCTATGCAAATTCCGCAGACCCATGGCATTTCATTGCCATTGGCTCGTTTTCTAATACTTGAAGGTGATAGGCTTCTAAGCGAAACCCCAATCGTCGTCATCCGACGTAACTCGGAGTGACCACGAAAGGGAACAGCTTGTCAACAATGTGATGTTATAATTACTCCAGGAAAGTTATCTATCATTCTACACTAGAGAGGATCATTTTGTCATACATTTATTTTACAGAATTAGTTCATTTTTTCCCCTTTAATTTGACATGTACCTGAAGTGATTACAAATTAAATAACAAAATAAAAATTGAGTACAGAATTCAATCATGTAATCTGTCATGGACAGCACTAATAGCTTGTGCAAATGGCCAAATAACAGCCGTGCTCATCTTCATAACAACAACACTGTTATTTGCATGATATTGAGTAATTATTTGATCGACTATTGTTCATTTATTTTATTACTAATTCTGTCTTTAATTCATGTTGTAATCTGTTGTTTTCCAAAGCACATGTAAATCAAATCTGCTGAAGAAGTTTGAGTCTCTGTATGAAGGAACAGCAAAGCAGGGAAACCCAACACTCCTGAATGAGATCTACACAGAGCTCTACATCACAGAGAGTGAAAGTGGAGAGATCAATAATGAGCATGAGGTGAGACAGATTGAGACACAATCCAGGAGAGCAGCAACAGAGGACACACCAATCAAATGCAATGACATCTTTAGACCTTTACCTGGACAAGACAAACCCATCAGAACTGTGCTGACAAAGGGAGTTGCTGGCATTGGGAAAACAGTCTCTGTGCAGAAGTTCATTGTGGACTGGGCTGAAGGGAAAGATAATCAGGATGTCCAGCTCATATTTCCACTTCCTTTCAGAGAGCTCAACTTGAAGAAGGACAAAACACTCAGTCTTTCAGATCTTCTTCATGTCTTTTTCCCTGAAACAAACAAAATGGAAATATCCAGTGATGAATATAAAGTGTTGTTTATCTTTGATGGTCTGGATGAGTGTCGTCTGTCTCTGAACTTTAAGAGCGAAGTGAAACTGTGTGATATATCTGAATCAGCCTCAGTGGACGAGCTACTGATGAACCTCATTGAGGGGAATCTGCTTCCCTCTGCTCTCATCTGGATCACCTCCAGACCAGTAGCAGCGGATCTCATCCCCTCTGAGTGTGTCCATCGAGTGACAGAGGTACGAGGCTTCAGTGAGCCACAGAAGGAGGAATACTTCAGGAAGATAATCAGTGATCAGAGTCTGGCCAATACAATCATCACACACCTGAAGTCCTCGAGGAGTCTCCACATCATGTGCCACATCCCAGTGTTCTGCTGGATCTCAGCCACTGTTCTAGAGGAGATGTTGAGTGAAGCAGAGAGAGGAGAGATTCCCAAGACTCTCACTCAGATGTACACACACTTCCTGATCATTCAGACCAACATCAAACATGAGAAGGACTATGAGAAGAGAGTGAAAGATGAAGACATGATTATCAAACTGGGGAAACTGGCTTTCCAGCAGCTTGTGAAAGGCAACCTGATCTTCTATGAGGAAGATCTGAGAGAGTGTGGCATTGATGTGACAGAAGCATCAGTGTACTCAGGATTGTGTACTCAGATCTTCAGAGAGGAGTTGGGCTTGTATCAGGGGAAAGTCTTCTGCTTTGTTCATATGAGCATCCAGGAACATCTAGCAGCTCTATATGCACACATTTACTTTAGAAATAAGAACAGAAATGTGTTTGACAAAACCAAACAAGGTTTATTTTCTAAAATCTTAAACCAGAAGAAATTGCATTCATTATCTAAGCTGCATCAGAGAGCTGTGGATGAGGCTTTACAGAGTAAGAATGGACATCTGGACCTTTTCCTGCGTTTTCTTCTGGGTCTCTCATTGAAGTCCAATCAGACTCTCTTACGAGAACTACTGACACAGACTGGAAGCTGCTCGTACAACAAAGAGAGAACAGTTCAGTACATCAAACAGAAGATCATGGAGAATCGCTCTCCAGAGAGATCCATCAATCTGTTCCACTGTCTAAATGAACTGGGTGATGATTCACTGATGCAGGAGATCCAGCGTTATCTGAAATCTGGAAAAATAGGAAAAATCACACTCTCCTCTTCACAGTGGTCAGCTCTGGTTTATGTGTTGCTGACATCAGAGCAGGAGATGGATGTTTTTGATCTGAAACAGTTTAATAGAGTCAATAATACAGCAGATGAAGTTCTTCAGAAGCTGATGCCTGTGGTTAAAGAATCCAGATCAGTTCAGTAAGTCACTCTGACAACAATCATTACACTGAGAAAACATGATCATATTTATGAGTTTAGCAGGTGCTTTCGTACCTAAGGAATACTGTAAAAGGAGAAATTCATAATATAATTTATATCAGTGTTTCCTGAACTGAGAGACTGAAGAGTGTCATTGTTCTCTACAGGTTGAGTGATTGTGGTGTTACAGATGAAGGTTGTGCTGCTCTGACTTCAGCTCTGAGATCAAACCCCTCACACCTGAGAAAACTGAGTCTCTCTGGAAATAAAGTAGGAGATTCTGGAGTCGAACAGCTTTCTGATGTACTGCAGAATCCTCACTGTAAACTGGAGATACTCGAGTAAGATTATATAAAAGTCTCAACGTCATCTGTTTTTCTGCTGTGGTGAATAATGTATGATATACAAAAATAATATATACAAAAAAGTTTACCATCAAGTAACTGAAAAGGATGTTTAATCTTCATTAGATTCTTTCCAAAGCTTCTGAGGTCATTTTACTTTTGATAGTTATACAAGTCAAAAACATGATTGGATGTTGTGAAGAGGTGACAACTGCTTTCATATATAAATCTGTTGAGGAGAAATTCATATATATCATATCATTTATATTAGTGTTTCCTGAACTGAGTGACTGAAGAGTGTCATTGTTCTCTACAGGTTGTGGGATTGTGGTGTTAAAGATGAAGGTTGTGCTGCTCTGACTTCAGCTCTAAGATCAAACCCCTCACACCTGAGACAACTGGATCTGACTAGAAATAAAGTAGGAGATTCTGGAGTCAAGCAGCTTTCTGATCTACTGCAGGATCCTCACTGTAAACTGGAGATACTGAGGTAAGATTGTATAAAATGTCTCATATGGTAAATAATGATTGTGTTTCAGATCTGCCAGGCTCTTACTCCAGCCAATCACAGCACACTCCCTCACCTGAGTTCTAATCACACACACCTGCACCTCATCATCACCCTCATCACTGCCACTATTTAGACACACACTTCACCACAGTTCATTGTTCGGTCTCGTTTGTATGAAGAAGACTACTTACCCTGTCTTAGCGACTACTACCTGATATCTCCAGCGACCCTTCTCCAGTCTCGTCTCCATTCTCCTCCGTGTCTCCAAGTCTACTGTTGTTCAGAGTTCCAGCCTTCACTGCATCATCTCTCAGTCATCACACCCATCAGAAGAAACATACTATTCACTGCCGGCATCCCGCTCTCCAAAGTATCATTGCACTTTCCACTTACCTGCTTTTAGTTCATCCGCTCAGGTGTTGTCTCGATAAACTCCCTATTAACTTCAATCTCCTTCTCTTGAGTCTGCTGCCGTAACAGATTGCCATACAACAAAATCTACTGTGAAATTATTCATGGGAATGTTGCTTTTATTTTCATTAGATTCTTTCCAATGTGTCTGACATCATTTTACAATATCAATGATTAAACATGACTGGATAATGTAAAGATGTGACAACCGTGTTCATATACAGATGTGTTGATGATTTTGGGCACTTGCATAAAAAAAATTATATTTGGTTACACTTTATTTTAAGGTGTCATTGTTACAGTGTAATTATATATTTAAGTACTGAGTAATATTAAGCAACCACATGTACTTAGTATAGGATAAGGCTAGGATTAGGATTTGGTTGAGGGTTAGTTGCATGTAATTATGCATAATTTACCTGTTATTACTATGGTAAGTTCATGTAACATATGTAACAAGGACACGGTTAAATAAAGTGTTATCGAATATTCTTGCAATTTTTATCAGATGGAAACTAACCCGCTCAAGCAGTTTGTAGAAGTGGGTCTGAACCTTAGACTGGACCTGTTAATGGTGCCGTGGATTAAGTCTCTGATTGTGAAGTTCTGCTGATCTGAGCTGTAGATCCTGAACTGAGAGACTGAAGAGTGTCATTGTTCTCTACAGGTTATATAATTGTGGTGTTACAGATGAAGGTTGTGCTGCTCTGAGATCAGCTCTGAGATCAAACCCCTCACACCTGAGAGAACTGAGTCTGACTGAGAATAAAGTAGGAGATTCTGGAGTCAAGCAGCTCTCTGATCTACTGCAGGATCCTCACTCTAAACTGGAGATACTCAGGTAAGATTTGAGAAAAGTCTCAACGTCATCTGTTTCTCTCCTGTGGTGAATAATCAATGATATACAAAAATAAAATATACACCAAAAGTTTACCATCAAGCAACTGAAAAGCATGTTTAATCTTCAGTGGATTCTTTCCAACACTTCTGAGGTCAATTTACTTTTAATAGTTTTACACGTCAAAAACATGATTGGATGTCGTGACAACTGCTTTCATATATAAATCTGTTGAGGAGAAATTCATATATCTCATTTCATTTATATCAGTGTTTCATGAATTGAGAGACTGAAGAGTGTCATTGTTCTCTACAGGTTGAGTGATTGTGGTGTTACACATGAAGGTTGTGCTGCTCTGACTTCAGCTCTGAGATCAAACCCCTCACACCTGAGAAAACTGGATCTGACATTGAATAAAGTAGGAGATTCTGGAGTCAAGCAGCTTTCTGATGTACTGCAGGATCCTCACTGTAAACTGGAGATACTGGGGTAAGATTGTATAAAATGTCTCGTATGGTAAATAATGATTGTGTTGCAGATCTGCCAGACTCTCACTCCAGCCAATCACAGCGCACTCCCTCACCTGAGTTCTAATCACACACACCTGCACCTCATCATCACCCTCATCACTGCCACTATTTAGGCACAATGCGCTATTTAGCGCTGCCACTATTTAGCGCTGCCACTAACTGCCACTATTTAGCCACTATTTAGGCCCAATTCGCATAATATTCGTCCTAAATAGTATTAGAATATAGAATTAGTACGTCCCAAATCGTAGTATGTTGAAATGAGTGTTCCAAAGATACCCGGATGGTCTACTATTTCCGGTCAGAATCTGAAGTGTAGATCGATGAGCACTCACGGCTAATATTGCCCATAACCCATCGCGCGTTGGACGAGGATTCGGTTAGAACTACAAACACGAGTGAAAAGTGTTAAAAAACTACAGAGATGGAGAACGCGTGAGTCCGGCGGTTATGTAGAGGGGTTTAGATAAAGGGGTTTGAGTGATTAATTATCTGTATCTAACCTGACGAAAATATATATATTCAATGTTGTTCACATTATATTGCATCTGCAGCAGGATTGTGAACTTTTGTAAAGATACGTTTAGCCTTTAACTTTTAAATGCATCATTATATTCAAATTGCAAACACATGAGGAGAGTCTCCGCCTGAAAGACCCACGACTGGCAGATTAACGTGCAACTACATCTCTCTCCGAACTGGTAGGAAATGAAATTAGATTGAATGGAGGATTTTAACTGTGACAAGATGATTGACAGGGCAGTTTACGGTGACAGGATGCACGCGACAGATCTGTCCATTAAGATGATTAAGTAGTATGTCCCAAAGCTTGCCTACTCTTTTGCTACACACTCAAAAGTATGTACTTTTTCTTCACAAAAAGAGTCCATACTTTTAGGGTGTAGTATAAGTAGGTGAATTGGGACGCAGCAACACACTTCACCACAGTTCATTGTCCGGTCTTGTTTGTATGAAGAGGACTACTTACCCTGTCTTAGGCCCCGTTTACATGAAGGGAAGACACAGATATTTCCCTGCGGTTTGGCCTCTCATTTACAAGAAATCCCTGTTTTTATCACAGAAAACGATTATTTCTAAAAACTCTGGCCAAAGTGGAGATTTCTGATAACGGCAGTTATGTGTTGCCATGTCAACTGGGAGAAACTGGGTTTTAGGTTCTCAAACGTCACATTATGCGCCAGAACATGCTTAACGTCATGTGAGCGCCCTTTGAAAGGAACAGGAAGTCGCTTGTGTTATCCGTCGAGTCTGAGGATTCTGATTGGCTTGCATGGCTTTATCCTTCTCCATACACGGCCCCCCACTGGTTTGGCATAGTTATGATGGCGCTCAACGGCGTATTTATGCGGGTTGATGTAAATGACAACTTTTTTGAAAACCATGTTGTGTGCACAATGTTATTATTGAAAACGGAGGGAGAGAGGGAGGGATATTAATTTCTCTAAATACCCGGCTATGTGTAAATTTGGCCTTAGCGACTCATACCTGATATCTCCAGCAACCCTTCTCCAGTCTCGTCTCCATTCTCTTCCAAGTCTAGTGTTGTTCAGAGTTCCAGCCTTCACTGCATTATCTACCAGTCATTACACCCATCAGAGGAAACATACTATACACATCCAGCATCCCGCTCTCCAAACTATCATTGCACTTTCCACTTACCTGCTTTCAGTTCATCCGCTCAGGTGTGATTTTGGGTATTTGCATAAAAAAATAATATTTGGTTACACTTTATTTTAAGGTGTCATTGTTACAGTGTAAATATATATTTAAGTACTGAGTAATATTAAGCAACTACTTGTACTTAGTATAGGATAAGGGTAGGATTAGGATTTGGTTGAGGGTTAGTTACGTGTAATTATGCATAATTTACCTGTTATTATTATGGTTAGTTCATGTAACATATGTAAAAAGGACACTGTTAAATAAAGTGTTATTGAAAATTCTTGCAATTTTTACCAAATGGAAACTAACCCGCTCAAGCAGTTTGTAGAAGCGGGTCTGAACCTTAGACTGGACCTGTTAATGGTGCCGTGGATTAAGTCTCTGATTATGAAGTTCTGCTGATCCTTCTGCTGTAGATCCTGAATCAAGAGACTGAAGAGTGTCATTGTTCTCTACAGGTTATATAATTGTGGTGTTACAGATGAAGGTTGTGCTGCTCTGACTTCAGCTCTGAGATCAAACCCCTCACACCTGAGAGAACTGAGACTGACATTGAATAAAGTAGGAGATTCTGGAGTCAAACAGCTTTCTGATCTACTGCAGGATCCTCACTGTAAACTGGAGAAACTCGAGTAAGATTTTATAAAAGTCTCAATGTCGTTTCTTTTTCTCCTGTGGTGAATAATCAATAATATACGGTATGCAAAAAAGTTTACCATCAAGTAACTGAAAAGGATGTTTAATCTTCAGTGGATTCTTTCCAAAGCTTCTGAGGTCATTTTACTTTTGATAGTTTTACAAGTCAAAAACATGATTGGATGTCCTGAAGAGGTGACAACTGCTTTCATATATAAATCTGTTGAGGATAAATTCATATATATCATATCATTTATATCAGTGATTCCTGAACTGAGAGACTGAAGAGTGTCATTGTTCTCTACAGGTTGAGGGATTGTGGTGTTACAGATGAAGGTTGTGCTGCTCTGACTTCAGCTCTGAGATCAAACCCCTCACACCTGAGACAACTGGATCTGTCATTTAATCATCTAAGAGACTCAGATGTGAAGCTGCTCTCAGATCTGAAGGAGGATCCACATTATAAACTGAAGATACTTGAGTAAGTAGTGATGATTAAAACTGTTCACATTTTAATTGAAAATTAAATTAAATTTAAATTTTTATAATTGAAATTTAGTTTACTTTCCTTGTGATGGTGAATTACACACTATAAACATGTTTGATAAGAGTTTGATTCATTTATTTATTTTTATAATAGTTTATAGCAACAATTAAATATCTTCAAGTTTCTTTTTATTTCAAACAATTTAATCTTTTGCTTTTATCATTGTTTTTTTTATCCATAAATTGTTTATTTTTAGAGAATGTAAATTGCAATAAAATATAATGGTAAATATTTATCACTATAATTTCATTATTATAAATAAACCTGACCCAGTTACACAGAAAGAGGACAGTCATACAGGATTATAGATAAGGGTCAAGGGTCATCATTCATGGTCACTTAGAAGCAAAATCTGAATGTTTAAAAACAGCTTTAACAATTGTGTATCTCAGTATTATATTATAATCTTTCAATTATACATCTAAGTAGTTTCTTTTAGTTGTCCTAAAGTGGATAATTCAATAATGTCGCACATATTTGACTGTCTGTGTTTTACTTACAGGTTTTAGATGTTAGTCTGACCTTCTCTGGATCAGCTGATGGAGAATAAAGAGCCTCTACAGACACAATAACATTCAACAGAATCAACAGACACAAACCTACAGTGATCATCACACACACATGTGTTTGTGTAACTTTACAGAATGATCCAATCCTTCATCCAAAGTCAAACAAGGAAATCTTCAACCAGATGAACTGGATAAATATTCTGAATGTTCAGATCCAATCTGACCTCTGACCTGTAATGCCTGAATCATACACTGTAAAAAATGTTACAGCTATTTACTTAAAAAAAAATATGGTAACAATATTACACATATTTTTGAGTAAAGGCTTGATTTATTTCATGGAATTTACCTGAATAAATCATGTAAAATCCCTAATTTAATTTGGTGAGATATGCTATTTTATTTTAAGTATTTTTACCTTTCAAAACTGTGTGAATTCAAGTGAACGGAAATAACCTGTTTATATTTGACATATTGTATTATTGTATTGTATGACTGTATGTTGCTAGCACAGCACAGAAACAAACTTCTCACTGCACTATCATTAGCAGAGTTATTGCTCAGTGAACAAAACAACATGCTTCAGATTATTGATTAACCCTTATGTGCTGTTGGGGATGTTTTCATCCACTATGGGGTATTTTTGAGTCTAAATTTGGCCATAACTTTTTCTGTGTTTCAGCAAATGGAATTTTTTTTGGTGACAAATCTTATTTTGACACATATTTTGGGAAAATGCTTTGAAATTTTTCAAAAACTCAACAGTACACTGTGGGCAAATTTACTACCCTTTCGTTATGTTTCGTGGCTGAAAACAGCCACTACTTTAAACTGCTGTAAAAATGTATCAGATAAATATTTTTTTCAATTTTTTTTTGCATGAATCTATTAATCAACCTCAGTCCTGCTCAAAAATATTAAATGTTTAAAATAAATTCAGGATTTTAACTCTTTAATTGCCAAATTCGTAAATGATGTCACTGATTTGGGGGAAAAAAACACACAAAATTACTCATTTTCAATATAAAATGTGATTGTGGACTGGATTATTTTTTTACCTTTTATCACAGTCTTGGACATGTCAAAGATTAGAAACAACATTGGTTTTGATGCATTGTTAGTTTTTGTGCAGCATCAGATTTGAACTTTTTCTCCCTCATTTACTGTTCGTGGCGGTTTTTGCCCCATTGACTTCCATTATAACCACATTTTTTGATTGCAAAGCCATGACACCATATAATCATGCATTTTTGATTGTTGGTGGTTTTGCCTGTTGGGAAGAAGTAAATTTTTTTATTTTTACTGTTGATAACCAGGTGGCACCATTAACCCTTTAGATAGGCCTGTGCAAAAAAAAGCTTAGTTTCTGGCTTTTACATGGAGTTATATGGAGTATAATAGCATAATAAAGTGTGTGTGTGTGTTAGGGGTGTGCATTGGCACTGCCCTCACAATTCGATTCGATTACGATTCACCAGGTAACGATTCGATACAATTCGATTCTACGATGCATTGCGATGCATCAAAATTCTACTGCACACAACAAGGCAAAATTTTCATCAGTCATGAGGCAATACAAGCAGTCAGATATTGAACAACAGATTTTATTGGCTGCTATGTGTGTATTATCACTCTCCTGTATCTTTGACATTTTGTCATTAAATAAAATAAAATTGAATGGTACAGGGTATTGGATATGGCATTTTCAAACCTGAAAAAGAAAAAACATAAATCACTGCTTTCAGTGCTTTGAATGAGAAATATTTCTCTTCTCTCTGCTTGAGAACCATTTGAAATTAAATTTCAACTTTATTGTCCAACTCAAGGCCAGAAAATAAACAGTGTAGGGGTGTAACGGTTCACAAAATTCACGGTTCGGTTCAATACGATATACACTTGTGTCACGGTTCGGTACGTTTTCGATACAGCAAAAAGAAAGAAATGCCAGAGAAATTTCCTTGATTTTTTTTTTTATTCTTTTTTTATTAGAACTAACATCATAAAGTATGACATTTTTTTCTTTGAGCAATGATGGATCTATAATTGACTCTTCTTAGGAGCATATAAAACAAAACAGCTCCTTGGAAAAAATTAAATGTAATATTTTGTGCTTATAAACAAATGTTTATTTTAGTTCAGATTAACATTTGAGGGCAGAAATGTTATTCATAATGTCGAAATAAATCCGACGTAATGTTACTTGAAAGCATTATAGCCTACTATTCCTGCCAAACTTCCAAAGTTGCAGTTAGTGTTACTACAGTAAATCCATGGTGAATATTGCAGACCTGTGGACACCGGATAGTTCATTCATGGCACAATGTTTCTTCCTGGTTTCCACGTCAGCGAGGTTTGATCCGTTAATAACGGAGAAATGTGAATGTTTCTCACTAGATCTCGCAGCGATGTTATTACTTTAGTGGCGAGTTCAAATGCTTTCTTTACTGGATCTCTTAGCGCTGTGTAGTATAAGATCGGCTCGCGCTGCGTTGGTCCAAACTGATAAACAGTCCGTCACGAGTAGCTCAGTTTCGTTCCGTTTACATTGCGTTTGCCATTTGATGTTGTGGTCGCGCCAGCGTCTACATTATGAGCGCGCTCGCGACGCGCTTACATTTGAAATAACGTTCGGTTTGAAAATGCGTGCCTTGTACCGAACGGTTTAATACGAATACGCGTACCGTTACACCCCTAAAACAGTGACATAATCGATTATGGCACTTTGCCGCATCGATGCTGAATCGTGCATGCCCCGCATTGCGATGCATCGCCGAATCGATTATTGTTGACAGCACTAGTGTGTGTGTGTGTGTGTGTGTGTGTACTCACCTTGATGCGTCTGAGAAAATCAAAATATGCACCTCAGCTCTCAGAACTACATGGAGTAAACAAAAGCAAAGTAAGTGTATTTATGCATCTGCTGCCTTTTGATGGTGAGAAATGCAGACTAAACAAAAACAAAGCAAGTGGATTTAAACACCTGCATGCAAGCCTGCTGGTCATTTTATGGTGAGAAGAGCAGCAAGCAACATGAGAAAGGGCTTGACTTGTAGTGAAGTTTTAGAGATGATTATGCAGCCTGACCCTTCCAGCGAGCTGCAGGATATATCGTCTTCTCCCTCTGACACCACAGACTCAGGAGAGTCAGATCCTGATTTGGATGTGGCACCCTCATCATCCTCTCTAGCTTCCACTGAAGGCGAGGAGGATTCGGAGGATCCTGGATCTGGGTGGATTGGGAGAAACGGCGAAGTGTGGTTTTCCACTAACGCGGAGACAACTCCCTTTCTTCAGCCTGCCAGAGGCGTGACTTAGTGATGGGGACGAGACCGCCTATGCCGAGTCCGAGTCAAGACCGAGTCTTTGAAGGGTCGAGTCCGAGTCGAGACCGAGTCCGTTGGTTTTCAAATTCAGTCGAGTCCGAGTCAAGTCCGAGTCTTTGAAGGGTCGAGTCCGAGTCGAGACCGAGTCCGTTGGTTAACATGGGAGGATTTGAACTTGAAACACGGAGTGTACTGACGCCTTTCCGTGGTTAAAACAACATTACTTCTTATGTTTGTTCATGTTTATTTGAGGCTATAAATTAACTAGAAGGAAGAGATGATCGGTTCACGAGCAGCTTTAACTGATGCTCTACAGCGATCTGTCACTACACATTTAAGAGCCACAAAACGGTATTTATTGTTTAAATTTCTTTTAAAAAATGACCAAGTTTGAAAGGCGAGACTTTGTTTAATATGTTTAATATCAAAAGTAACCGAAAAGTAACCTGGTCTGTCCTGTCTGTCAGCGTGTTGTCAGTCTCCTCTCTGCTCCGCGATGTATTTTTCACTGCGTGAGAACATGGTGTGGCGTGAGAACGGTGTAGCTTGTCGGACATAGCGACAGTAACTAAGGGGGGCGGGTCTTTGCGAACAGTCAATTAAAATTTTCTAGTGGTATGTATTCTAGTGGACTAGTGATGGGACGAGACCGCCTATGCCGAGTCCGAGTCAAGACCGAGTCTTTGAAGGGTCGAGTCCGAGTCAAGACCGAGTCTTTGAAGGGTCGAGTCCGAGTCGAGTCCGAGAAAGCAGAAATCGGTCTCGAGACCGGACTCGAGTCCGTACTACATCACTAGCGTGACTCCAGGGCCGACGCGCTATGCCATCACAAGGGTCCAGAACATGGATTCTGTGTTCAATCTGTTTTTTACGGAGGAGATGATTGACCTCATTGTCAGCATGACTTGCGTCAACACATACATGTTTGTACAGTCATACAAACATGTATGACTATGCCTTGTGATGATTATCTGAAAATAAGTGTTATTGTTCTCCTCAAGTCAATTCAATAACAGTGTCAATGTTGCAAAGTTCAGCAGATATGAAACCATTTAAATTCAGCTAAGCATCTCTATGGAAGACAATGGTTTAATTATTTAGCTCAATTAGTGTCATTATCCAGCTCAATTCAGTTCAAATTTTGTTCTCCGCCGATAGTGTCTTTGCAGTTAAATCGATAATGACCCTGAATATTAATTGTTGTTTAAACCCTGATTCCAGAAGACAAAATAAGAATAATTTAGACCAATATCTTTCCTTTGTTTCCGCTATTGTTATAGTTGTGGACTCACTCTGCTATTCACTTAGATCAATTAGAATGAGTTAGAATGATTTTTAGAACCGCATGGTTATAGTTAGAACTGGTCAAAATTATTAGATAAAGAACAAATTTGTCTTATTTTATTTATGTATGATTTTTGGTGATTAAAAAAATATATTTATATGGCTTGTTCTTTATTTCACAGGAATTTTTTTCCGTTTGCGGCTGCTGGTACATTTGTGGCAACGTTCAAGGACATCGCTGAAAATGTGTTCTTTCCGTAAGAGCTTTATCATCTTTACACATTCTTAAAGGGGCTATATGTAGTTTTCAGCAGATTCTCGCAGTGATGTTTCAGATTGCAACCAATACGTTTACAAGCGAGTGCTCGTGCTCGAACTCATGAGCGAGCACTCTGGGTATCGACCAGACTGAGACGCAACACACCGGAGAAAGCATCACACAACATGCTGGAAACTCAGGTAAACTCCCACTGCAACGGTACAATAATAGGCTACTTTTATCAGCTTGACGTTGAACTAATGCTCCATGCTCGTACCATGATACGTATGGAACCCTAGCAACCGTGCCGAATTTTGCCACTGCAAGCACCACATTTTCTTCAGGAAATGTACATTCTAGGTTTGTAGAGAAGGTTTCTCCATGATTCCAATGCCCTGCCGATGTTGATCCGTGTTTTCACCCGAAGTTCATCCGATTCACATCTGGCCTTACGAGCTTCAGCAGAAAAAACTTTTTTTTTGGTTTTTTATCAATATGTGGAGTTTGTGTTGGAGTCTGTGTTGTGCTGGGAGCAGGTCGTTTCTTAGTGTTATCAGACATGTCATAAGTTGCATAAGTCATAAGTCCATGTCATAAGTTGCAGTGTCGTCACTGTTGAGTGCAAAGTCAGTAGGCTAGATGAGGCAAAAGGCTCGGGAGCGCGCATGCAGGTCTCAGTCACGTCACTGGATTTCACGGTAAATCGACCCGGCACCTTCACATAAAAATAAGAATACTTGCTTTCCGAGGTAATAGCAAAACCCGCAAAGTAGATCATTTTAATGTGAGATTACAAAAAGTTCAAAAGTTTTGCGACCGAAAGCAAAGTTTCTTGTGGGAACACAAAGGTTTTGCAAGTGAATACTGAGTTTCTCGAAGAAACGCAAAGGTTTTGCGAGTGAACGCAAAGTTTCTCAGGGAACGCAAAACTTTTTCGAGGGAACACTAAGGTTTTGTGAGCGAACACTAAGTTTCTAGGTTGAACACAAAACTTTTGCGAGGGAACGCTAAAGCATTGACATATTTTTTCCTCCCATCTAAATTTTTTCCCCATCACCATGTCTCTTTAGGGTCTCCATGAGATTCTGTGATGATTACACCGTGTCAACACCGGACGCCACATCCAGTGTAGACAACATCACTGATTTGAATGGTTTCTATTGTCGTTTGGCGCTTCGCATTACGCCGTTCGCATCCAGTGTAGGCACGGAGTTAGTAAAACATGCATTGTACTACAAAATAATTTTACTTGTAGTTTTTAAGGGTAGCATATTAAAAGGTGACATTCTGTATTGTGACATTTAAAAGGGTGGTGAGATCCCGGCTGGTGAACATGCTCGCAGCTGGGGTGGATACCTTTTTGGACATCGGAAAAATAGATTTTAACCAATTTCATGAGGAGTAAGAGCTGTTTTGAGCTTTGAGTTTTGCAACTATGGATTAATGATGCAATATAATAAATGGATGTATTTTATATTATTGTCCTCCAAACTTAAGTGTTGGGCTAAAAATGCACACAATAAGCCCATGACAAAAAATTATTACATTTCATAAAGTGTAATTTTAACCACTTGTTGTCTCCTCTGAAGAGTGCAGATGGTTATGGAAAAGATTAGAAACAAAGCCTTTGAAATTTCAGTTTTGGAAAGGCAAAAAGAGAAGAATGATTTCCTTATATCATTAAGGTAAGAACCTTTATTAATTTTAATTCCAAACTTCAATATTGTACTTAATGACATCTCTAAATAAAAAAATTATCTTCTGTGTTTCCTAGAACCACATCTGGACTGATTGCTTTTTACTGGGATGAAGTTTTGAAACACACTGAAAGTCTGTCGTTCCATGCGAAATACTTGGATTCTATGAAGTAAGACTATGCTACTGATTGACAGATTGATAAATATAAAGTTAAATGAGCATTTAAAACATGCCTGAATTTTGTGTGTTACAGGCAATGGTCAGAGCTGATTAAGTTGAGAAACGCAAGTGAAAACTATCATGTGCTTTTAGACCCGGATACAAGGCATGGTCTATTGAAGTAAGGAAGAAATTTTGAATATTACAAATATCATTTAAACCTCTACACCAGGGGTCACCAACTGGCGGACTCCGGTCCGAATCCGGACCGCAAAATGCGTCCATACGGACCGCGAAGCCTTTTGACATAATGAAATAAATAAATGCCGCTATTTTCTAATAAAAACACATTTATATCAGGCACATCAAAGTCAGCTCAGTAGAGCCGTTTGGGTCCAACAGCGCAACGGGTTGCTATGGTTGCTACTACAGTTACTATGCTCACTGTTGCTACGTTCAGACGCGCGCGCAGTCATTGCGTGCAATGAAGAGGGCAGAGAGCGCGCAGACAGATGAAACTTTCAGCGAGTGAAAAACGCAGAGAGATAAAACTTTCAGTGAGTGAAAAACAATGGCATTTTCAAAAATTAGTAAAGTTGACGCTGAAAACCGAGTTTTCCGAGATAATTGGTGGAAAAATACGCATTTATTCTTCCTGCATCGAGCTGTAACTGTTATAAGGCCCGTGTGTCTCATTTGCTCCGAGTCTGTCGCGGTTGTTCAAAGTGGAAACATAGACACTTATTAGAAGAAACGTCTCGGTTACGTATGGTAACCCTCGTTCCCTGAGTCCAGGGAACGGAGACGCCTCGTCGGGGGAGTTCCCCTGACGAATTGGGATCACGCTAGGGAGACCAATTGCCTTCGAGTGAATTAAAACGAGCCAATGAACATTGGCATGCAAGGTTTGCATTCCGCGGCCCGCCTACCAGTGCGGGTATAAGGCGGAATCAAGCGCATACACAAACGCTTTTCGCTGAGGAGCCGAACGGTGTCCAGTCCTCCGCGAAGGTACAGCAGCATGGCGACGGGACGAGGCGTCTCCGTTCCCTGGACTCAGGGAACGAGGGTTACCATACGTAACCGAGACGTTCCCTTTCGTCAGCAGGGAACTCCGACGCCTCGTCGGGGGAGTTCCCCTGACGAATTGGGATCCCTACCAAAACGCCATGGTGCTGGCCCCTTCCAGCGCCCAGCTAAGCTACAGCCCTGCAGCAGTTTCCAGAAATTTTGCGGGAGCTAGCTAGGGAATCACACTGCTGTTCCGCAAGACCCAATCAGTGGATATTGGATAACACTGGGAAAGCGTGCCCGACCCCAAGGATATAATAGGGGGAGGGAACGCTGCGGAAGCTGAGGCAGCCTAGAGGAAGGCCCTCAAATACACACATGTACTAACCACGTAGGGTAGTGAAACATATGGCAGTCCTTGAAGGTAGTCCCAGTCCAGAGGAGTGAGGAGCGTACTCAACAGGGACGACAGAATGAGTCTGTCAAGGGGAAGACACGGCTGAACTGCACGTGGCAATCATGGGTCGCCGCAGGGACCACTGGAAAGGCACCCAGTCTACTAACAACTCCTTACTGAAGGTAGCAGACCTGGTGCCAGGCGGTCCGCAACGCCTGACACCGGAGGGGGTGATGGAGGAACTCACGAGGTTAGCCGTTTGTTGGGTAACCAACGGAGCGAAAGACGCACGTATCCGCTCACGGAATGGCGTCGCAAGCCGACACACCTATTCCCTCTAATTACTGGCCATAGCAAGTACTCGGGAGGAAACAGGTTCCACACGTAGGCTATAAAACCTAGCGAACGTGTTCGGTGTCGCCCAGCCCGCAGCTCTACAATGTCTGTTAGCGAGGTGCCTTGTGCCAGAGCCCAGGAAGCGGCAACACTCCTAGTGGAGTGAGCCCGCAACCTGGGTGGGCAGGGCTCACCCTGGGACTCATAAGCCCTGGTGATAGCATCCACTAGCCAGTGGGCTAACCTCTGCTTGGAGACAGCCTTCCCCTTCTGCTGGCCTCCGTAACAAACAAAGAGCTGATCTGAGGTCCTACAGCTTTGCGTTCTGTCTATATAAACCCGGAGGGCCCGGACGGGACAGAGAAAAGCTAGGGCTGGGTCTGCCTCCTCCTGGGGCAGCGCTTGCAGGTTCACTACCTGGTCCGCGAAGGGAGTGGTAGGAACCTTGGGCACATATCCGAGCCGGGGTCTCAATGTAACATGAGAAAGGCCAGGCCCGAACTCTAGGCACGATACGTCGACCGAAAAAGCCTGCAGATCCCCTACCCTCTTGAAGGAAGCCAATGCTAACAGGAGCGCTGTCTTAATGGACAGTGTCGTCAAAGGCTCAAAAGGAGGACTTTGGAGCGCTCTAGCACTAAAGTTAAGTCCCAAGAGGGTACAGGGTGCAAATCGCGAGGTGGATTTAGCCTCCTAGCACCCTTGAGGAATCTGATGACCAGGTCGTGCTTCCCCACGGACTTACCTTCAACTACATCGTGATGTGCGGCTATTGCGGCAACATACACTTTGAGAGTGGAGGGAGACAGCCTTCGCTCCAACCCCTCTTGTAGGAAGGAGAGCACGACTCTGACCGGGCAAGTTCGTGGGTTCTCCCCGTGGGAAGAACACCAGCCGACGAACAGGTTCCACTTCAGAGCATAGAGGCGCCTCGTAGAGGGGGCTCTAGCTGAAGAGATGGTATCTACCACTGCCTGTGGCAGGCCATCTAGAACCTCCGCGTCCCGTCCAGGGACCAGACATGGAGTTTACAGAGGTCTGGACGCGGGTGCCATAGAGTGCCCCGTCTCTGAGAAAGAAGGTCGTTCCTCAGAGGAATCGGCCAAGGAGGGGCTGTCGCGAGGAGCATGAGTTCTGGGAACCAAGTCCGGGTTGGCCAATACGGGGCTACCAAAAGGACCTGCTCCTCGTCCTCCCTGACCTTGCACAGTGTCTGTGCAAGAAGGCTCACTGGGGGGAACGCATATTTGCGTAAGTCCCGGGGCCAGCTGTGTGCCAGGGCATCCGTGCCGAGAGTTCCTTCGGTCAGGGAGTAATACCACTGGCAATGGGTCGTGTCCGGAGAGGCAAACAGGTCTACCTGTGCGGCTCCGAAGATTCGCCAAATCAGCTGGACCACCTGGGGATGGAGTCGCCATTCTCCCGGAAGGGGAGGCTGACGTGAAAGCTCGTCGGCCACACAATTGAATTCCCCTGGGACATGAACGGCACGAAGCGACCTCAGATGCTTCTGACTCCATAGGAGGAGGTGGGAGGCGAGTCGCGACATACGACGGGAGCGCAGACCACCTTGTCGGTTGATGTACGCAACGGTCGCAGTGCTGTCCGTACGGACCAGTACGTGCTTGTGTCTGAGAAACCCCTTGAGGCGACACAAGGCCAAGCGTACTGCTTGCAACTCTAGGCAGTTGATGTGCCAATGCAGCTGGGGCCCCGTCCACAGACCCGAGACTACATGCCCTTTGTACGTGGCCCCCCAACCCTTGGCAGAAGCATCTGTGAATACCACAGCATGCCTGGAAACCTGGACTAGGGGCACACCGGCCCGTAGAAACACAGGATCCGACCAAGGGGTGAAGGTTTGGCGACAGTGCGGGGTGACTTTGACCCGGAACGTGCCGCTCTGCCACGCCCACCTCGGGACTCGATCGTGAAGCCAGTGCTGGAGCGGTCTCATATGCAACAGATCGAGCGGCGTTACTGCGGCTGCGGCTGCCATATGCCCCAGGAGCCTCTGAAATTGTTTCAGTGGAACCGCTGACTTGCCCCGAAAAGACTTGAGGCAGTTGAGCACTGACTGGACGCGTTCCTCCGTGAGGTGCGCAGTCTGGGCGACCGAGTCCAGCTCCATACCGAGATAAGAGACCCTCTGCACAGGGGAGAGTTTGCTCTTGTCCCAGTTGACCTGAAGCCCCAACTGACTGAGGTGCCGAAGCACCATGTCCCTGTGATCGCACAACACATCTCGCGAGTGTGCCAGAATGAGCCAGTCGTCGAGGTAGTTGAGAATGCGAACGCCTTGTTCTCTCATGGGAACAATGGCCGCCTCCGCGACTTTCGTGAAGACACGGGGCGACAGGGCCAGCCCGAAGGGTAGGACCTTGTACTGATATGCTCGACCCTCGAAAGCAAACCGAAGAAATGGTCTGTGTCGGGGAAGAATCGAGACATGAAAGTACGCGTCCTTCAGGTCGATCACTGCAAACCAATCCTGGGGACGGATGCACTCGAAAATGCGTTTCTGCGTGAGCATCTTGAACGGGAGCTTGTGCAGGGCCCGATTCAATACTCGCAGGTCCAGGATTGGCCGTAACCCACCGCCTTTCTTGGGTACAATGAAGTAAGGGCTGTAAAACCCTGACCTCATATCGGCTGGAGGGACCGGCTCGATCGCGTCCTTCGCCAGCAGGGCGTCGATCTCCTTCCGCAAGACCGGAGCATCCACTGGACGCACACGGGTGAAGTGGATGCCCCTGAACTTGGGAGGCCGGCGTGCAAACTGAATTGCATAGCCGAGCCGGATGGTGCGAATGAGCCAGTGCGAGGGTCTCGGGAGCGCTAGCCAGGCTCAGAGAAACTGCCGCAACGAGCCCACCCGCACCGCCGGCGTACCCGCGGAGGGGCAGCGAGGCGGACGGCAGGGACACGGCTCCGGTGGCATTGTAGCGGCCGAGAGCGGGGTCTGGGTGTGTACTTGGACAACACCTACCTGCTTCCACCGGAGGACAGACGGCAGAGAAGACCCGAGAGTGTTCTGCTGCGGGCTGTCGCCTGGCGAGGGAAGGGGAGGAGACGAGGAGCGAGGCCCAAGGGCGGCTGCTGGTCTCCGTGCCTTCCCGCCCAGCGGCAGACAGGAGTGACGTGACCGAGGTGGCGCCACTGCTATCTGCCAGCTGGGGAGAGGGGACTGAGAGTGGCGAGACCCGAGGGTGGCGCACACTGCCGTCCCACTCTGTAACGGGAGAGACTGCTTGTTCAGCAGACCCAACCGTGAATGACCCAGAGGAGGAAGAAACTGCTCTTTTTTTAGGTTTTGGGTACCACCGACCAGCTGGTCGGCGGCGGAACAGAAACAAAAAATTTAACAAAGGAGTCTCCACCCGGCCCTCCTCCGGGGGAAGGAGGGGTGATGACACACACTCCCAAAGAGCAGTTTTCGTCACACTCTCTGGGTCGCTCCTCTCAGGGTCATTTCCCCTCCTTTTGCTGGGGGGGAAACGAACTCCGAGCGGGCTGGTTTTAAGGCGCTTCTGGACCACAGTGTGGACATCGTCTGACCGAAGGCCAGCGCTGTGACTATTCACGGTCAGTCATAAAGCGCAGCTCTACTCCGAGTCAGAACTACCCACATGCACTGAATGTGCAGGGGTAGTGAGAGAGGAAAAACTTCTGCAGAATTAGGCATGTTTGGCTTGCCATATTGGCACCAAAATACTTCCATACTGCCAAAATTTTTCACACACATCTAGGCACTTTAGACCCAGGAAGTGTGGCTGTCAAGTCTGAACCTTCAGCATGAGAACACACCATTACATTTTCAGAGTATAACAGCCCTCTCTCCGATGTAGCAATCGACATCTGTCCTCCCCTGGGGCCCCGAATGAAATGCTTGGTCCCTCATGATAAGGACCAAAAACCCATTCAAAGCCTCGACGGCACACAGCACGCTGAGCGGCTCAAGCCTTTACGAGAAAGGGGAGGCGAACAACGTGCCGACGTGGTCATGCACTCATGAGAGAACATGAACCACCCATGAACGCCGTCTCAACACACTGATTAGGCATGTGAAACAGCGATCATGGCCGTCAACCAGGCATGCAAGACAGTGAACGTGGCCATCGCTGGCACACGGCACGCTGAGCGTTCAAGCCCTCAGGCAAGACGAACAACGTGCCGACGTGGTCATGCTCTCATGTAGAGAGCACAAACCACCCACGAACACAGTCTCAGCATGTTTGTGACGCGCTAGAGGAGTGGGAAGCTCGTGAGGGTCTTTCACCTGGCGAGACATTCCGCACTGTAACCCTCAGATCACCAATGTTATTTGCCAAAGTAGCCCTCTCCTGGTGCACCAGAAGAGAACTAGATCGGGAAACAAGCAAAGGGACTCACCTCATAGAGGCACGCGAGTCTTGATCTTGACCACGCATCTTGAGCGCCGAATGACGCGCGCTGGGTTGCCGTGACAACCCACGCTGTCAACCGGCGCTCGACGGCACACGGCACGCTGAGCGGCTCGAGCCTTTAAAAAGGGGAGACGAACAACGTGCCGACGTGGTCATGCACTCATGAGAGAGCATGAACCACCCACGAACGCAGTCTCACACACTGATTAGGCATGTGAAACAATGAACGTGGCCGTCAAATGAGGACAGGAACGATCGCATCCAGAAACACACGAGTGAAACGTCATCCTGAAAAGGACGCGATCTTCACTCGTGTTGCTCTTTCAGGAAGAAATTACTCTCTTTATTGTGCTGAAGCACACAGGGACCCAACGCGGCGACACAGCGGGGAAACTGTAAGCCCGCTGTGCGCACTCAACCGTTTACCAGCTGTAAAAACAGCTTTTGAATTAACAGCGTGTAGACGCAGCCGGCAGACAGGAAATCGCGCGGTCGCTGAAACGCCGTCTCACCAACACAGAGAGATCCCTTCCCAAAACAGCAGACTCGTAGAGCGTAAGATAAATACAATCTTAAAACTCATTCACTCAGAGAGGACACAACCGGTCGGCTCCGAAGCAGAAAGCGTTTGTGTATGCGCTTGATTCCGCCTTATACCCGCACTGGTAGGCGGGCCGCGGAATGCAAACCTTGCATGCCAATGTTCATTGGCTCGTTTTAATTCACTCGAAGGCAATTGGTCTCCCTAGCGTGATCCCAATTCGTCAGGGGAACTCCCCCGACGAGGCGTCGGAGTTCCCTGCTGACGAAAGGGAACTTATCCTCAGCAGTCCGAGGTAAGGGCGCAGAAAATAAATGAGCTTAAAGCCCAGTATGAGCGATCTACACGGGTCATCCTCTCTCACTCATTCGCCGCCCAACATCGAGCATATTGAGTGTTCACTGAGAATACAGTGAATTTTAGACAATTTTATTTAAATTTCATAAGAGGTTATTTACATTTTTATGGACTGTACAAAATAAGAGATAAAGGGTTTCTTGCACTTTTTAATTTTTCCAACACTGGTGGCACTATTTTTTGCATGTGTTTCTGAATGATATTGCTGATTATCAACATTAGATACATTTAGTTAAGTAGAGACAATACAAGGAGGTTTGCGTTGATTGTGATTGTTAATCTCAGTTCAGCCGAAAAAAGCACTTTAGTTTTCCTTTTAAGTTGTTAATGTTGAAATTAATGTATGTTTAGTGCACATTTATGAAGGCATTTTGCACAGTTTCCTTTATCATATTTTTGTCAGACATTGTTACTGGTTGAATTCAGATATTTTGTACCAAATCAACTTAAAGGACATAACAGAACAGCATTAAAATTAGATCAGTTCTGTGAAGGATTACTTATGGCTGCTTATACATATGAAAATACATATGTTTATTCATAACATTATATTTTGTTCAATAAAAAAAAATAAAAGTTATCTACACTCATTTCTTTAGTCTGGTAAAAGCCATCAATTCATATTTATAGGTATATAATTGTCCGGACCTCGGCTGGTGAGGAGGGTTCATTTACTGGACCTCAAGCAATTTTAGTTGAAGACCCCTGCTCTACACAATTAATAGTTATACCTTGGCATTTCTCATTCTTTCAGGCAACTAAAACTATTTCATAATTATCTTTAAAACCACTTGAATGATCATGATCCTTGTATTGTGTTCCCCCAAGAAATATAGTTCCCTTTTCGTTCGGTCACTCCTACGTCACTTCGGTAGGAGTTACCAACGAATTGGGATCCCAATCCCAATTGGGATTACTCTGTTTATTAATGTTTTTACTCAACATCTGTGCAGTATTTGGAGGATTTAAGATAGATTTTAAATTTCTAGAAATAAATCTAAAAATATTTATTTAAATAGGAAATTTATTTAATTTTTTATGTAAAATTCACTTTATTAAAGACCCATATTTCATTAACTCAATGACATTAATGGCTATAACATGGATAATTTTACATGGTTTAGTGTAACATGTTTGCCCATATTTAGTAAAATGTAGTTTTAAAAGTAAAAAATGATCATTTAGCCACTAGATTGCTATAGAGCTCCACTATATGCTATTTGCTATTTGACTAACTGATAGATATCTTTTTATCTAAAGATAAGTTTTTTTTTTTTTTCTAAAGATAAGTTTTTCCAGTTGGATTCATATCTAAATTACCCCCCCCCCCCCCCCCCCAAATAATGTGACATTATGATTAGAATCAAAGATAAAAGTTGAATTTTTAGAGTATATAATTTATTTCAATCTTCTTTTTTTCATATAATTGTACAAATGTAATCTACACCTCAGTTACTACAGAACAGATATGTACAGTTATATTATATATTGAGTACAAATACATGACATGAACACCAAAATGCAATGAACTGAACAGCATAACAAAAGAGCAAATAAAGCAGTAACTTTTCTCTCTCTCTCTCTCTCTCTCTCTCTCTCGCTCTCGCTCTCGCTCTCTCTCTCTGTGTGTGTGTGTGTGTGTGTGTGTGTGTGTGTGTGTGTGTGTGTGTGTGCGCGCGTGTGTGAGCATGATAATTTTGCATTGTGGATGTTTATTGCATTGTTGGAAGTGTGCCATTTTATTTCTGTTTTGATGATGAATTTTGTATATTTACATTGCAGGGTCTCCAGGGACCCCGAAGACAACTAGTGTCACTATTTTTTTCATGCTAACATAATAACAGATATCATTCCATTTTTATTTTTATTTTTTTCACCTGCCTGTAATTAGCTTGTTCAGGTTTGATTAGGGTTGAAGCTAAACTCTGTAGGACAATGGCCCTCCAGGACCGAAGTTGCCCATCCCTGATCTAGAAAGTGTTGAGAGCCGTAGAAAGTTTCATACCATTTGGATAAAAGATACATTTTTTTTTTATTTGAGCAAAAGTCATTTGCGGGTTAAAAAGACCCCGAAGATAACCAAAGGGTTAAACTTGTTTAACAAATCCATGTTTTGGAGCTGAGTTGGAGAAACTCAGTTGCGGAGCACAGGACAGTTTGACACATGTGACTCAGGGCTTCTGTTGAATGTTGTTAAATAAAGCAATAAACCTTATTCAGAGCAGCGCCATGACAGGAATGAAAGCGAGGCTGTGAGGGATTGGCTTACCGTGTTATCTATGGCATCCGCTGTTGAGAGCTCATGTTGTCTAGAGTTTTTTTCATCTACTGAAATTTCTTGGAAAGATATTTTTGCAGTGTTTTGTAAGCAGAACAATCCAAACACAATACTACTGATATTAGTATCAGTAATACTAATACTGTTATTAAATAACAGTACAACCCACTGGAGAGATGTAGGCCTATCCCTCACAGCCCTGCTTTCATTCCCATTAAAAATCAAAGATGGCGCTGTTGTAAATAAATCAACTGTGGTTTACAGATCTAAATTCACTGTAAACCACAGCTTCTCAGAGCTTATTGATTTTATAAAACGGTTAGTCCATAAAAAAATATTTATTTCAATATTAACTAATGAGGTCAAGTGTATCCTCGTAGAGTAATGTACATTGAACGTGGCTCCACCAATCAGAATCAAGGGCTGGAATTTTTATTTTTATTGTGCCTTTTTACTGTAACTGATTCCAATTTTCTTTTCTAGGTGGACTAAACTTCATTTTGATACATTCTTTGACGCCTTGGCCCTTGAATATTACAGTCGTGGAAATTAGGCTCTTGGTTCGGACAGATTCAATCAGTCTAACTGGCAAGTGGACATCTATGCTGCATGAAATGAACCATGATTTATGATTAATGAATATGTATCCATGTATCTGATACTTTAGATTTTGTTTGTTAGTAGCTTAAGGAAATAGCAGTTTTTGATTCAAAAGTTGTTCATCTGTTGTTTCAGAAAGGAATGACATGTAAACATGTAGATTTACTTCATTAACATTTGTGAGAATTGTTAATAATAATTAATAATTGTTAATCGATAATAATGACAAATCAATGGTAAAACAAAGATGATCCCTCCATTTTGTTCAGGGCTATTGGCAAAAGCGCAGTTGTTTACTCTTCCTGTTTATGAAAAACTTTCTGAAGTCGGCTTTGGGATTACTGAGATCAACAGGTTTCTGAACAGAGTAAATCACATAATCCTTATTCTTGAAGGGAAAGATGCATCACGCACTCACAGGTAAGACATGAAACATTTTCTCATGTTTAATTACATCATAATGATTTAATATGTTAATCTTAAAATAGTAAGACATTTTTTTATTTGTTTTTCTCTGTCTTGCAGACATTATTTTGAGGCCATCTTTAGGAGAGTTTTGCATCTGTGTAGTCCATTTATTGAATTACAGAAAAACAGGAGCAAAGATGATCAACTATTACTGCCTTTGCGGTAAGACAAGTTGTGTGTTCTTGATATATTTATCTAGAAAATGAATGCTTCGTGCTCTCTATGTAATGCATATATAACATATTCCTCTTCATAATCTTTTGTTTGCTATAGCATAATTAGGACAGTGTTCTTCTGTAGTTGGTACTTTTTTGGTATCACAGAACAATACAGAAGTTTTGATAAACTCCAGCAATCAGAGAAGTAAGAAATGGACTTTTATCCTCTTTATTTTTCATATGTTCAGTAAAAAATCTTGGAAATCTTGTTAAAACACTGTCTGGTTCTGAAACACTTTGTTGGCTGAAATTTAGCTTGTTCTTGTGTATGAATTTTGCAATCGAATAATCAATCGGAAATGGTATAACTTATATTTTACAGTGAATGGAATCAAGTTAGGAGCGTTGTCATTAATGAGCTGTTGAAAAGTGAAGCATTTACCCGAAAACAGCTTGAAGAAGCACCAAAGTAAGAGGAACATGAAAGATCAAGTGTTATTTTAAGAACAATTAATTATTTATGAATACTTTGCTCTAAATCTGAATATGTTGAAACATGTATTCTTTTCATTCCTCTTTTTGATTTGATGATTTCAGCTTTGTTTGATCTTTTTGAAATCAGTTCATATTTGACAAGTTATTTTTTGTTTTTTGTTGTTTGAATCATAAAGGAACTTTATTCAAGCCATTCTTCGGATCCTAGAGAAACTGAAGGAGTATACTAATCTGGTTGATGACCTTGATGACATTATTGATCTTACTGCTCCGTAAGATTTATAATTTTCATACCATATTTGCATTTGAATAGAAGCCATAGATAAATATACAATTTTATTCAATCTTCAAAATTTGTATTTTTCCCACAGATACTTCGAGGAGTTTCTGCACTACAGAATCATACAGATTCATGAAGTCTGGGATATACTAGTGGAGTAAACTCTCTCTATGAATAAAATGTCAGGATTGTATAGAGGCTTGTTTTCCAAATAAAAAAAAAAAAATTAAAAAGGTAATTACGACTTTTAATCTCACAATTCTGACTTTTTTTTCCAGAATTGCAAGTCCGAATTGTGATATATAGCCTAAACTCACAATTGTGCAATATAAAATCAGAATTTGCAAGATATAAACTAATATTTCTAATAAATAAAGTCAGAATTGTGAGATGAGAAATGAAATGAGCTCGCTATTGTGACTTATAAAGTCCCAAGAATAAAAATCAGCTCACTATTCTGACATTTTCTCGCAATTGCATGTTTATATCTCGCAATTCTGACTTTATAACCTGCAATTAAAAAAAAGGAAAAAAGTTTCAATTACCCTTTTTTATTTTTTATTCTTTCATATGATTGCAGCTGCTGCCAATAAGTATGATTATACCAGCAATGTATTATTAACAGTACTTAACATGCTCTTATTGAAATGAAAATAAAATACATTAGTAAATACTGAGTAAAAAAAAGTTTTTTTTCCCACTGTAAACTTTGTTTTCACATGATAAAAACTGTTTATTTAGATTTGTTATACATCTTCCAGCATCTGAACACATTAATCAACAACATTAGGATCAATTTTCATGTGTCTATTTTCACTTATTACGTGCAAGTGTCCCACTGAATATTAAGTGTCTTTTAACTACTATGTTCTATAACATTTAAACTAATAATTTGATACAGTGCACTTATCTTACTAGCTGGTCTCCGATACACAAGTGCAAATTAAATAAAAATCAGAAATGCTCATCAAAAACATGTCCCTGCAGTATGAAATAGCAACAATAACAAAACAAAACAATAACTGATTTTATACTGGCACATATTGGTGAATACTTTTATTTGTTACACTGACCACATCAAAATGACTTTTATGTGACATCATTTTATGTAAATTAAAGACAAATTGATCTTGAAAATGATGCAGGATAAGCAGGTCTATTTATCAGTATGTAAAAAATAAACAATATTAACACTAGTGGAAAAGAGAGGGAGCATCCTGATTGACTGCCTTTTACTGACCCTAAAACTGCTGTTGACTGAAGAAATATTGATCAGAAGCACACAAAACAACTTTCACACTGATTATTAGCAAAGTGCATTGAACTCATGGCCTACATTCAGGGGCGTAGCAACCGGGGGGGACACATCCCCCTCACTTTTAGAAACAATTAAGTGATTCTGTCCCCCGCATTTTTTTTTTGACCCAGCGCCAATATTTCCGCCCGTGTTCTCTGATTTGTTACTTAGACTTGAGTGAACTAACATTCAGCCAATCACAGCGCGAATCATCTCTTGGGCGTGTCTGCCATAAGCTTCAAATCTCTTGTTGATCTTGAGAATTCTCGTTCGTTTAGTCACTTTGCTTGGGCGTCTAAGGTAAAATGAACCCCAGAAAAAAGCAGAGGACAATTACATCCTTTTTTCAAACACGCACTGTAAGTATGTATGTCGCGATGACATGAATCACGCGTAAAGTTTCCTTGTTGATTTAACCAACTGTAACGCAGTAAGACCGTCTATGAGTAAAGCCTCTGTTATACTCCAGTTTGGACGCGTACACGACAGCTGCGCACAGCTCGGACGCGGACTACTTGTATTTATACTTTCTGCTGAGGTCCGCTCGGTGAACGCGTTCAACGCATGCGCAGTAGATCGGTCTTGACAGTATAATCGATAATATTTTTTATATTTATAGTTTATATTTGCATTTATGTCAAAACCTAGACACTTTCAAACATCAAAATGACATTTATTAATATGTATTCGTGTCAAAATGACATATAAACATCTTTTCCTATTCTATTTTGCCTGGAAACGCTTCCAACAGGCTTGCGTGAAAAATAGGCACTGGTTCTATTTCTAGCATGCACACGTTTTCCGTTTTTTCAAATTTGGCGTCCATGTTATTTCCATCTCTTTCGCGGTTTTAACCTAATGAACGCGCGCCCTTTTGTCCGCGCGGTCACAAAAACTGGGAGGCACGCGGCTGTCCGCAACGAGCCTCCGCGCGCACCCCCGATGACGATTTTTACGTCACGCGGACCCTCGCGGACCCTCGCGCCCTCGCGGTCGCGGAAAGTATAACAGAGGCTTAAGACGTGTACGACAACAGAACCCGTATGGACCTCGTCACGTCGCGCCGGATTGTGCCGAGTGTGTGTTAAATGCTCTCCTACTTTGCTTTGGATAAAAGCATCTGCTAAATGAGACATAACAGATTATTCCCATCAGGCACGCAACGTCATAAGACTTTGATATTTGGTTAAATTTCGGTTGCGACCAGTGGCGGAACTAGAGTTTTATACATGGGGTGGCCAGGGGGTGGCCACTGCTACTTTCGGGGGTACACACACACACACACACACACACACACACACACACCACACAGTGGAAGGAATTGGGTCACTCTGTTTGTGTCTGTAAGTGTTGAACATCCAAAATATTTGCAGAAAACAAAGCTGAAGCACCAAGGAGATAAGATGCAGTAGCATGTGTCTATTATAAACTGCTGAGTTTAAAAAAAAACTCACATTTACAACTTTTTTAATTTTTTTATTAGATATAGCAGGCATCAAACAGACATGTACTTGAAAAATGTAAACAATTTTAGTGCCCATCAATATAAAATCTTATCCTAGGAAGATTTAATACAACATGATCTGCCTGTTTGTTCTTCTTTAAAAAGAACTCTGATATCTCTCCCTTTCTTTTCATGTTTAATTGACCCTGTTCAAAAATATGACAAATGGCAAATATGATTCCAATCATATTCATATTCTAATCATCATCCAATTACCAACATTTTTTATCTTAACTCTTTCTCGCCAGCATAAAAAAATAGCCTAATAATAATTGTCAGCCACCATTAGCGTTTTTGGAAATTTTCACAATTTCATGGCACCCCAGAATATTTTGTTGTATGAATATCTGAACATATCAAAAGAAAGAACAGACCCTGTGCTTTTAAACAAAAAAAACCAAACAGTTTTATTCTAGCTTCGTGCTTCCTATCAACACTTAATTGTTGGTAAGTTTCATAAAAAGCAACATGAGCAAAAAGCTGAGAAAATCGCATTTTTATCAAAGACTACATCTAGATCAGATTCAGAATGATGATCAAAACACAGTAGATCGAGTCCATCAACACCCTACACCAAAAAGCTTCATAGTCCTATAGTGATCGCATTATGATATCGCTTGTTTCTGCTCTTCTTTGCCTGTGTTTTGATCTGGAGTTAACGTTAGCCTAACTTACTCATTCAGGAGATGCGTAATAGCGCCCTACCGTAAACTCGTCAAAGCCAGGGAGAGTAATTTAAATTACATTCTAACTATACATTAAATCAACTAAGTTACCAGTCAAGTTACCAATTTGATCATTGCTAGCCCTATTCTGAACTGAAGTAACTGAGATACCTAATTGATTTCAAACTTCCAAATGTTAACTCGCTGAACACTGACAGCTGTGGCATCCCCACATTAGCTAGAACATTTGTATACTGTAACGTACACATGGCATGGTACTGTATATGCGTGTATTAATGTATTCAGAGCAAACAACTGATGCTAAACCTTAAAAACTTACTTCAAATATGATGTTTTCTTATTCTTCGGTGGAGTTCGGTATCTTGCAACTATCTCTCGTCCTCTGCTCGTCCGTTTGAAAACTGCGCGCGCTGCCGGCGAAAGTAATTTTTTTTTAAATCAGCATCAGCAACTGCCAGAAGCAAATAAAATTTTGGGGTGGCCAATTGCATGTCAGGGGTGTCCAGTGCCACCCCGGACCCCCCTCTGGCTCCGCCACTGTCTTCCATCCTGTGTCCTATGATTAATCCTTGTAACTTTCCCTCTGCTATTTCTAGTATAGTTGCCAGTGCTCAATCCCTGAAGTTGTTGGCTGGAATGCGAATAGTGGAGACAGCCTTCCTTACCCTTTTTTTAAACCTCTACAGGAGTTTTCTGGTGCTTTCTGTGATTTTGCTGAAATCAGCCCTGATGAACTCTTGAGAGATTCTCTTTCATTGTGAGAATGCATCTGATGCTGTTTCTCAAATGTGTTGACAAGATTTTAACCGGTTTATGACTGCTGTATTATATAGTTCAGATTATATACTGTCTGTTTGCTAACCAGATTTTATATATTTTAATGATTGTCTTTGGTGTCACTTTGGTAGCCCTGTCTAGTCTATTCCCCAGTATGGGTTGTGTCGAGCCATACGTTAGTCTGGTTGATGGAAAAAATATGAAAAAGTTGCAAAAAACGCGTTAAGAATCCACACAACGGAGGACTCTTATTCTGCAGTCCAGTGATGACGGGACACTTTGATCTTCGGCTGACAAATCAGAGGAAAGGGGCGTTTCATTCCCGCCCACGTGTAGAAATCGAATATTCAAGCTGTTTATTCATTTTTCTACCTCAGAACGAAAAATCAAGCTGAATTCTTGTTTTTCGTTTTTATGGAAAATAAAGAAAAATCGAAAAAGGAACCATTTTCTAATTTTTCTACTTTCAATATTAAATAAAAAACGACTGAACGAATGATACACGGATTCTGATGAGGTCTCCCTCTCAGACTCACGGGCTAATCTGAGGTACAGAAAAGGCCCCGAACCCTTTGCTACATTTCATTATATAGTCAGGACTAATTTCTCAATTCTTACAACTTTTTGCAGAAAAGAACTAGAAAAGTATAATACAGGGTCCATTCAAAATGACCAAAAAAAATAAATAAAAACATTTCATTAATGCCTGTGAACCCGTTCATGTCCCAGTCGTAGATCCATCAGTATTGAGCTTGTGATTGAATCTCCTTCTGGTCATCTCTATCTGATTCAATGAGTTGTGAGAGGAAACCTTTCTCACCTTACCTATAAGATACAGAATAAAATAGATATTATGTTCTTGTAAACGTATAAATATGTTTACATTTATTCACACTTCACATTTCAAAATGATCAAAATCTCTATCACCATTCACATATTTATACTGTTGTATACTTGCAAACTTTTAATTTCTAGTTCATACATTTTAAAAATGTCTTTAAACAAAAAAAAAAAAAAAAAAAAAAAAAACTTGATCATGCTGGATATTTATAACTCACAATTTTTCATGTACCAGCAAATTCCAATGAGAGCAAGAACTAGACCCAAAACAGCTTTTTCTCCTGCTATTACTCCAGCTATTCCTCCTTCTATTCCTCCTGCTATTATTTTTGCTATTCCTCCTGCTGTTACTCCTACAAATACTCCCTCTATTTCTTCTGACATTCCTCCTGCTATTCCTCCTGCTATTACTCCTGCAATGTCTCCTTCTTTTACTCCTGCTATTACTGCTGCTATTCCTCCTATTATTCCTCCTGATATTACTGGTATTATTACTCCTGCTATTACTGCTGTTATTACTGCTGTTATTACTCCTGCTTTTACTCCTGCTTTTACAGGCCATCGAGATTCTGGTTCACAGTTGGAACATTTTCCATCTGCAGAGTGAAAAAAATAACAAAATAAATAAAAACAAACTCGTTGTAATTATTTTTAAATAAATGTTTTATATCAACATCATAAACTGTTAAACTGAGTTGAGACACTGTAATTGTTTGTGGGTGGCAACTTTAATCTATTCCAGCATTATCATGTTCTCCTTGCGAGTGACTGTATTTATGGTCATATTTACAGTCTACAGTAACTGGTTCTGTCAGACTGCTGTGAGTGACCAGACAGTCATAAGATCCTTCATGGTTTCTGTCGATCTTCACACTGATTCTCATCTGAAAGGTTTCAACATCATTTGGTCTGATTCCAGAAGATGTTTGATCCTCAAGATTAATTCTGTTCAATCTAATGTTCATCTGAACATCTCTGGGGTAGAAACCAGTGGCCAGACAGATCAGAACCAGTTTACTTTCATCATCAGGAGATTTACTCACAGAGACATGAACATCTGGAGAACCTGGAGCAGAAAGAAGAATAAAATCATGATGAAATTGATTCTGTCTCGATGGTTTCTCTGTGGTGAAAAGAAATGCATACAGGTTTGAAACAACAAGAGGGTGAGTGTATGATGACAGAATTTTCATTTTAAAGTGAACTATTCCTTTAAGGATCTTCAACTCATATAGACAAACAAACACACATACACACACACACACACAATTAATTAAACTGATCTGATGAGAACTTACTCTTATTTGTGTTGTTAAACGCTGAGATCCAGTCAGTGCAGGTCTTGAGGAAATACTGCAGGAACTGGTTGCGTTCTGTGTGACGATCCCATTTCTCTTTGGTTTCTTTGGCTTTGGGGTTTTTATCAATCCACTGCATAGTTTCATAATTAAAGGATATAAGATCTTCTCCATCAAATCCAAATTCATCAAAGACAGTCAGATTCACTGATCCATCAGGAAGTTTCTCCAGTTCACAGCCAATTATTCTCTGAAGAACATGATCTACAATCACAGAACAACACTCATGAGAAACTCACAGTAAATATAATGTCTGATAATTAATAAGAGTAAAGCATGAATCTCACCAGAACACTGTGAGTCTGTGCAGTTTGACAGAGTCCTGATCTGATGTATGAACCAGTCTCTATAATCAGGAGGATCTTCAGGAGCTTCAGTCCAGTCTTTATCAGTCAGAATCCAGACTCGTTCTTCATTACTGAAGTGTTTGATCCGTCTGTCATCATAAACACACACAGCACTGAACTCTGGGAATGAGTCTGATCTGGTCAGGACTGTAAACTTGTAGTGGAGGAAGTGTTTCTCTGAGGAACATACAGTGTAAAAAAACAAGCTATGTAAACATTGACAAATGGTGGATAAAATTAACTTAAAAACTGAAAACATACTATACTATAAAGCATACTGTAAAACTGTATTTTATTTTACATTATATTTTATACTACTCATAGTATGTTTGTAAGTGACTGTAGGTCGCATCTAGTTTACTGAAACTAATAAACCGTGTTCTTATCTTCCAGCCCATCGCTAAATAGAGAGAGAAACAATACAAAAATGAGCAAAAACATTCTTATGTCTATACAGAACATGTAAAAAAGTAGAGTCAATCAACCATTTTCATCCATTATATTTCAGACAAGCGTCTTGAACAGATTAAACACTGAAGTGAATGTTTGTCTCGTTTTTCCGGGTTGTATTGAGCTTTAGGTGTATCCACTCACTGTCGCCCCTCACTGGCTGCTGGAGGAATCACACTTTCGTTTTCATTCCTGACGTCATATGTTGAGGAAAAGTCCAGCCGTAAAAAAATGTATTTACATTCTTTGTTGACAGTATTATCTTTTTAAAACTATCTTAAAACACAGTTTTCACAATTTTAACAGTTAACATATACAACAAAACATTATATCACGGTCCAAACAGGACAATCAATTAATAAGTAAATGAATGTAAATTAATAAATAAATCGTACTCCATAAATAGTCCCTATGACATTCTGTGCCATAAGGTCTTCTTAAGTCATTTGAAAAATTTATGAGTGGACTGAAATTTAATTAAATTATTACTGAAATTTGCACAAAAAAACAAAAAAAACATGCATACAGAACTGGACACGCCTCTTCGCAAGTCTAATCCAATCAGAGTCGACCTCGTCAGACGGGCCTCCGTCATGTGACACAAATACTAATGAGTAATGGTGCGCTCAAGTCCTCCTGGGAATTTCGTACGAACAAGGTGGGAAGTCGTGTTGACGACGTGAGGTGCGTTCAAGTCAGTTTCGTCGGAGCAAGATGGTGGTGTACCTTCTTTTAATGAATAACACGAAAATATAGCAAGGTTTGTTAACTCTGCTTATAGA
This sequence comes from Squalius cephalus, assembly GCF_949319135.1. Classification (NCBI taxonomy): domain Eukaryota; kingdom Metazoa; phylum Chordata; class Actinopteri; order Cypriniformes; family Leuciscidae; genus Squalius; species Squalius cephalus. The sequence goes on from NC_137129.1 coordinate 41,875,695, forward strand.
AAATGAAGAACAAAGAATTCGCATCAGGTGTGTTTTTCTTTTTATGTTTTTAATTAACTTATGAAGCCAATGTAAATTAACTGTATCATTATATAATTAGTATATAATTGTTATATTACAAGTAGGCTATATCATATTTTGTGCAGAGAGCTTACTTTGTTATAAATGAAAAAGCCTTACAATGTCACTATATCACTTTGCTCAACTACAGACGTTGCATTCATTGATTCCGCCATGTTTCTCACTGACACGCCCCCAACTGGTACAGATCGGGGCTTAAAGAAAATCCCGAGCTCCCCACTGGTATTTACGACATTGTGGTGGCGTTTATGTGCATTCAACTCGTAAATACGATCTATACAAGATGACTTGAACGCACCATAATACATTTGACATTTAATTTTATCATCACTATTGTGCGGATGGTGAAGTTTCTCTAAATATTCCATGTGATTAAATATAAATATAATTAATTTAGGATCATGTTGAAAAAGTTAAAAAATAATCAAAATTGATTTGATGTTGATTTAAAACACTATAGAAGCAGCGAGTCTGATATTCAGCTTCAGTGTGGATGTGGTCTATAAAAATACAAACACTTTCAATTCACAAATAATCAATAAGTTTTATGACTTAATTTATAGTAATTAAACAAATTTAAACAATTAAAAATATATATTTTTATTTAATAAATGTTGCTGATCGCTGAACTTGTATATATTGGTGTGCCGAAGAATTAGATCCTTCAACTCTTTAACAAAGTTGAATTGAATGAAATCTAAATCTAAATGAATCAATATCAGTCTCTGCTAAAGACACGTGTGTAAAAGTCATCAGACGATATTTTCACAGTAGTTTATTAAACAGCTTCACCTGAGATTGTCAAATACAGCAGGATTAATATTTAATATTAATATCTCCAGATAGTCAAAGATGCACAAACACTATTAAAGCTGTGACAGTTAAATGCATGAAGTGAACACACTGAATTACATAGACAGCATTTCTGGGCATCATAGTCTCAAAACCTACAGTTATTACATATTATATATTATATCTAACATGATTTTCTATATGAGCTGAGAGAAATGTCTGATATGAAGATCTTTATAAGCATCATATTTCACCATATCCAGTACATAAACACACACACTCAAGACTCATTTATTTCTTAATATTGCACATTTAACACACGTTGTCCAAAGAGGCTCATTTACAGTACGCATCTGACAGACACTTTTACAGCTTTACATCTGATCAACACATGTTCCGAATCAAACCCGTGATCTTGTGCTTGCTTATAATCATGATTAGCAAAATAACAGGAACACTATAAGGACATCTTAATCTACACTCACCTAAAGGATTATTAGGAACACCTGTTCAATTTCTCATTAATGCAATTATCTAATCAACCAATCACATGGCAGTTGCTTCAATGCATTTAGGGGTGTGGTCCTGGTCAAGACAATCTCCTGAACTCCAAACTGAATGCCAGAATGGGAAAGAAAGGTGATTTAAGCAATTTTGAGCGTGGCATGGTTGTTGGTACCAGACGGGCCGGTCTGAGTATTTCACAATCTGCTCAGTTACTGGGATTTTCACGCACAACCATTTCTAGGGTTTACAAAGAATGGTGTGAAAAGGGAAAAACATCCAGTATGCGGCAGTCCTGTGGGCGAAAATGCCTTGTTGATGCTAGAGGTCAGAGGAGAATGGGCCGACTGATTCAAGCTGATAGAAGAGCAACTTTGACTGAAATAACCACTCGTTACAACCGAGGTATGCAGCAAAGCATTTGTGAAGCCACAACACGCACAACCTTGAGGCGGATGGGCTACAACAGCAGAAGACCCCACCGGGTACCACTCATCTCCACTACAAATAGGAAAAAGAGGCTACAATTTGCACAAGCTCACCAAAATTGGACAGTTGAAGACTGGAAAAATGTTGCCTGGTCTGATGAGTCTCGATTTCTGTTGAGACATTCAGATGGTAGAGTCAGAATTTGGCGTAAACAGAATGAGAACATGGATCCATCATGCCTTGTTACCACTGTGCAGGCTGGTGGTGGTGTAATGGGGTGGGGGATGTTTTCTTGCCACACTTTAGGCCCCTTAGTGCCAGTTGGGCATCGTTTAAATGCCACGGCCTACCTGAGCATTGTTTCTGACCATGTCCATCCCTTTATGACCACCATGTACCCATCCTCTGGCTACTTCCAGCAGGATAATGCACCATGTCACAAAGCTCGAATCATTTCAAATTGGTTTCTTGAACATGACAATGAGTTCACTGTACTAAAATGGCCCCCACAGTCACCAGATCTCAACCCAATAGAGCATCTTTGGGATGTGGTGGAACGGGAGCTTCGTGCCCTGGATGTGCATCCCACAAATCTCCATCAACTGCAAGATGCTATCCTATCAATATGGGCCAACATTTCTAAAGAATGCTTTCAGCACCTTGTTGAATCAATGGCACGTAGAATTAAGGCAGTTCTGAAGGCGAAAGGGGGTCAAACACAGTATTAGTATGGTGTTCCTAATAATCCTTTAGGTGAGTGTAATCTAATCATGATGCAAAAAATACAAATATGCTTTTCCACACTCATAACAACATTTTACACAGACTCAAAAACTAGAAAGAAAACGAGTGATCTGACAGTATTTAAAAACATCATTTGAAAGGAAGGACTTTGATTCCAGCGGAGGATCATTACATAAAATCAGACTTTAACCGTAACTGCTAAACGTTTGTATAAACTTTCCCAGTGCTGAAAATATTATAACTCATGCACCGCATAATAATCTCACTTCCTTTTAGCCCGTCTCATTTTATCATCTTACATGGGTTTCTTGGTAGAATGTATGATAATTCTGCCTGGTAACAGCTGAATGTAATGACCAGAAATAGCATTTTAGTTTAGCATTTTATCTAATAGCAATAAGTATTAGATGTAATACTAATTTTTGATTAGTTTTTCCCCACATTATGATTTACTACAAGGTAAAATAATGAGATAAAAAATGCCTTGGCTTTGCAATTTATAATACTCTTAGTTCTTAATGAGTTTGAGTTTTATGTTAAATCTGTTAATAATTCACTGTTAGTTTGGCTTCTGTTGAGTGTAACACTGTGACACTGATCTGTGTTTAACTGGTTTGAACAAGCGTTTCAAATGTGTTTTCTGTTTCACTTTTGATCTGATCACAGAAAACAGAAGCTTTTTAAACTTTCAGATGTTTCACTAAAACACCAATTCACAATTCACTGTCCAGTTGACTGAAACTATTAGAAAACTGAATTTCAAGTGAAACATTATCATGTGATCTCGACCCTTTGAAATGTTTCAAGAGACTCTTAAATGTGAAATGTATCATATTTCTACCGAGCATAAAGAACATCATAAACAAAAACTGTCAAAATTACTGTTAATAAAGCAGAGTTGAACCAGATTAGAAAATGCTAAAAAAAAAAAAAACAGAAAACAAAATGCACTTTTTGCAAAAAAAGAACTGGAAAAGTATAATACAAGGTCCATTCAAAATGATTTTATTTTTTTTTTTTTTTTTTTTATTTAATGCCTGTAAACCTGTTCACGTCCCAGTCGTAGATCCATCAGTATTGAGCTCATGATCGAATCTCATCAGCTGAACTGGTCATCTCCCTCTGATCATTCACTGAGCCGTAAGAGGACGAATTTCTCACCCGACCTAAAGATACAGTATAAAATAAATATTATATTCTTGTAAACATAAATATGTTTACATTTATTCACACTCCTCATTTGTTTCAAAATTATCAAAATCTCTATCACCATGTTCACATTTACCTACCATTGTATACTGCTAAACTTTTAATTTCTAGTTCATACATTTTAAAAATGTCTTTAAACAACAACAAAAAAGAACTTGATCATACTGAATATTTATAACTCACCATTTGACCTTCTCTCTTTGTTGATGTACCAGTGAATCCCAATGAGAGCGAGAACTAGACCCAAAACTCCTGCTATTACTCCTGCTATTACTCCTGCTATAACAAGCCATTGATATTCTGATTCACAGTTAGAACATTTTCCATCTGCAGAGTGAAAAAATTAAATATAATATATAAAAACAAATTCAATGTAATTTTTTAAATAAATGTTTTATATCAACCTCATAAACTATTAATAGCAACTTTAATCTATTCCAGCATTATCATGTTCTCCTGTTAGAAATATGTGATTGACTGTAATTATGGTGATATTTACCCCAGTCTACTGTAACTGGTTCAGTCAGACTGCTGTGAGTGAGCAGACAGTCGTAAGATCCTTCATGGTTTCTGTCGATCTTCACACTGATTCTCATCTGAAAGGTTTCATCAGTATTTGGTCTGATTCCAGAAGATGTTTGATTCTCAAGATTAATTCTGTTCAATCTAATGTTCATCTGAACGTCTCTGGGGTAGAAACCAGTGGCCAGACAGACCAGATTTAGCTTAATTCGATCACCAGGAACTTTCCTCGCAAATACATAACCATCTGGAGAACCTGGAGCAGGAAATAATAAATAACTAGCATTTAACAAATAAATATTAACAAAGAATTTCCTTCTGTCTTTCTGTGCTGAAAACAAAAACAAAACTGTATTCTTCATTTTCTTTAAAAAATTATTTCCTGTGCTGTGCAGAAGAAAGTCATAAAGGTTTTGAATGACATAAGGGTGAGTAAAAAAAGGACACAATTTTCAATTCTGGGTGAATTATCCCTTTAACCAAACATTTATAATTCATAATCAAATAATTTAGCTACCGTTTAATCTAATGGAACTAAACTTTAACTGGTAAACAAGTCACTCTCCACACTTCTCATTTTCTTAGTAACCGGATCTTCACTGACCGATGTGAAGCATTGTGAACACACACATCTTAAAACTGCAGGGAAAACCATTGCATAAATGATTAAACCTTGGAAGATTTTCTTTAGATATATTTTAATAACTTGCACTGAATTAACAGTGTTTCACAATGCGAATGGGAAATTAAAATATCACAAACATTTCTGAACCAATCCTCACTGGTAACGATAATGATGATAAATAACCCATGTACTAAGAGAAACATCCTATTGCAGTTATTGTGTCAAACACACACACACACACACAAAGACAGGAGATAAATAAAATGATCAGAACATAACTTACTCTTTTTTGTGTTGTTAAATGTGGAGATCCAGTCAGTGCAGTTCTTGAGGTAATGCTTGAGGAGTTTGTTGCGTTCAATTTCACAATCCCATTTCATTTTAATTTCTTTGGCATTTGGGCTTTTATCAATCCACTGCATAGTTTCATAATTAAAGGATAGAATATCCTCTCCATCAAATCCATATTCATCGAAGACAGTCATACTCTTTGTTCCTTCAGGACGTTTCTGCAGTTTACAGCCAGTTATTCTCTGAAGAACATGAAGCTCTAAAATCACAGAACAACACTCACGAGAAGCTACACCCACCCACCCACGGATATGGGGGCTGACTGATAAAATGACACCTTCGTAATCGCAAGTCACCTAAGATCATATGTTGATTAATCCTTCTCTCTTATTAACATCTAAACTCACCAGAACAGTTTGCAGATGTTGTGCACTTTGACAGAGTGTACAGCTGATCCAGGTACCAGTCTCTAGATTCAGGAGGTTCTCCAGGAGCTTTGGTCCAGTCGGTCAGATTCTCTCTTATCCAGACTCGTTCTTCATTACTGTAGTGAGCGATGAGTTTGTCATCGGACTCAGCCTCAGCAGTGAACGCAGGAAATGAGTCTTCTTTGGTCAGGACTGTAAACATGTATTGGAGGTAATGTCTCTCTGAGGAACACATAAAACACAAATAACTTGTGAATGCTTTCGAAACACGTTTCACAAAGCTTCAAAACATCTGCAAATCATTTGTGTCGAGCCAGTGATTTGGAGCAAAGTGCCAAAGAGTAGAGGAGCCAAGATTGCGAGTTAATGGGGTTGTCAGTGCCCTATTTACAAGATGTAAAATAAGTCTCTGATCTCCACAGAGTGTGTATGTGAAGTTTTAGCTCAAAATACCACACAGATATTTTTATATAGCATGTTAAAGTTGTCACTTTTTGAGGGTGAGCAAAAACGCACCGTATTTGTGTGTGTCCCTTTAAATGGAAATGAGCTGCTGCTCCCGGCACAGGGGGCGGAGCTTCAAGAGCTCTTGTGTTAGAAGCTCTGATTACCTCACGCAGACAAGTCAAGTCATCTTTATTTATATAGCGCTTTTTACAATACAGATTGTATCAAAGCAGCTTCACAATGATAACCTGAAAATAATACAACAGTTTGTTTCTAGAAGAAAATTGTGTCATCGTCCACCTGAAGTAAGGCAGATCAATAATTTTGTTGAATATTAAATGTCCCCAACAACAACAACAACAACAACAACAACAACATTTCTAAAGCTGTTAAGCCTTTTATGCTCAAACCGAGTTGGACAGAGATGGAGAGACTCAAGAAGAAGTGACAATTTCCTGCAGTTGTGTACTTACAATATCCCGAAAGTTCCCAAAGATTTTTAATTTCAGAGAAATTCCAATTTTAAATAATGGCTCGTCCCTGACTCCCTGTTCACTTGTCGCCTGTCAATGACGTAATGTCCGAGTTATCCCTGGTTTTCGCTGGTACTGCCACAGTAACCATGGCGACAGACGTGGACAACTGCGTTACTCTAGCGGCACACTCACGCTGTTTTTGTTTCGTTCAAACATTACGGACCATGGCAAGCAGACTTTGGGACAAAAGGAGAACTAAAACGAGGATCAATATCAGCGTGACGAGATGACGAGAGCTCAAAGTCTGCGACTAACTTCGACTTGACAGGGACACTTTTGCATGTACTTTATTAGACAGGTGAGCAAGTGTACATAAAACTAATCAATGTTATATAGCTCAACATGATAAAATGCTAGAAGATGATCAGTATGTTATTCTAATGTTGATCTAGTGCACTGCTAGTCTCATACAGCCAACAAACTAACACATAGAATAACATTATAACTTTGAACACACTCAAATGCAGTTTAATGTGATAGTGTAGACCGAATGAAACAGCACTGCGTTATCTCACAAGTTTCATTCGTCTAATAAACTGACCTGTGTGAGTATTAGTCAGCACACACAAAAAAAAAATACATATTGTAGCTTTAAAGGGTTGGTTCAGGATTTTGGACATCAGACCTCATTTCCAAGTTAGCCTGGGTGCTATTTATCAGTGGAGACAGTTTTCAACATTTTTCATCCAGTCCTTCCAGTTGCATAGTTCGCCAGTGCTAGGCTAGCGCGAGTCAACGGTATCTGCTAGCCTGCCATAAAAACAGTTTTACCCACTCCACAGTACACCAAAAGCAAATAAATTATAACGCCAGACCATCGATGTAAATGTCTGTTGAGAGAATAATGTTATGAAGGAATAACACCGCACTCACGATCACCAAGGTGCCAGACAAACAAAACTGAAGATCTCAAAAAATAATAAATAAAACTGTCTGCACACTTGAATCCTTTAAGCAAATTTAATAGCCAAGCTTTCGGTCAAACGACCATCCTCAGGGCATACAGACAATCAATGTAGCAATCAACTTAACTGTGTTCAAACACATCAGGACAATCAACCGTGATTACCACACCTGTGGAAGCCAGGTAGGAGAGTTGTAGTCCAATGGTGGGAGTTGTAGTTTTTCTTCAACCTACCCAACATACTGAGTTATCTAGGTAATTTACACATTTACTCCCCATAGTGAAAATCCCCAATACAAGAAACAAACATAAATACAAATATACAAAAATACAGGCACATATATGTATGATTGCTACATTGATGCCCTGAGGATGGTCGTTTGACCGAAAGCTTGGCTATTAAATTTGCTTAAAGGATTCAAGTGTGCAGACAGTTTTATTTATTATTTTTTGAGAGAATAATGTTAGAAATCAAACTACTCTTTGTCTTTGATTTCTTTCAAACTAAAGTTGTGGCTATCTCATAACCCCATAACCCCCTCATCAAGCACTTGTCATCTGTTATTGTTGCAGTCTCCGGTCTCTTCTTGTTGTTGTTCCGACGCTTTAATTTTGTTTTCTACGGTGAACGTTTAGGCTACCTCATTCCAGCAAACCTGATGAAAAACTTCCAGAACTTCTTCCACTTAATCCTTCAGTGAACGTTTTCTTTCTTTTTTTTTTTCTTTTTTTTTTCATCTTATTTTTTTTTATCAATTATTATACCTTTTTACACTGTTTTTCCTTTTGCACTGACTGCGCTCTCTTGCAGACCCCTGGTTTTAAAACCCCCAATTTACTGCCATTTGTATAGACAAAAGTTAGCATTGAATAATTATTTTCAGGTTTACATTTTTTTTATTAGGCTATTATTTTCATTTGCATTTTTTTTAAATCAGGTTTAGATAATATATACCCCTTCACAATTTCAACTATAAAGCCTTTCTGCTAGAAAGTCCTGAAGGCAAGTGGTGTGCACACTTAAATGTGTGTCTATTGTCACATCTGGTTTATACATATAGTCACAGGTGACATCACAAATTATACATCATCAGTAGAGCAGTAATTTTACTAAGTAGCCTAATAAACCCGGATGGGTATCAGCCGATTCAATGGATGGGTGGCACTAAAACCAGTACACATGCATGCGTTTTCTGCTCCACTATGTCTTATCGTTTAAGCACTTTGAGTCAACAGTTGTGTAAAATGGGCTCCATAAATATAATTTGACATGACTTTAAATATTTATTTTTATTTTTTTAAGCACAGTAAAAACAACAGTAGGCTAGTTGACCACTGTTCCATACAACAGTACTAAAAAAAAAAACAAAAAAAACACACACATCATCATTTATCATTATCACGCAATGAAATTTCACGCAATGAAAAGAGGAAACATCAAAACACTTTAAGCAGTTACACTGCAAAAACAAATATTTTTGTTCCTCCTTATATTTCTTAAAACAAGAACAAATATCTGCCAATGGGGTCAGAAAAATAATCCATTTAAATTAAATGTATTATTCTGACCCAGATATTTGTTATTTTTTCAAGCTTAAACTAACTTCATTTTGATTTTTTTTTATTTATTTTTTTAGAATGCGAGTCTTAATATCTTATGCCACTTTGCTTGTATCCTGATTTAAGAACGTTTAGAATTTGTTCTAAAAAAAAAAAAAAGAAAAAAAAAAAGGACAAAAATACTGAGCTCAGTTCAAACTAGTTTATTCCACAGTTTTGAAAAATCACAGTCTCGGGATCATCAATAATCTTTGCTCAGATGACATCAGATATCTAACAGATGCTTTTGGACTCAGAATGAGCTCAGAAAGATTGTTGGTGCCTATCAGGCCAGAGCCTTAAAAGCAAAAAAAGTAACCAGAAACCAGTGCAAAGAAAACAATAGGCTACTTTACTTTTCATGGAAACCCGAACGTGCTGAATCGCTTCGAACGCTTCTCATTACAAATCTGCTGTTATCATGTTTTTTGTTTGTTTGTTTGTTTTATATATATATATATATATATATATATATATATATATATATATATATATATATATATATATATATATATATATATATATGTTTTATGCGAATGTGAAAACGCGTAACTTGTGCCCGTTCCCAAAGGCATGCGAAACTGAAAGCACATGCAGAGATTGAGTTTGATTCAGAGTCGCTCAGAGAAGCGGGAAACACCTGGGGTCTCATTTATAAAACTGTGCGTAGGAACCTTACTAAAAGTGTACGTGCGCCCGAAAGCCAAAAATGGCGTACGCAAAAAAATATTCAGATTTATAAAACCGTTCGTACGCCAGAACCTGCGCAGAATTCACTTTATAAATCCCAGTCAGCGGAAGATTGTGCGCACATGCGTCTCCTCCCCGAAATAACCATATATGGAGCTTACAACGCCTAGTTTTACTATGCATATCCTCATCTGCATATCATTTGCATATGATTATTCATCCACGTGATAACATTTAACGGTACAAGACACATTACATTAATAAAAATCAAGTAGTTGCCTATCCTTGCCTATCCTTGCCTTGTTTTTGAATACATAAATCAAATAGTGTAAAATATATTTCAGAGAAAGTTTTTCTCAATATTTTCCACTGGCCGAATTGTATTTTTAATTGATTTATATTTTTAATGGAAACAGATAGGCCTTGGGCATTATTTGCACGAAACTATTTTCTCAGACAATCTGGTATTATCATGATAAGCAATTATCTCTGTGGTTAAAACATACAGCACGCTACAGGAAAAGTGTTCAAAAACAATCGCATCCACAACAAATATTTCTATTGACTGAATTTGAATATAAAAATGTTGTAACTTCTAAGTAATGATTTTATGTTTAAGTGCTTAACTCCATTAATTTGAATGGCATATTTAATCTAAATGTTTATATCAGAAGTAAAACATAGTTTAACTCATTATTTTATTTATTTAAACTGTTATTTGCGTCAGTTTCACTAAACGGCCCAACGCGCTCGCTGGCGCGGACATTTAAGAAGGGATGGATATTTACTTCAAGTGACAGGCTTGGTGAGTGAAATTATATTTGTATTATCTTTCTGTATATGTTTAATTTTCTTTAGATTTTCTGTCTAAAAGTGACCAAAAAGACACTTAACTCCAGCTCACCATCGGTGTCGCCAATTCCCTTTGTCTCCAGAATGTGCGTACGCACGGCTCAAAGTTTGCTTAAAGGTGCGCACATTCTCCCGTCAAGTTTGTTTTTTATAGATCACAACCTTTGCGTGGGAACTGGCGTACGTACGTTTCCAGCCCCGTTTTGTGCGTACGCACGCTTTATAAATGAGACCCCTGATCATGAGCTATATGATCGCCTGAGCAAATGCGCGGAACAGAACTCCTCATTAAAACACAAAAAGCCTGTTGCGCTTTCGATTTTAGTTCGTTTCACATGCTATAACAAATATGTGGCATAACACAATGTTCAGAGACATATTACGTTGGTGTGAGAAGTCTAAAAAATTGATTGAATGAATAAGACTTTTTTTAAAAATATAAGCAAACTCGAAAGGTTTAGTTTAAACATTTGTATGCTGCGGATCAGAAGAAAAACAAATTAACTGTTCTTACCTTGAAGCGCATCACTCAGACTAGAGTGAGAAATAAACCAGACGATCGCTAACTAGATAAAGATAAGGTTTTTAAATGAGAGCGCGTGAAACATGTTTGCCATTCAATTCCAGCGCGCGCTCTATTGTGTTTCACTGATGAAATCTGGAAGTGTCTCTGAATGTCAGAGCTTTATTTCTGCAGAAAGATATTTATTGGTCGTGAAAGTTGGGCATATAAGGCGGAGTGTATTAACACTATTGGCCAACAGATTAAAGGGAAGTGATAAATCCAACAGGCTTTGTAACTTGTAGTCATGATATTAAAAACACTACACTTAAACTTCATTTAATTAGCTTTTTATTGTCTTTTACCGTTGCATTGATAACAAACACGTTAAGCAGTAGGCTTTAGAATACAGCTGAATTAGGCTAAAATGGTCTGTTTTCCTCTACTTTCACTAAAAAACATCAATGGATCATAAAACATTTACCACAGAATTATGAAAAGGAATCTTGCTGTTTGTAGATGAATTACTGTTTAACCTTCTTTAAGTGCCATTATGCAGTTCAGCAAACACTATTTTATCCAATAACACATTTATTTATTTGTCAAGTGTTTGTGCTCACAAGTCACTTTTCCCAATTAATAAATAGCCAAGGCCTAAATAAAAATAAAGAGGGAACCCCCACAGAAAGAAAGAAAGAAAGAAAGAAAGAAAGAAAGAAAGAAAGAAAGAAAGAATTCATTCATTCATTCATTCATTCATTCATTCATTCGCAGATCATAGAACAGAAGGAAAAAACCTTTTATATTCACCATCTCTTCCGGGTGTATTGCTGCCTCTCACTGCATGGCTGAGGATGAAATCACACCTGCGTCTTCATTCCTGCACGCAGAAAAAGATTTTTACGAATTGCGCGTTTCAATTAATAGTAAAATTCTATCAAATTGAATTGGATAATACTTGCGTGTTTTAATTGAACTAGTGCAAAGTGTCAAAACGTTAAGCGCACCAGAATGAAATATAATATTCAGAAGTAAACAGCATAGCTGACTTACAGATTCAGTTAACATCCACAAATGAATAAGCGCTTCGATTCAGGGAGCAGTGCAAAGTGCCCGTGCAAAATCAGATTTTGTGTGTGTTTTTAGTAATTGTTGGTTCTGTGTGTTTGAGTGCTCATTGTTACAATTACACAGCAAAAGTTCAGGGACATCTTTATTTGTGCATGATTGAAAGCAAAGACTGATACTGACATAATGACATACAATAAATGTGGAAAATACACGATTCAGGGAGCAGCTACACAGTGAACTCCGAGAAAACGCTACTTAAGCGCCGCTGCTTTCTTCTACCCTCTCTGTCTCTGGTCCTGGGCTGTGCTCACTCAGTGTGTGTGTGAGAGTGGGGGTGGCCAGCTGTGCTCACTCAGTGTGCAGTGTGAGAGGGAAAGTGGCTAAAGCGGCAAAAGCCAGTGTGTGCTTCTTTTACAGAGATATATATATATATATATATATATATATATATATATATATATATATATATATATATATATATATATATATATATATCTTTTGCATTTCTAATCCAAACAATGCCAATCCTTGGCACTGCACTTACTCATGCCCGTAGCGAGACACCTGTCAAGTTTGAAATCCATCGGACTAACGGTTCGAGAGATATGCGAATAACAGACATACTGACTGACTGACAGACAGACAGACGTTTCTGTAATTTATAGATAGATAATTGACCCTTCGCTAAGCCCCGCCCTCCTTAGTTACTGTTGCTACGCCTGACAAGGTTTCGCGCCTGACAAGTCTATTACAGTATGAATGCACCGGTGTCAGACATTCCCAAGGAGATAATTAGTCATGTGTGGCGAACAGGTGAAATATCTGAGAGAGCAAGACAAAAGGGACTGCAGCATGCATTCGAGGGATATATCCACGACATAATATGGAACCGATTAGAGAATAATTTAATCAAAATTGAAGCTAAAGCCGGTCCCAGCGCAAGCAGCAGCAGCCGCCTCATACGCTGACCATTCAAATGGGAAACACACAAATTGAGGAACTGCTATGTGCATGCACAGCAGGGTAAGTGACATTTGAAAATAATCTAATAATTATAAACCAAACAGCTTATCCATAAATCTTGTGGAATAAACACAAGACATTAGCCTGAACACTTTGCAATGATAACATTCTCCCGCTTATATTTTTAGTGCGCCAGGCTTTTTTTTTTTAGGATACCGGGTATCAGATTTGCACAATCCATATGCACAACGCTTTGGTATGTTTCCCTCGCTCGAAAGCTTGCCAGACCTCCCGTGCCTAGTTACGGTTGCTAAGCCACGATTGGCCTGTGACGGTTTTCGAGCGTGGCTTAGCGAAGGGTCAATTGAACAATCATTAAATCAATTATTCAATTAAAACAATTTTAATATTAATTGAAATGCAGGTCATGCATGTTTGAAAAGTATAGCCGTAGACCACTGTTATATACTTGTTTGTGTTTTACACATTTTATTTAAAATAAAAATACCATTCACATAAATCCATTATAAACAAGAAACATTTCTGAGCAGTTAAAATACATTCAGCAGATACTTTTATCCAAAATGGCTTAAAAATCAGGAATACAAAAAAAAAAAAAATCATCTTAAAGAGGCTACATGCGATTTTCTGAAATTTAAATTCGCGACTGACACCTGTGGCCAAAAAACGGAACTGCTCTTCCTTTCTGCTCGCTCTCGTACGTGCACACTTCACAAGTCATCCGCTGCAAAGAAGTCAACATTATGTTTACAGAGGTAAGAACAGTCAAATACATATATTGTTTGAGAAACTAAGTTTGTTTGCTGAAAAGCGGTGGTGGCAGAGTGATCTGAAACGTTTAACATGAACGCGCTTGACGTCACATCCGCAGACAGCGCGCGAAAAATCCGACCCGACAGAAAATAGGAAAAATAGGATACAGGCTTATAGGTGCACCCACTGTGAGCTGACAAGGTGTCCGTATGCTCATCAGGAGATGTTTGAGTCATAAATGGTAAAATAAAAAGGCTATTGTTACGTTTATTTTGGGGAAAAAGTTGCATATAGCCCCTTTAAGGAGGCAATAAACAGGAGATACAAAATCTCTCAAACAGTCAAATAGCTAGAAAACATGAGATTAATCACTGTATGAACAAAAAAGGATCTGCAGAGAAGAGAAGGTGATTCATCAGAAATATTTCAGCAATGACAAAAGCTAAAAATCCATATTTAATATTAAATACATACTTGGATGTTAATTTTCAACAAGAAGTCATTGTTAGTTTGACTTCCGGAAGAGTGCAATACTTTTGCTGTCCTGTTTGGTGAAAAAAAAGTTCATTTAAGAACATGAAAATACATACAGTGTTACACTTTATTTTCAGGTGTCCTTGTTACAGTGTAATACTAATTAACTACATGTACTACTGTTAGGGTTAGGGTTTTGTTTAGTTGCATGTAATCAAGCCTAATTTAAAGTTATTACTATAGTAACTATTCAGGGAGCAGCTACACAGTGAACTCCGAGAAAACGCTACTTAAGCGCCGCTGCTTTCTTCTACCCTCTCTGTCTCTGGTCCTGGGCTGTGCTCACTCAGTGTGTGTGTGAGAGTGGGGGTGGCCAGCTGTGTAATGTGTAACAAGGACACTGTAAAATAAAGTGTTACCAATTACAGTAAAATAAAACAAAATACAATTCAACAGTTGTTATCAAAGCTTCTTTTCACAGACTGTGATGATACTTTTCTACAGTTATTAAAGTCCCACTGAAGTGCTTTGAAACGCGCAGCATTATTCAATGTGTTGATGTAATTTCCACTGAAACAAGAAAACAGATCAGGGCATATCAAACAGCTCCTCCCCTTTTTTTAAATAGCCAGTAGCGTTTTTTTGATATCACAGCTCGACCAGAGCTGTTAAACTCTGTAAAGCAGCAGTTTCCTCCTAATCTCTAAACGTTTCTCCACCTTATCTCCTCCATATCGCTGTAAAATACATCATTCTGTGCAGAATTCAAACAGGTCCGAAATGTTTTCTGGATCATATGATCCACTCTGTTTAATGTCTCTGAACAGGAGCTGCGGCAAGTCAAGTGACACTAACGTGAAACCAGACTTCATTCGCCCCAATGGAAAGCATATTTACACTGTCTGAATCATTCCTTATCGGGGGGAGGGGGTTATTGGGGTGGTCTGACAGAAAGCAGCCTACGCATAATATGGGGCTTTATTTGTACATATTAAGATGCATTTCTGTAGCTCTAACTTATTTTAAATTGTAATTTTGACAGCCCCTGAAATGGTTCATATACCATTGACATTACCTAAGCAGTTGAAGTAAATAGCTCATTCAAGGACGTGCATTTATTGCTTGGACAAAGCAAGAAAACCTAATCATCAAATGCATGTGCAGAGTTCAGTTGAGTGATAAAGTTGACTCTCTATAACTTAATGCTGTTGAACTGAACATACGAAGCAAACTGTTTGCTAAAATAACCACAACATTAACAACAACACTGAAATAAGAGTGCGCATTAAAGCTGTGAATCTGTTACCCGAAGGTGACGGTGTAATCCACACCCTGCCTATGTAGTGCACTATGTGCTATTCACAAATAGTATAGCCATGTAGAAAATAGTAAATGTCTGAACAAACCACAGCTTCATTTATAATGTAGGGGGCGGAACTTCACATTCTAGAGAGAATTTGATTGGACAGAAAATCTGATGAGAAGCTGTAGTGCAGAGTGATGTCATCAAAACTGCTGATCCGTATTGGCCATATATAAGTTTTGAACGCTTATATATTCTAATTTTGTATTTGTTTAGCACAGTAGCTTATAGATAAATGTAAGGCAAACAATCATAGTAAAAAGTCAAATAACTTCAAACACTATCTAAACTTCTGCATCTAAAGCATCAAGTTTTTACATTGTGAAAAAAAACAAAAAAAAAAAAAAAAAGAAAAAAAAACACCTGTACAACAAAAACCAGTTCATTGGTTAACAGGAAGTTCCTTTACTATGGGGAAAAACTGTCTAACATTACATTTCATGTAATTTTACAGTAAAATGAAAGTGAAAGTGACATGTGAAGGCCAAGCATGGTAACCCATACACAGAATTTGTCCTCTTCCTTTAACCCATCCACACACACACACACACACACACACACACTGTGCAAAGGTGTCTAGCTTAAGGGCACCTAAGTAGTTTCCTGCCGGTATTGAGAATTAATACCGTCTATTAAGTCTGACTCTCTAACCATTAAGCCACGACTGCCCTAAAATACTAAAATACTGTTAAAGGTGGTTTTGGAAGTAAAAAAGTACAAATCAGCTTATAATTTACATTGAAAAGTTGGATTCCCTGACATGTGAGGCATTTCACATTTGATAACTTTTCATTTGAATAAGTGTTACCTATTTTTTAAGGTATGTACATTAGTGTTTATGTTACATATTATATATACACATCTATTTCTGTGAAACAAGAATTTTTTTAAATGTATTATTTAACCCAATGGCTGAGGGAGTGACGGCACATTTGACATCTTTCTCTCTTCTAAGGACTGCAATTAATCTATAGATTTTTGTTTTTTTCCTAATTTGGAAAGTCATTAAATGCAACCGTGGATTATTATTTTTGCTACTGGAGCAAAAGGGAATGCATATTTGTCGTATTTGCTGTAGTCTCACGTTCAAGAACTTTGTGAAAAACAGTCCATTCATGATTTTAGTGCAAATGACTTAAACTTCAGTGTGTGACTGTACATTAGTCCAGTAAGTCCAGAAGCATTTAAACCACTAATGCTTCACTGCAACCATACAGCATTTTCATCTGCCTGAAACAACAACAGAGAACAATATTGTTACACACGTAACAAATTTGATATGTTATTGACCCTGTAAATGTTTCAAGAAACTCAAATGTGAAAAGTTTGAAGCATCATATTTCAGATGATCATAAAAAACAGGGACTGGCATGATTCATTATTCTTATTAAATTAGAGGTGACCAATAAACAGACATTAGAAACAGCTGAAAGAAGATAAAAGTAATAGCTTCAGAATATTGTTTCTCTTCAGAATGAAAGAAAATGCTGCGGGTTACTTGACCATAACCCTGTTCCCTGAAAAAGCGGAACGAGATGCTGCGCTGCTTAGCGCATTGGGAACGTCTTTAATCGTTCCACTTTTTCAGGTAACAGGGTTACAGTCAAGTAACCCGGATCATTTCCTTTCAAAATCTACAATCATTGCTGTGCTCCTTAGCGCATTGGGAACGAGAATACCCACGCCGCCGTGCTTGAAAGTGTCTGGACCCCTTACGGTTGTGTAGGTGTGTTCACAAGAACGCAAGAAGGCCCTACACATTAGCTTGAGATTTTGACTCAAGGACATGAGAGACCAGAGTGGCATGAACATTCAAACTAACAAAACTTCTGAATGTGTTTGCAGAGAGGACCAGCCTGCCGCATCACAAACAAATTGCAAGGGGGCACCTCTTGCAAAAGCAGTAGAGGAGACAACCCCCCCCCTGGTGGAGTGAGCCCGTAGACCCGTTGGCAGAACTTGACCGCGCGCCTCACAGGCAAAAGCAATAGCATCCCTGACCCAATATGATATGGTCTGCTTGGTGGTGCCCCCTGTTACTGCCCCCATAACAGATGAACAATTGCTCTGACTAACACCACTGGCTAGTGCGGTGGACGTAGGCCTGAAGAGCACGGACTGGACACAGTCTGTGAGATCTCTCCTGCTTCAGTGTTGTGAACGGTGGAGGGCAGAAGGCCTCAAGGGTGACGGATGTATGGTTGAGAAAGGAACCTTAGGCAGGTAGTCAGGATGAGGATGCAAAATCGCTTTCACCAAACCTGGGGCAAAGACGAAGCAGGATGATGAGATCGACAGAGCCTGCATGTCCCCGTTAGATGAGGGGATCTTGGTTCTTACAGGCGGCCTCAGTCGTCTGGCCCCACGAATGAAGCGAGCGAGCAGAGGATGTATCCCGAGTAGCGCCCCCTTCCACCAAGGCGTGGCAAGCCAAAAGAGCGGCCACATACACCCTGAGAGTGGAGGGGCATGTGCCTGTCAACAACGTTTCCTGCAGGAAGTCCAGAACTGAAGCAATCTGAAAGTTGACTGGATCTGCATTATGTGCTGTGAACCACCTTTCAAAGACACCCCATTTACTGGCATAATTATTTCTAGTGGAGGAGGCCCTAGTACTTAAAATGGTCTCAATAACGTTAGGTGAAAGCCCAGTGTCCCTCAGGTGGTACCCATCAGGGGCCAAACATGAAGGTTCCACAGATCGGGCCTGGGATGGAATATCGTGCCCTCCGTCTGAGACAGAAAGTCCCTTTTCTCCGGAATCACCCACGGCGAGCCAATCGAGAAGAGATATTATCTCCGAGAACCATACTCTGTTCAGCCAAAACGGCGCTATCAGTAAGAAGCAAGACCTTTGCTGGCGAACTCTGGCTAGAACTCCCGGGAGCAGAAATACTGGAGGAAATGCATACAGGCGCATTTTGGGCCATGTGTGTGCCATCGCATCTAGACCTAAGGGGGCTGGGTGACTCAGAGAGAAGTAGAGGGGACATTGCGCTGTCTGATGGGAGGCGAGGAGGTCCAACTCCGCTTTGTGAGTGACAGGAACTTCTCCTGGGCCCAGAGAAAAATCTGCCTTGGTATTCTGTTCAGATTGCGTGAGCACAGACCTCCCTGGTGATTTATGCAAGAGACTGCCGCTGTGACACTCGCACTAGGACATGACAGTCTCTAAACTGAGGGAGAAAGTATTTCAGGGCCAGAAATAAAGCCATCAGCTCGAGGCAGTTGATGTGCCAATCGAGCTGATGACCCTCCCATTCCCCTTGAGCTGGATGACCATTTAAGACCACTACCCAGTCCATCAGGGAGGCGTCTGTTGTTAGCATTCTGCGACGGCAAGACACATCTAGAGTGGGACCCAAAGCAAGGAACCAGGGTCTAAACCACGTAGAAAGGGAACGAAGCCACAGTGCGTAACCCTTACCATAAACATGGATTTTAGAAAGTGCACGAAGAGTTCAGCGCGTGACTTACCATAACCATGGATTTTTGAAAGGAGACAAAGCACTCAGCGTGTGCTCTTGCCTTTATTTGCCCTTGGGGATTGTATAGTTGAAATCCCCCGGTTTTGAGCCACAACTGAAGTAGACTCATGTGCAAAAGGCCCAGAGGGATCACTGTGGACTCAGCTGCCATGAGACCTATGTAATGTCCTGACCTAGCCATATGTTGCTTAGGGTGTTTAAAATTGGTCTTAGCATGAGCGGGAGACAGTTGTGCCCCCGATGGTGACAGAGTTTTGCTTTTCGCCCCCAAAAGCAAACCTTGGGAACTTCCTGTGTTGTGGCAATATTTCTATATGAAAGTATGCATCCTTCAGATCAATCGTGACGAACCAATCGTGATGTTGAATTTGCAACACAATCGTCTTTACAGTTAACATCTTGAAATTGAGTGCTTTGTACGGTTTAAGCCTCGAAGATTTTAGATTGGAAGCAAACCCCCATCCTTTTTGGGAATCAGGAAGTATCTGCTGTAATAGCAAACTCCCGACTCTCTATCTGGAAGAGGAACATGTTCTATGGCCTCTTTGCTCAGAAGAGTTTGCAGCTCTTGCGACAGTACATGCATCAGTTCCGGTTTCACGGAAGTGGAGACCACGCCGTTGAAATGTGGAGCACGATGAATAAATTGGATTCTGTATTCTATTTGTACTATGCTTAATACCCATGCAGAAAAGCCTGGCAGAAGTTTCCACGCTGCCAGACTCTCTGAGAGCGGTATCAATTTTAAAACTTCCTTTTTGAGGGGATGTTAGATGTTCTGTGTCCTGGATGACAGCAGGAAGCAACGGAACATCTAACATGTCGCTGGAAACCGCTGCCCCCCGAATCACCAGAGGTGGCGGGGATGTTACAGTGGTTTCGTGAGGGTGTCAGGAAGTAGCTGATTTATTTAAATGCCTCGTCCCAACAGGGCACAGCCCCACAGACCTGGGACAAAAAAATATATATATATCAATAAAAAAAAAAATAAAAAAAAAATATATAATAATAATAATAATAATAATAATAATAATAATAATAATAATAATAATAATATATATATATATATATATATATATATATATATATATATATATATATATATATATATATATATATGCATAGGCGTAATTCTATGGGGGGACAGGGGGACACGTCCCCCCCAATATTCAAAGAAGGACAATTTGTCCCCCCCAATATTTGATCATACTGTATGATTATGCGGGCAATATCGATGTGATTGCAAATACGTCTTTCTTTCCAGCTCCGAAAATATAAAATCCCGGCCGGTCCATTTCCCAAATCCATTTGACTGGCCTTACACTGTACATTAACAAAACCTATTTCTCCTGAAATCCATGTCATGTTTTCCCTATACCTTTAGTAGCTCGTGCACCGTCAGTGAGTTAGGAAAAACCAAACAGAAGAAGAGTTAGGAGCGCGAAATCTGACAGACATTTGGCACATATCTATGAATGGTAAATATCCTGTATTTGGCTGACATAATCCCTTAGATAACGACCAGGTGAATTTCACTAGAATTTCGAATTGTAGAATTTGTGAATTTCGACTGTAATAGGCTACTATACAGCTTGTATGTATGGGAGGACTACAAGCTAGCCGATAGCTAGAATTGATAGAAAACAAGTCTGCAAAAGCTTAATAGACATCAGTTATTTATTAAGAAACAATATATAGCCTAGGCTACACACGACCAGAG
The DNA here is from genome assembly GCF_949319135.1 of Squalius cephalus. Lineage (NCBI taxonomy): Eukaryota > Metazoa > Chordata > Actinopteri > Cypriniformes > Leuciscidae > Squalius > Squalius cephalus. The sequence continues at coordinate 41,896,703 of NC_137129.1, forward strand.
AGCTTTTTTCCTGAATGCCATCAAGATTGAAACCGAGACTGATTTCATAACAGTTCAATAAACAAATAGTTCAAATTAAGTCACTTACATTTTAGACGCAATGACTGTTTTTGTTCTGTTTCAGCAGCGAAAATAGTTCCAAACAAAGATCACCGCAGAACCATCGCGCATCTCACAGCAACACTTGTTGCATTACTGAATGATTCAGCGTTTTGAACGAATCGGTTGAGTCAAAGATTCAATTACCCATTCATAAACTGCCTCATTCTGAATAAATCAGCCGTTTGAACGAATCGTTTGAATGAATGACTCAATGACTCGCTCATTAAGACGGTCGCCTGCCGCCTCCTACTGGCGGTTTAGTTTCATAAAGTATCATTCTTTTCAACATTCCTTATTTGTATATTCAAAAATATTTAAAATAATCTAATTTAATACAGTTATAATTGTTCAATGTAAATTATTTAATTTGATTGGTAACAGCCTAGTGTCTTATTTTAATTGAATATAATGATCAAATTTAAGAATTTGAAATGAAAGATGGAGCATACATTTAATAAAATTAGGGGAAAAATGCCCTTTATAAAAGGTACAAAAAATTTGTGTTTTCAAACAGTGATGTAAGGAAACATTGACAATTTAAGTTTGAAGGGAGTAAAGCCTCTGTTTAGGCTATTAAGGAAATGTAATTTTGCCAAAAGAAGAACTTTTATTTTAAATAAATGTTCATTTTAAATCAGCCTACTTCAGTGTGATATGTTACCATATTATCATGCTTAAAACTAAGAATTTGAATAATTGTAATGTGATGATCAGATGCAGATATCTAAGGGTGGTTTGCGGGTGGATTATTTCTTTTTAACAGTGGATTCGGGAGACTCAAAGTGCACCAGATTAATGAATTTATCTTTAAAATGTTAAAAAATTTATTCCAGAGGGGTAAGCTCCACCCACAAAAATAATGTGGGAAATACATTAGGCTACATGATGATCTACAGAAAAATACAAATTTAATGATCTTATTATTAAAATACATTATTAGGATTTTACCACCTCTGCCTCATTTTGAGCCAGGAAAAAACCCTGTTATAGGTTTCATAAACCTTCTTGAAGTTTATTACTTTGTGTTTGATTTATAAAGATGTGTCAATAATTTGATAGTGATGCAAAAATATTCTTTCTATTTTTTTTTTTAAATACAGCATTTTGAAAATAGGACCTACTGTACTGTATGAGCCTACATTGGCCTACAAACGGTATTTATTATAATATGTGGCTTGAGTACTTCAGCGAGTTTATTTTTAAACTGACAAGTTACTTTTGTAATTGAATGTCGGCTTGTAATTGATGCCGATGCTCTAATCATTACAGGGTGAGTATACGTTGGTTTGACGATTAGATGTAATAAAATTCCTTGTTGTGATACAATTACAAACATTCGGACTCTGACTTTTATTTTATTTTGATTAAAAAAAATGTGTGCATGCGCCAACACAAAAAGTCCCACAGCTGTCCCCCCCAATGTGTGATTGACAATTTCGCCCTTGTATATATGTGACCCGGCCGTCACGGAAACCAGGGACACAAGTCGGCAGTACAACTTTCGAGCAAAATGAGAAAGAAGCGTTTTTTTTTTCAAAATGGGTGATTTTCGTTTTTTTGCAGAATCTGTTAGATGAGATCACGAAGAAGCCTCTCCATGTTTGAGATAGCAGTATTGGTATATTTAAAAGCGTACATTTTGATGTTGAAATCGGCTTGTTTTTCGGAGATTCTAGCACGCAGTAGGGGCGTGTCATTGTCGGTGTGTATTTCCATACTGAATAAGCCGGCGTGGCTACTTATTATGCAGCGCTCTGGCCGGCTCTATCTGATTTCAAAATTCAATGAAGATGGACGCCAATAACATGACGATGTCCAGCAATCGATTTAAATATATATTTAAATGTATATGAATGGTACAGTGGTAGAGCTTTCGCCAGCCGTGTCAGAGGTTGAGAGTTCAAATCAGCCCTTGTATAGGTTGTTTTTTTTCGTATAGTTTTTTTTCTCTCATCAAAACTATTATGTTCATCAGTGGTTGTATATCAAGCAGGGACACGCAAACGTTTGAATTATTTTGTTATTTCAACAGAATGAATAGAGAGTATCCACAACGCAACGGATTGAAGCCAATGCAGTGTGTGCACGAGCCACACGAGTAAACACTGTATCTGCGCCACTGATCGCAGCGGCAACGAGCACTTTGATCACTTGATTAAAAAAAAACACATTTCAGCGCTAGTATCTTATTTAAAAACGAACGAAATGAATGCTCTGCCAGTTAACTGGAGATGTTTTATTTAGAGAATTTGTAGAATTGGTACATTCAGGGGGGAGGGGGAGACGGGGGAGCTTTACAGGGGGTATGACTTATCTAAATGAGATGTAAATGAGCCCTATTGTCATTCCCAGAAGCGTGAGAACTTGCCAGTCTTTAGAAGCAGATTTCTACCATTTCAGTTTTTTTGAGTGCCTACCTTCAAATGGCCACAACTTCTCCAAATATTATCAGATTTCCATGTGTTACACATCGTTGGAAAGCTTGAATACTACACTTTCAGAATATGTGAATAACTCAAAATGCCCCAGAACCGACTTGTGTCCTTACTTTCCGTGACTGGTCACATATATATATTTGGGCTGTCAAAAGATTAATCGCGATTAATCGCATCCAAAATAAAAGTTTGTGTTTACATAATATATGTGTGTGTACTGTGTATAATTATTTTGTAGGGGTGTAACGGTACGTGTATTCGTACCGAACCGTTTCGGTACAGGGCTTTCGGTTCGGTGCACGTGTGTACCGAATGACTGAATGCAATATTTTGTGTGTGGAACATAGGTACATTTTCGTGTTTCCACACGAACATATTAAGTGGCGGAAGTCTCCGCGTTCAGCGCAAATCCCGCCCTGCAGCTGATTCTAAAGTTTTATCCGTCGTCACTGTAACCTAAACCAATGAAATCAACTGCAGGGCGAAAAAAAGCTTTTCCGCTCCGTGTGCGCCGCTGCACTCTCTGCTCAATGTTCAATGTTCGACTCCGTGTTTGCGATGCGCGTTCTGCTCTGTCGTTAACGGCCCAAACACTCCAATCATGTACCGATCACGTACCGATCACGCACTGGAAAAGCAAAGTCCGCTCAAATAAGGTGAAATTTCTCAGTAGTACACTTCTGTTTGCTGAGCTGGTATAGTCATGCTGGCAACAATGGTAAAATGACCTGCTCTGATCACATGCTCTGGTAATAATAGCTTCGTAGGCTACTATAGCTTTGGACTATATTTTATTTTGATAATTATTAAAAAAGTGGAAAAAAAAATCTTAAATTGATTATGTTGATTGATTATTGAAAAATAATATATTTATGCTTAATATTATTTTAATATAGGGCTATTTTCTGTTCCTTTTTTCCCCATGTTTCATTTAATTAGGTGATTATAAGTTTAATTATTGATGATTACAAGCTTGGAGGAATTGCAATTAATTACAGCAAATTGGTTCTTTTTTTTTTATCGATTCCCAGCCTTAATTTTTAAATATGAGCAGGCCTACAAGCTGGGATTGGTAATGCTGCACTGTAATCATAGTTATTTATATTTTTCATTATATTTTACTATGTGATATTGGTTTGAGACTGAGAGTATTTTATTTAGTGGAGAACTTTGCAGCATTATTTTATTTCTTATTCTTTTTTTAAATTTTATATCTATTTTATTATATTTTATTAAAAAGTGTTTAAAAAAGTGTAAACAAATTGTTAAAAAAAAGTTTATAGTAATAAACAACCTGCAGTTTAATGTTTGCATTTCTTTCCCTTACTGTACCGAAAATAAACCGAACCGTGACTTTAAAACCGAGGTACGTACCGAACCGTGATTTTTGTGTACCGTTACACCCCTATTATTTTGTATATATATCAATACACACACATGCTTGTATATATTTAAGAAAAATGTGTAATTTATATATATATAAAAAATATATATTTATATATAATATAAGTTATATATAAATATATACAGTATATGTATGCAAATATTTCTTAAATATATACATGCATGTGTGTGTATTTATATATACAAAATAATTATACACAGTACACACACATATATTATGTAAACACAAACATTTATTTTAGATGCGATTAATTGAGATTAATCTTTTGACAGCCCTAATATATATATATATATATATATATATATATATATATATATATATATATATATATATATATATATATATATATATATATATATATATATACACACTGCTCAAAAAATAAAGGGAACACTTTTTAATCAGAGAATATCATCAAGTCAGTTAAACTCCTGGGATATTGATCTGGTCAGTTAAGTAACAGAGGGGGTTGGTAATCAGTTTCAGCTGCTTTAGTGTTAATGACATTAACAGCAGGTGCACTAGATGGGCAACACTAGCCCCGTTTACATGTAGCATTGTATTCCGATTATAACCAGGTGCAAGTCCAATCAGAATGAAAATGCTCCATGTCAACACCTCAATCGGAATAAAAATGCTCAAACCGATTGAAATTTCAGTCGGATTGAAGGGGGTGGAATAAACCTTTTCATGAACCGATCAAACGAAAGATTACACCATGTAAACGAGCTGTTCCGATTACTTTGAGCGTACGTCTTTCTGCGCATGCCTGGTTTTGCGCCAGATAATTCTGTCAGCTAACATAATGCCTTCTGTTTGTGATCTGATGTGGATTCTGATCACCGTATAAGGTAGGAATATTTATACCCGATGCAAAAAAACTATGCACGCTAAACATTACCATAGTAAACATGGAAAATATGTACGCTTGAAGAAATCAGACAAATCATAATCCTGTTTTTATTTTATCTTTCAGTAGCCTATGTCTCGGACTATCCTCTTTTTCTCTGACTGAAAATATAACTGTATCCTTCTGGGAGAGAGTGCTAAAGCTCCTCAGGTCATATTTTTGGTGGCATATTTGTAGAAATGAACATTCTTTCTAAATGTGATGTAAATACGTCCTGTTACTAGGCTACCAAATAAACAGAAACAGACGCGAATAAGTTTTGTGTCCTCTTTCTTTTGTAAACGTTCACAAACGTCATAAACGGTAAACCACTTTATTTCTGTGACTAGTGTGCAATTTTGACACAAATTAATTCATTATGATAAATGTATCGATTTTTATTGTAAACCTGTGGTAAAACATCTATTCTTGGGTTTTAAAATTCAATTAAACAACAAAAATGCCAGCAAACAGTCGCTCTTGTTTTGCGATCGATCAGGCTGTTTCCAGTGATTTCTTTCCGATCAGTTTTCTGATAAAACTTCCTTTTTTTTCTTCTTTTTTTTTTTACAATAATGATGGCCTATATTTAATTATATGCTATCATGAGTGTGATATGAGTATGATAATGAAAAGCTGATGCAAATAGGCTACAAAACAAGACAATAATTAACAAAGAGCAATAGCCTACACAATACAATAAAACGGCCCGTTTATGGCTCGCACTGGCCCGACAGTGGAAACGCGTCTGATGCCTACAACTAAACGCGACAATTAAGTGATGCACCATCTTGACAGGATTGAAAACGTGGAAATAATGAGCTTCCAGATCCGTCAGACAAGCTGTGTGCGCATGTCAGAAAATGACTTCGACTGAAAGCGTCAGCACATGTAAACACCAGATCGGTTTAGATAACATCCCATGTAAACAGTCAACCGGAATCCGTCAATCAGAACGATCTCAATCAGAATAGCAAAAAAGTGTGCATGTAAACGGGGCTACTGAGACAACCCCTAAAACAGGAATGGTTTTACAGGTGGAGGCCACTGACATTTTTTCCCTACTCATCTTTTCGGACTGTTTTTCACCAGTTTTGCATTTGGCTAGGGTCAGTGTCACTACTGGTAGCATGAGACGATACCTGGACCCTACAGAGGTTGCGCAGGCAGTCCAGCTCCTTCAGGATGGCTCATCAATACGTGCCATTGCCAGAAGGTTTGCTGTGTCTCCCAGCACAGTCTCAAGAGCATGCAGGAGATTCCAGGAAGACAGACAGCTACTCTAGGAGAGCTGGACAGGGCCGTAGAAGGTCCTTAACCCATCAGCAGGACCGGTATCTGCTCCTTTGTGCGAGGAGGAACATGATGAGCACTGCCAGAGCCCTACAAAATGACCTCCAGCAGGCCACTGGTGTGAATGTCTCTGACCAAACAATCAGAAACAGACTTCATAAGGGTGGTCTGAGGGCCCGACGTCCTCTAGTGGGCCCTGTGCTCACTGCCCAGCACCAGGGAGCTCGATTGGCATTTCCCACTGAACACCAGAATTGGCAGGTCCGCCACTGGTGCCCTGTGGTTTTCACAAATGAGAGCAGGTTCACCCTGAGCACGTGACAGACAGGAAAGGGTCTGGAGAAGCCGTGGAGAATGTTATGCTGCCTGTAACATCGTTCAGCATGACCGGTTTGGTGGTGGGTCAGTGATGGTCTGGGGAGGCACCCCCTCATGGAGGGACGCACAGACCTCTGCAGGCTAGACAATGGCACCCTGACTGCCATTAGGTATTGGGATGAAATCCTTGGATCCATTGTCAGACCCTATGCTGGTGCAGTGGGTCCTGGGTTCCTCCTGGTGCACAACAATGCCCAGCCTCATGTGGCGAGAGCATGCAGGCAGTTCCTGGAGGATGAAGGAATGATACCATTGAAGGGCCACCACGCTCACCTGACCTACATCCAATAGAACACCTCTGGGACATTGTGTTTCGGTCCATCTGACATCACCTGGTTGCACCTCAGACTGTCCAGGAGCTCAGTGATGCGCTGGTCCAGATCTGGGAGGAAATACCCCAGGACACCATCCGTCGTCTCATTAGGAGTATGCCCCGACGTTGTCAGGCATGCATACAAGCATGTGGGGGCCATACAAACTACTGAGTACCATTTTGAGTTGCTGCAATGAAATTTCAGCAAAATTGACAAGCCTGCTACATCATTTTTTCACTTAGATTTCCGGGGTGTCTTTGAATTCAATCCTCTGTAGGTTGATTATTTTCATTTCCATCAAACGATGCGGCATCTTTTCATTCATAACACATTACCCAGTCCATATTAGTATAGATATCCAGCATGATATTTTTCCCCATTGAGATCTGATGTGTTTTCAAAGTGTTCCTTTAATTTTTTTGAGCAGTATATCATGGTTTCCCCCATTATGGTTGAATCACGGAAGCTACACCAGTTACTTTTGCCAAAAGATCTCAATTTATTATGTATCATGTGTCAGACAGAGAGAAACAGGCATATAAGAACATAAGGCTACATGAGATCTCTTCATTCTAGATTTCTCTGTTCCCCATTTCTCTATCTTCTCACCCCATCATACTAACTGTAAATGGTTTCTCTGCCTTTGTCTTTGTTTCTCTGCCTTTATGTCTTTGTTTCTCTGCCTTCATTTCTCTGAAGTGGTACAGTAAGGTTGAGCTTATATACATTACAGAGCAGCTTCCGTTTATGGTAAACTATGTTGCTTAAGTTTTAAAAATGGAACATATATGTCATGCGAACACATGGCACAATTCACTTCCATATTAAGAACTATCTTTGTTGTTTACATCTGCATCAGTTGAAACATGTTTCAATGTACTCACCCCTCAAAGCAAAAATATAGCTTCCCTCTTGTCTCTGACATATGATCTTCACATGGTTCCATGCTATCTATAGTCTCCTCATGCACTGAACACATGCACATAAAACTCTGACTTGACAAAATACATTATGAAATTATTATGAAAATGAATAAAGAAAAATAATACAGATACATAACATAAACAGTCAATTTTTTTTTTTTTACTATTTTGCTGTGATCAGAGTAATCTGGCCACTGCAAGAGCGATCGCCCCAAGCAGTTCTCCTCATCACGGGAGGAACGCTCGGAGGCGGTGAACCCATGAGATCAGTGTCCTCTGCCTGAGCCAAAGAAGCGCCGAGGCACGCTTCGGTAGTCAGGCAAATGGAAATCGCGATCTGGAGAGAGCGAGCGATAGGGACCCATCAGTCTCTCGCTCCTCAATTACCCCTTTTCCACCAAAAAAGAACTGGTTCGGAACTGGTGCTGGTTCAAAGTTGGTTCAACTTGTGAACCTTCTCAGAACCTTTTTGTTTTTCCACTGACTAGAGAGCCCAGCGAACGACATTGTTACGTCACTGTGTACGTTGCCATACGTCTTAGCTTTCCCAGAAACGCTTGCGCCAACTTCAAGCATAACAATTACAATGGCGGACTACATTGTCTTTCTGCAAATGTTTTTCCTGGCTTTGCGATCCTATTTTGGGGTCAGAATCCATCTTTCTACAATCATTCTTTCTACTAGCTAGCGCTGTGTTTTTAGCAATGGCGGTCACAAACTTTCCCGTCGAGTTATTGGTCAAAATAACCCTGCCCCCAGCCCCCGACGTAAGCATGACGTGGTCAAAGAACGGTTCTAGTCCAGCAAAGAGTTCCACTTTGGAACCAATTTTCCTGGCTGAGAACCGGTTCTTTGGCTGTCGAAACACAAAGAACTAGTTCGCGAGTAGGCACCGGCTCCGAACCGGCACCAGCACTGCCTTGGTGGAAAAGGGGTAAGCCAGAACAACACACGAGCCCCACAATCACATGTGGGTGCTACTCCTTTGAAATAAGCAAAGCGAACGCGAAGCACTTTAACTGAACATTCCACTGTGCTCGCAGTCACCATGCTCTTTCCCCAAACAAACAAAACTGCATTGTGTGTCTGATTCAGCCATAGAATGTGAACACAGAGGAACACACCATTTGTTTTGTAAATCACTAATTTTCTTTTAGTTTCTTTTTCTTTCACTTGTCAGACAGAGTGTAGAGGAAAAGAGAGATTTTATGTGCACTGCCAAGCAAAAGCTAACTCAAAACAACTCCTAACTGTAGCAGATATAAAGAGGTAAGAGAAGCTTTCTTGACGCACACATACACAGAATAGTCTCTGAAGACAAAAGACCTGACGATGCACCGGTAGCTCATCTATTTATAGCCTCGTGTTGCGGGAGCGCGCCAGTGACGTCACCGACCGATGCTATTAAAACCTCCGGGTCAATTCTATTGACTTGTTACACAAATTCACATCTGAAAACAATTAAAGAAATTCCCAATGTGCTAAGCAGCGCAGCATTGATTGTAGCTTTTGAAAGGGAACAGCAGTTCTCCATCTAATTGAACACTTACCAAAAACAATATTTGAAACACTTTTTAATTTACAGAAACGAAGAGTGGCAAAATGTTAAAATAATCATTTAATTATTTCAATTTTTCCAGGCCTAAAAATCACACTTTATAAAATGTGCCCATCACATACCTATCGACTGGTGTCTGCAGGTTTTCGGTTTGATTCTTTGGACTGAATTATGATTCTCTGCACAAAGACTGACAGTAAATGTGATGGATATACCAGTGTTTGGAGAGGATGATTATTATTCAGTTTTTCTCTCATCATCATTTTCTTATCTGTCATTGCTTTCTGAGCTAGAAAAGATAAATCAGATTATACAAAAACTTGAGCTTGAGGACATACAAATTGAGCACATACCCAGTTTGAGTAAATATAGAATTCAATGCATTTTAATGCATGAAGAGTAAACTTAATTGAAAAATCATAAAATATCATAATTTTCTAAATCTCTACTAGTTCACATATTTCTACTGTCACTCGGTCTATACAGTTAAACAGCCCATCTCTTGTCTATACATTTTAAAATGTCTTTTAAACAATTATATTGCAACAATAAGACATTTAAAGCAATAGTGTTGCATATTTGTAACTCACCATTTGACCTTCTCATTTTGTAGATGAAGTGAACAATCACAATCACAGCGAGAGCTAAACCTGCTGCTCCTGCTGTAACAATCCATGTATAATCCATCTCACAGTCAATACATGTTCCGTCTGCAGAATAAATATAAATAAACATTTTGAACATTATGAACTGTTGAAATGAGTTGGGGCGCTTCAAATGTAATTGCTGTGGCAAGAAACATTAATCCATATCAGCATCATCATGTTCTTCTGATACAAATATGTGAGTGACTGAATTTATGGTTTTATATTTTATATTTATATAGAGCACTAGAATTTATATTTACCCCAGTTTACTGTAACTGGTTCTGTCAGACTGCTGTGAGTGAGCAGACAGTCGTAAGATCCTTCATGGTTTCTGTCGATCTTCACACTGATTCTCATCTGAAAGGTTCCATCATCATTTGGTCTGATTCCAGAAGATGTTTGATTCTCAAGATTAGTTTTGTTCAATCTAATGTTCATCTGAACATCTCTGGGGCAGAAACCAGTGGCCATACAGGTCAGAACCAGTTTACTTTCATCTTTAGGAGCTTTCTTCGCAAAGACATGAACATCTGGAGAACCTAGAAAATAACAACACAATTAACAAACAAGCATTTACAAAGAATATCTGGGGTAGACAGACAGATCAGAACCAGTTTACTTTCATCATCAGGAGCAGCTTTCCTCGCACACATGTGAACATCTGGAGAACCTGAAGAAGAAGATGCAATTAACAAGCAAGCATTTACAAAGAAATTGGTTTTGTGTGTAAAAATATATTATAAAGAAAAACGTTTTAAGGTTTAAAAAGGTTAATTTTTTTATGAAAATACTGAAAAAAAGTGCCTACTTTTGGGCAGTACTTTATAGGGGTGGCATGGTTCACAAAACCCACGGTTCGGTTCGTATCACGGTTTTAGGGTGACAGTTTTCGGTTCTGTACGGTTCTTGTTGTTATTTTTTCTTTTAATCTTTAACAGTCCAAAAATGTACTTCAGCATTTTATATATAGCTTAATTATCTAATTATTAATTTATTTATTTCATAAATGGGGCGTGTTTGCAAAACGCAGCTTCTCATTTCCCATTTCGAAGTAATATAGTGAGTGAGCTGTCACCGTGAGGAAACTTTCAGTGGCCCTGGAGGTCCATCCATCTGTAGTGAGAGCTACGTGGGCTGTGTCGGACAGGTCTTTGTCAATTTCTCCTCGCGTTTTGTCATCATAGGCGTAATTTGCGGGTGGGACATGTCCCCACCACTTTTGAAACATCTCGCGGCATGGATGTACCAATACAAATAAATAAAACATCTCCAGTAAACTAGCAAATTATTTGTTTCGTTCGTTTGTTAAATAAGAAGCAATCTAGCGCTGAATTAAAAAAAATATATATTATCAAGTGATCAAAGTGCTCGTTGCCGCTGCGATCAGTGGCGCGGATACTGTGTTCTCTTGTGGCTCGTGCACACGCCGCACAGTCTTCACTCGGACGCGTGCTTCAATCCGTTGTGGAGACTCTATTCGTTCCGGTGAAATCACAAAACAAAATTCACACAAATGTGTTGATATACAACCACTGATAAACATAATCGGTTTTGATAAAAAAGAAAAAAATATATATACGAGTGCGGATTAGAACTCAGAACCGACACGCTTGGCAAAAGTTCTGCCACTGGACCATTAAAGTACATTAGTGAAACAGTCGATATATGCATTTATTCACGTGAAAAAACAACATATAGTAGATCTCATTAAATGTCTAAGTAAACCCAGTGCACTATTTAAATCGATTGCTGGACATCGTAATGTTATTCTACATACATCTCATTTATGATTTAGCATTGTATTAGCACGAGGCTACATTGCGCAAGAGTCGAACCGTGCGACGCACACACACACCAAACTGAGACAAGCGAACCGAACGGTTCGGATGTTTTTTCATGTACCGTGCCACCCCTAGTACTGTATACACATCTGCTGATGTGTCACTACAAATGCAGAAAGTTGAATAAAACACTCAAACAAAGATATTACAACATTTCTGAACGTGTTCTCAATTTTCAGTATAATTTTTCACTGAATGATGTCCTCCTGAATTTATGTCACGTTCACACACACACACGATAATTAAACTGATCTGATCAGAACTTACTATTATTTGTATGGTCAAATGTGGAGATCCAGTTCATGCAGTTCTTGAGGAAATACTGCAGGTACTGGTTGCGTTCTGTGTGACGATCCCATTCCTTTTTTATTTCTTTGGCTTTAGGACATTTATCAATCCACTGCATAGTGTCATAATTAAAGGATATAAGATATTCTCCATCAAATCCATATTCATCAAACACAGTCAGATTCACTGATCCATCAGGAAGTTTCTCCAGTTCACAGCCAATTATTCTCTGAAGAACGTGAAGCTCTACAATCACAGAACAACACTCATGAGAAACTCAGTAAATATAATGATAATTAATAAGAGTAAAGCATGAATCTCACCAGAACACTGTGAGTCTGTGCAGTCTGACAGAGTCCTGATCTGATGTATGTACCAGTGTTTAAAATCAGGAGGATTTACAGGAGCTTCATCCTGGTCATCTACAGTCAGATTCTCTCTTACCCAGAGTTTTTCTTCATTACTGAAGTGTTTGATCCGTCTGTCGTCATAAACACACACAGCACTGAACTCTGGGAATGTGTCTGATTTGGTCAGGACTGTAAACTTGTAGTGGAAGAAATGTTTCACTAAGTAACATATAAAACACAAACAACAAATAAAAACACTTTATGTTATCTGGTCAAGGAATACATTACACCAGTGATCAGATGTTTTCAGACCAAGAAATCAACATGGACACAAGGGCGGGACAACCTGTCACTCACATGAGATCCACCAATAGCAAACCACCACCATTCTTTACACTAGGGGCCCTATCTTGCACCCAGCACAATTGACTTTGTACACTGACGCATGTTTCATTCCTATTTTACACCCGCGCAAAGCGGACTTTTCCCTCCACAGACGCACGTCGGTTAACTCAGAAATACACTTGCGCTCCCCGGGGCGGTTCGGCGCAAAGAGGAGGCGTGTTCCGGCGCAAACGTTCCCTCATGCTATTTTGCAGGTTTAGAAAACAATTCCGCCACTGGCAGAAAAAAACAGTTTAAAGTCAGTGGCGCGTTGCGCATGTTATTCATATGCTATTTTAAGGGCCATAATCAATGTAGCATGTGCTCAACGCGCATACACTTTGATTCTCTCATCTACACACAGACGCAGCAGTTATCATTTTTGCAAATCATACATTATTACGATAGATAGATAGATAGATAGATAGATAGATAGATAGATAGATAAGATTAAGATAGATAGATAGATAGATAAGATAAGAACTTGTTTGTTGTTTGGATGACTTTTTATATATCCCCCATCTCTTTTGTAAGTTGAAATTGCATTGATAATGAAGATAAAAATAAATAAACAACTTTCTCAGTGTCGAGCAGCACATTTATGTTAATATCATGTTAATAATGTTCAGTACTAATGGAATGTTCCACTGATCCATGATGGGGGAGCCTGCATTTGTGCAGATGTAATAATAACCTAAAAACTTTAATGGTGACATCCTGAATATACAGATTACAGAATATAAATGTAACAACCAAAGTATTTATCATAATTTACTTTAAATAACATTAAAAATAATGCCATAAAGATATCAGTTCTGCTGTTGTTCATAAATACCAGTAGTGATGTTCTACAATGAGGACATTGTCATCTTGCAGGAGTCATCAGTTTCCCAATGTGTAGTGAGCCAGCGACCTTTACTGTCCTTATCAGTGCCAGAATTCATGTACAGAAGTCATCTACTCTGATTCAGGAGCTCAGCCTTACACACGCTCCGCCTATGAGAACTTTTAGAAAAAGCATGCAAGCCTTGTAATGTGCTTGTCCTTTAAAGCGTTCATTAACTTCAAAAGTTGAGCAAAAGTTTAAACAGCAACATACAATGTTACATACAACATAAAAATGTCATACAGACATTTGGTCATAAATTCAAGACATTATTAACCTTGTAAATCACAAAACCACTTTTAACTCAATCATTTACCTCCAATAAAAGAAAGCTTTCTAACAGGTTGTTCCAGAACACTACTTTGGGTTTTAATCTTTACTGTTCGCACTAAACCTGTATCATCTGTAAAGTTACTTGATGACAGTCATTTCAGCTTCAAAGAGGTTATCAATGACTAAACCCAACTATGGGTGGATACAGATTTGCAATTCTTTCCAATGCTAATAGTTATATACTTAGCCTATTCAGCAGTTTTCTAAACTTGATCATCCTCTCTCTCTGGCATATGTCCTTAGACCTTCAGTTCTGTTGAGGCGAGCCAGTCCAGCGTCCTGTAATCAAGGTCAATTAAACCACGTTCACCGTTTGGGGGCCGATATATGGGGCAGTTTAAACGTGTTCAACAGTTTGTAGTGGGTCTCCGCACTCGCATTGAGGGCTATCCGTGATGCCCCACTTCATCATTGTCCCACACCTGTCCTCAGGCGGTTGAGGATTGTCCACTGCTTTCTGGGCAGGTGCTGCCCAGGAACGTCTGTGGGGTCTTCAACGTAGAGGTGTAGCCGAGATGGTTCCGCTTACTTCCACTGGTCCCTCCATTTCGCCTTGACCAAGGCAGCCTTGCAGATGTTGGCTGATGTAGTGCGGAGCAGTTCTTGGGTGTATGTGGCAAAAGGTCGTCAGGACTTGAGGCGCATGCGCTGTGGTGTCTCCATGGCCATTTTGTGGAGGAGGTGGGATTCACTCGCCTGTGCCTCTCGAGCGAGAGCCAGCATTGCTCCTTCTCGCCCTGACCTCTGCAGGGGCAATTCCTCCGAGGACGGGCAGTTGGTTGATTGGAGTGGCTCGTAGGCATCCGGAAATAGCCCACAGGGCGGTGTTAAGGGCAGTGTCCAGCTTAATGACATGGGGGTATTCAGTATTCAACACTTGAGAACTCCAGGGCCTCGGTGGAGATGCGAAGCATCTTTGTGGAAGCTTCCCATGTGGTGCCCGCCGTATAAGTGCGGCACGGGAGGTTGTCTTTGCCTTGAACGTGTCTAGGTGTTGTCTAAATGACAGTGTTCTGTCAAGCTTCACGCCAAGGTATGTGGGGAAGGGCTAGTGCTGTAGCCGGGTGTTATCAACCATGATAGTTAATTTGTAGAGGTGGAACATTGATGATACGGTCTTATCAGCGCTACGCTTGAGGCGAAATACCTCTAGTTTTGTTTTCTTCCAGTTGCGCTCCATTTTTCTGGTTGCTCTCTTAAAGGCCTGAGTGTGCTCGTTGTACCACGGCGTTGGACTATTTTCTTTAATCTTCTTTAAGCGCAATGGAGCAACTGTGTCTAAAGTGCTGGAAAAGAGAGAGTTAAAAGTTTCTCGAGTCAAGTCAAGTCATTTTCATTTATATAGCGCTTTTAACAATGTAGATTGTTTCAAGTGTCGAGGTGTCCATGAGCAAGACACCTAACCCCAAGCTGCTCCCGACGAGCTGGATGGCGCCTTGCATGGCCGACACCGCCGTCGGTGTATGAATGCGTGAGTGAATGGGTGAATGTGAGGCTATATGTAAAGCGCTTTGGTGGCCATAGGTCTGTGAAAGCGCTATATAAATGCAGTCCATTTACCATTTACCATTCAAAGCAGCTTTACAGAGATAAACGTATAATTTAAGGTAACAGAGATTGTTTTGGCTTTATAGCGGTTCTTTAATAAAGTTATTTTACAGCTAAAGTTAGTTTTGATTGATTCGCTTCCGTCGCAACGATAATTTGTTATTAAATTAGGGGCCGCCAAGACGACACCATTCTCTCTACACAGACTTTAAATGTGAACCTGTGATAAACGCTGATGGTGTTCACATGCGCATTAAGAATTGGTTCAATAGTTCTGTTGCAATATCAAGTTCTTCT
This sequence comes from Squalius cephalus, assembly GCF_949319135.1. Taxonomy (NCBI): domain Eukaryota; kingdom Metazoa; phylum Chordata; class Actinopteri; order Cypriniformes; family Leuciscidae; genus Squalius; species Squalius cephalus. The sequence goes on from NC_137129.1 coordinate 41,912,574, forward strand.
AAGCTATCCGGGATGCTGAGATGATGAAACCGATTATGAAGATTATTGATAAAGCAATCTTTAGTGGCAGAAGTGATAGGTCTAACATATTTGAAACACGGGGTCGGCTTTGCAGCCTTGGCTAAATGTAATTTACACGAGACTAGATAATGATCTGAGATGTCATCGCTCTGCTGCAGAATTTCAACGGCAACAACATTTATTCCATGTGATAATATTAGATCTAGAGTATGATTACGACAATGAGTAGGTCCTGACACGTGTTGTCTAACTCCAATTGGGTTTACAATGTCTTTAAATGCCAATCCCAATGCATCTTTTTCATTATCTACATGTATATTAAAATCACCAAGAATTAGTACTTTATCTACAGTCAATATTAATTCTGATAGAAAGTCAGTAAATTCTTTGATAAAATCTTCATGGTGCCCTGGTGGCCTGTATACAGTAGCCAGTACAAACGTGATTTATCGTTTATACTATATATTTTTACATTAAGCACCAACACTTCAAAAGAATTATATTTAAAACTTGATTTTTTAGTGGTTTTGAAAATATTACTATAAATTACAGCAACACCACCCCCTTTGTGTTTCAGACGAGGCTCATGTTTATAACTGTAATCTTGTGGGGTGGACTCATTTAAAGTAATGTAATCGTTTGGTTTTAGCCAGGTTTCTGTCAAACACAGCACATCTAGGTTATTATCTGAAATCATATCATTAACAATAAGTGCTTTTGGAGTAAGGGATCGAATATTCAGCAACCCAAGCTTTAGCATTTGCTCATCTGTATTATAGCTGTTTTTTATTTGTTGAACATCAATTACATTATTAACCCTCTGGGGTCTGAGGGGTTTTCTGGGCCCTGGAGGTGTTCTGACATGCTCTGACATTTGTGCTTTTTTCAGTTATTTATAAACATGATAATGGCAAAGGTGTAAATTCACTCTATATAGCACAAAAAGGGCTACCATAATATGTGATCAACATGCATGTATATGTTTGAATTTTTAAGAGAATAATGTTTATGCGTGGTTATTAGGGGTGCACAATATATCGGCCGCCGATATAATATCGGCCGATATGGTCATTTTTTTTACACATCGGTATCGTTCCGATGTCAAAATAGGGCCGATGTGAACAGGCCGATATTTGACGTGTGAAGTTGAAGATTAAGTTACTGATGCTGACTCGTGCAGTGAACGCGCCTGAGAGAAATACACATTTCATACAGATGACATAAGCAGAGAACAGTCTGTTTTCTTTCATTTTGAATTGTTCTGTTTAAAAATAGATGTTTCAAGCTTTCTATATAGGCTATGTCTCAGGTCTGTGAGGCAGGTAGGTTTCGGTTCATTTGAGACGCGCTTCAGTTCACGCGCTTTCGCCTCCATGTCCTGATTAAATATTTTCTAATATTTACTTTGTTTATTTTTGATGAAACATTGATCAAAATTAAGATACAATTAATACAAAACGAAATTAAATTTAAAGACAGGCTTTGTGCTTTCTGTTTGAGGTCTCTGTGAAAGTTTTAAAGCAGTCTTTGGACGTGCGTTACAGAGAACTGTCCCGTCAGTAACATTGTTAACGCAGTCCAGTGCGACTTATGATTTTTCCCTCTTCATGACACATTTTTGATTGATCGTTTTTTGACTCGTAGATATTTGAATATTGCTTGATATTTGATACCCGTTCGAATTTGATTTTTCTCAAAAGTGACCGCACGTGTGATTTGTGGATTACTGATAAGCGCGAGTGGAGAAACAGGCGTTTATTATTCATTCTCAGTGTTGAGAAACGTAGCCTTCATGTGTTACGTTATTGTGTTAATAATAACTAAAGTAGCCTACCTAATTATGTTACATATTTATTTTGTATGAAAACTAGCGCGTTCGTTACTTATGGATTAAAAAGTAGGCTACCGATGTATCAGTGCTGCGCGAGCTCTCCCTCACAAACACGGACGCGCGCATAGAGATAGAATATAATTGTAAAATGAAAAATTGACGGGCTAAGTTTAAATTTTGTTCTTGCTTGTTTTGTTTTTTTCTTTCAAAATGTCAAAGCACTTTGTATTATCCATCCGTGTTTTTAAAATTCGTTAAATGACGGACGTTTTACTGTTAACACAGCCCATATGTCGGATTCGTCTTATAGCCTACTTGTTATTATTTTTAGAATAAGTGATTCGTTATGCTATTATTGGACTCCTGTCTATTCATTGTCAACTGTTTTCTATAAATATGTTTGAATTGGCTAACATTTATTCAGCTAATGCGTGTCCTGTTTAAAATGTGCAATGTTCAAAGGCAAAGACAGCACGTCACAAATAGAAGCCCTTTTCCCTGTGCTATTTAGTATCATATTTGGATATTGGAATAATAAATTAAGTAGCCTATCTTAATTGTACACAATGTTCCTGGTTTTTTTTCCCTGTTTTCTAAGGGTTTCTTAATTTTAGACAAGTTGACCAGCACACATTATATGCAATGCAATATAATGCATATGTGTCGTATGTGTGACATATTTTGCATACAGGTAAAGGTGCCCAATATCAGTCATTTCTAAAGTAAAAAAAAAAAAAAAAGTGTTTTGGAAAATAGCTCTTTATTTGATAATCATTAAAATTTGTTTTCTATACAGAGATATCGACATCGGTAAATATCGGTATCGGCCATAACAGCAATATTAATATCGGTTATCGGTATCGGCCACAATTTTCACATCGGTGCATCCCTAGTGGTTATTGAAAAAAATTAAAATGAAAGTTGCTGAAATAAGATCACAAAACACATACTAAATATGTGTCAAGACTTTTGACTAACGAATGTTGTCGCTTCGAGATCTGGCTTCAAAATGATGTGAAAATAGTCTTGCTTTATCGTTCACATAAAACAATACATTGATTTAAATTGTGTAAGACAGGTTTTGCTTGGAAAGCCAATATGCGAGGGGGGCGTGAATGAGGAGTAGTTTACACCTGAGAATACAATGCCCCACCCATTATGCATAATGCCTTGCAAGATTTTGCTTACATCTATCTTGTAAATATGTTTTGCTATTTTATTAAAAAGGTTACAATTACAACAATAATTAAAATTTCAACAATATTTCAAGTGTACTCTTTGTAAAAAATGATTATAGGCCTACATTTTATCATATGTATTCATTAGTTTGAATATAGCCAACATTGGAACAGCTAACATCTTAGTTGATGACTTTATTTTTGACAAATAGTATTATTTATATATATATATATATATATATATATATATATATATATATATATATATATATATTAGTGATCGACCGATGTACCGATATTTTTCCCGATATTTAAGCATTTTCCCATAATCGGGTATCGGTTTTGTAATATCGGATTCGGCGATATACGGCGCCATCTTGTGGCCGTTTTGAGAATTCCGCCATTGCAGCCCGCGTCTGAGGAGATCAGTCAACAACAACTCTGTGCACATGTAAAGTATACGTTCTGCTTGCTTTGCTTTAATTATTCAACTTTATTTAACATAACAGACATGCAGAAATGAGATTTGAGACATAAATGCCTGATATAGTTTATTTATGCAGCTTGGTTCTAAAACATTGAGACGAACTCATGGAGTCACGTAGCGTAATCCGTCATGTCCTGCCCCAATAAAGACGTAACTTTACATGAATTAAATAAAGCAGACATGAATGAGTGCATGTTGAAAATAAAAGCGCTGAATTTAATTCTCTATCTGTTGTATCTGATCACCATTAGTCTCGAAAAAAAAAAGTTCGTTCATATTGCTGAGCACTCACTGGGTTGATGATCAGGAATACTCAAGCAGGGCTACTGCATGAAACTTTTGACAAGATTATCTCGTTTAAACACACTGAATTATAGGCTATTATCATTTACTACATAACCATTATTTCGCTAATACAAATCTAAATAAATACTGCTCTGTGGAAATTAATTATTTATTATCTCCATGCGCGATCGCGGTTGAGTAGCCTAAGTTATAGTTCTGTGTAAATGCATAGATAAACAGCACTTTGTCAGAAAGCATTTCATGATCTAGACCGACAAAAACATTCTTAATATTTATGCAAAAAAAAAAAAAATCAGGTAATTTAGATTTTTTTTCCCCCAATATGTTAGAATAATTTTTGTGCTTTATTTTTTTTACCTCATCAAAGCTTTTATTTTTAAACAAAGACACTTAGTAACAGTGCACTTTATTTTTTGGACTCAGACCCCTCTATTTATTTGTGTATAAATATAAAAAAAAAATTGTGTATGCAAGGAGGGAGTGATTGTTATAAATAAAATGGTTTGTTCAGTTCATTTGTGTTGTAATAATTGTGTCAAAAACAGAAGTATAACAGTAAATAAATATTGGTTCTGCATATCGGTTATCGGGCACATAAACCTGCAAATAATCGGTATCGGTATCGGTTATAAAAAAATCAATATCGGTCGATCACTAATATATATAGAACATGAGCAGAAATTGATAAACAAAAGCTTATTTGATGTGGCAGTATATTCTACAGTAAAAACTGTACCCAAATCTAGTCAACAAAATGTTGTCTTTCATATTTCGCCTGACTGTAACGTTGTTTTTATGAAATATTAGGGCATATAAATGTTAATTTGCAGTTTAATACGTAGCTTATTCAAATAGCCTACATTTTATTTCAACATATTTCAGTCGATTTTTACTCATCTCAGTATAACATTATCATTCATTCACACACAGAAACGCGATTCAAATTTAAACTGTCTTTTTGCGAGCTGTGGTAAACAGCGCGCATCTCTGCCGTTCATTCATTCACACACAGAAACGCGATTCACTTGAGAAGGAAAAAAACTTACTAAAGTATTCCTCAGCACAGTCGGATCCGTTGCTCCTCGAAATACCCGCACTTCTGAGGTACATTTTCCATTATTATTATTACGAAAGTATTATTCCTCACAGCTCTGCGAGACGGTGTAAACAAGTAATGATCTGATTAAACTTGTGTTTTCTCGAGCTGATATGGGGGTGTTCACAGTTTGCATGGGTTGCCTCAGTCATTTGCGTTTGAATAGCGCGCGCTCTCCGTGGGCGGGGTCACATTAAAAATAATTAGATGAGATGAGAACGACTGACATCTCGCTCTTTTCTTACAGATTACATGAACTGAGAATATTTGTTTATTATAAAAATAACTTCATTTAAAAGAAGAGAATTCAAGCTTCATGCCTGTGTGCCTGTATGTCTGTTTGACTGAGTATTCGCTGAGTTATTGTTCATTTTCGGACGCGTTTCAGAATGGACTTCACTGACAGAGAGAAAGCAGAACTCACATCATGTTTATTTTTCTTTATTTGGCAAAAAGCACAACACTTTGTTTTTATTGTGAGTATACACAAAAATAATACACACTTAACAGGAGAGATTGATGTATAACAAGCATATAAGATAAAAATTAATATTAGTATTTTGATTCTTTTTTGCACTGATAAGGAAAAAAACGAGCCTATCGCGCCGACCTCAGGGGGTTAACCTGGGTTTAAACATTTTGGATTTCCAAATTCGGGGAACAGACACAGTCTCTATATGATGATAGCTAGGTGAAAGAGGCTCTATGTAATGGGATTTATCTGACCTTGGTGACACGAGGCCACTACCAGACAGTCGGTTAAGCCAGTCTGTCTGCTTCCTGACCTGGTGCCCAATTTGTCATTTTTTATCTCTAAGACTATGAGCCAAATTACTTGAGAGAAGAGCAGCACCATCCCAGGAGGGATGAATACCATCTCTTTTCAACAGGTCAGGTTTGCCCCAAAAACTTTTCCAATTGTCTATGAATTCTATATTATTTAGCGGACACCACTTCGACAGCCAGCGATTCAGTGAACACAATCTACTGACTCTCTCATCACTCCTGCGTGGGAAGGGGGCCAGAGCAAATTACAGTGTCAGACATTGTACTTGCGAGTTCACACACCTCTTTAATATTAATTTTGGTGATCTCCGACTGGTGGAGTCGAACATCATTAGTGCCGACGTGAATAATGATCTTAGAGAGTTTACGATTAGCATTAGCCAGCACTTTTAAATTTGCTTTGATGTCAGGCTCTCTGGCATCTGATGCCATCTTTGTCTGTCGTTCGATGAAGTTCACAATGTGTGAGAATTTAGCTCGACCTTGGTTAAACTCCATTATCTCACAAGCTCTTTCTCTTCAACATTCTCTCAAATAGAAAGGTAACTTCATTTTCACAGTTCTCATACTTCTTGGCATGTTAAGCTCTTGCATATAGAAGATATTACCAATGATGTTACAACATGCATGCAAAAACAATGAGCAAGTATGTAATCCTTATGCATCCTCAGTCCTTATTGAGGGCCAGCCTAAAGAACTTCTCAATATATGCAGCAACAACTTTAAATTCTTTACCAATTGCTCCTCCAGAAAATGTTTGGCTAATGATAATCATACTTCTGGATCAAGATGTTGGCAACTCCAAACCAGGTCTTCAGGTTATCCTCTGGTGACCTGTTCCAAAAAGTACAAGCAGTCCCTTTTATTGCGAGTCTTTTCTTCAACAGTGTATGAGGTTGAGCTTGATGTACCAAAAGAATGCGAGTCCTGTTGTTGGAAAGTACTGCTTTCTAGAATGTTAAATACGACCTTTATGTTTCTCAAATTCAAAGCACAGTCAACAATGAATCATGTGCCTCCTTAGCCTCTACACAACTCATTGAAGATTTCATACATAATTTTGTACCTCAGACTCATATTCTTTGTTATCTTCCATCCACCTTTTAATAGTCTCAATCATTTTGTGTGCTTTGTTCAGCTTTGTTTTTCTCAGCTTTTGTAATGAATCAAGTCTTTCCACCAAAACCTTTGCTGAGAGTTTAATTAACCTTTATTGCCTTTCAGTCTCGGTTTTTAGAGGATTCCTCCGTGGCCAAACGCTGTTCATCCATATGACACACAGTAGGCTACCTTAAAAACCATGCAGTACTACAGTGCCGGCCCGTGGGGTTGTGGGGCCCTAGGCAAGATCATGAAAATTGGCCCCACTGGAGTATAAAACTGTCATAATTTTATGAAGGAAGAGAAAGCACATGAGACAACAATTAAAAAATGTAAGTTTATAAATATGTATTAAGTTATTCAACATACATATGACATTTTTTTTTTTAAATTAATTGCATAATTAGCATATCAAAGGGGTAAAACGGCCGTTTTGCGTGCTCTTTACAACCTACCCTTCACCTAGGCCTGAGATGGCCCGCCTTAATTTAAACAACTACGATAACTTCATCAGAGGGTCATTTTTTTTTAACTAAAAATCTATACAAAATGCATGGGTAGATAATTCTTAACACGCTGAATGTGGCCCAATTTTTCCATGTCTGTCTGTCTGCGATCATGGGCATTGTTACATTTATTATTATTAAAACTAACAGAAATAAATAACACACTATTTATTAGTGCTGTCAACAATAATCGATTCGGCGATGCATCGCAATGCGGGGCATGCACGATTCAGCATCGATGCGGCAAAGTGCCATAATCGATTATGTCACTGTTTTAGGGGTGTAACGGTACGCGTATTCGTATTAAACCGTACCGTTTCAAACCGAACGTTATTTCAAATGTAAGCGCGTCGCGAGCGCGCTCATAATGTAGACGCTGGCGCAACCACAACATCAAATGGCAAACGCAATGTAAACGGAATGAAACTGAGCTACTCGTGACGGACTGTTTATCAGTTTGGACCAACGCAGCGCGAGCCGATCTTATACTACACAGCGCTAAGAGATCCAGTAAAGAAAGCATTTGAACTCGCCACTAAAGTAATAACATCGCTGCGAGATCTAGTGAGAAACATTCACATTTCTCCGTTATTAACGGATCAAACCTCGCTGACGTGGAAACCAGGAAGAAACATTGTGCCATGAATGAACTATCCGGTGTCCACAGGTCTGCAATATTCACCATGGATTTACTGTAGTAACACTAACTGCAACTTTGGAAGTTTGGCAGGAATAGTAGGCTATAATGCTTTCAAGTAACATTACGTCGGATTTATTTCGACATTATGAATAACATTTCTGCCCTCAAATGTTAATCTGAACTAAAATAAACATTTGTTTATAAGCACAAAATATTACATTTAATTTTTTCCAAGGAGCTGTTTTGTTTTATATGCTCCTAAGAATAGTCAATTATAGATCCATCATTGCTCAAAGAAAAAAATGTCATACTTTATGATGTTAGTTCTAATAAAAAAAGAATAAAAAAAAAAAAAATCAAGGAAATTTCTCTGGCATTTCTTTCTTTTTGCTGTAGGCCTATTGAAAACGTACCGAACCGTGACACAAGTGTATATCGTATTGAACCGAACCGTGAATTTTGTGAACCGTTACACCCCTACACTGTTTATTTTCTGGCCTTGAGTTGGACAATAAAGTTGAAATTTAATTTCAAATGGTTCTCAAGCAGAGAGAAGAGAAACATTTCTCATTCAAAGCACTGAAAGCAGTGATTTATGTTTTTTTCTTTTTCAGGTTTGAAAATGCCATATCCAATACCCTGTACCATTCAATTTTATTTTATTTAATGACAAAATGTCAAAGATACAGGAGAGTGATAATACACACATAGCAGCCAATAAAATCTATTGTTCAATATCTGACTGCTTGTATTGCTTCATGACTGATGAAAATTTTGCCTTGTTGTGTGCAGTAGAATTTTGATGCATCGCAATGCATCGTAGAATCGAATTGTATCGAATCGTTACCTGGTGAATCGTAATCGAATCGAATTGTGAGGGCAGTGCCAATGCACACCCCTACTATTTATAGAAGTTAGAAGAACATACCTTTACTTTGAGCTTGCCTTTCTTCCTCAACCATTCTCCTCTTCCTTTTTTCATGCCATTTCTACCACAGCTTAACATCTATTCTTATTTCAATTAACTAAAAATAGCATTGCTGTATGACTACTCAGACGAGACTTCGTGACATTATTACAGACAAGAGGCAATCCAAATATGGATTTGATATTACCATAGAGATTATAATATTTGGCATTTTATTTTTGATAGCACATTTTCTGTCATGCAAAATGCCTATTATAGGCCTAAGCAATTAAGCATTACTAAAGAGTAAGAGCGCAACAAAAAAAGAAAAAAAAGAAATTAAGAATAATAATAATAGCCTATGTCTCTTGTTTCTAAACCGTGAGCATTTTGGAGAGAAGTGTGGTGGAATCAGTGTGTGTGAATACTGTGATAATTACGGTACTCGAGGCAGGCCCGGCGCCACGAGGGGGCAAAAGGGGGCATTGCCCCCTCAGATCTGATTTGTGCCCCCTCAGTTTCAATTTTGTATTCATGGTTACAAATGAAATGTTTAACCTTTTGAGCGGTACAGTCCAATATATGGGATTTAGAATATTCAGTGACGACATAACTGCCAGATTCAAACTGCTTTCGCGCGTTGGTTGGCGCCGCTGAGCCAGAGTCGGATGCGTTCAGCGCTGTCATATATCACAACTATGCAGTGTTTTCAACCTCATAATGTTTATTTTAGGTTTCAGACATTTAAATACTCATAAGCACTAGTAAAACAATACATTTGAAGTTTGTAAAATACACACTGATGTCTGTGGAAGCTATTCAAATATAATTTGCCGACGGTGTGTTTTTCATCAGATAAACACAGTGGAAGTACGTTAACTATAAAGTAGTTTACTCTATTCTTCTATTACACTTTCTTTCATGTATTTCGGGAGAAATTTATGACTCTCAGGATTCTCTGAACTGCGGCGCAAAGAAACAGCCATCTCACGTTATAGATCAAGATCAAAATTATTTATAAAGGTTTTTAAATGACCAAACACACTCACATACACATTTTTGAGAATCGGAATATCAGATAGTTGATGACATGGTAAGCAAGTTTGTGAATATTTTGAATAAAAAAGGAAAAGGAAATAAAAGCGATACATCCGCGGTGTGTCACGTGACAAATATGACGCGTCGCCATGGAAACATTAAGGGGGAACGTTCTAAATTCTAAAATAACAGTCGCCTTGAAAAAACTCACTATGGGGAGTCAGTTAGAATATTAAAATTAAGCGTGAAAGGTTTAATATGTGACCCTGTATCACAAAACCAGTCTTATGTTGCACGGGTATATTTGTGGCAATAGGCAACAACACATTGTATGGGTCAAAATTATAGATTTTTCTTTTATGCCAAAAATCATTAGGATATTAAGTAAAGATCATGTTCCATGAAGATATTTTGTAAATTTTCCACCTTAAATATATAAAACATTTATTTTTGTGAATGGATGCAGCACTATCGCCAATAGAAATGGACAACTTTAAAGGCGATTTTCTCAATGTTTCGATTTTTTTGTATGTTGATTTTCAAATAGTTGTATCTCGGCCAAATATTCTCCTAACCTAACAAACCATACATCAATGGAAAGATTATGTATTCAGCTTTCAGATGATGTATAAATCTCAATTTAAAAAAAATTACACATAAGACCAGTTTTGTGGTCCATGGTCACATATATGCATAATAAATGACGCTGGCTTATCTTTTTTTACCAAGCAAGTTATCAGTGTATTGTTCATTGATGGTATAAAGTTAAGCCCCCTTAACAATTTCACATGCCCCCTCAGTCATTTCATCCTGCAGCCGGGCCTGACTCGAGGTCTCCCACTATATCGCGGGCGGTATTATGCAAAATAGTGTGAGACGCGCTATGTGTATATTTCTTATGTTTTCGTATTTTAGTCATTCTATTGTTGTGTATTTATTATCTTTTTTGGAAATTTGTCATGTATGAAATATACAGAGCTATCCTTTTTATGTATGTTGTGGGTCTGGGTAATATTAGCTACTCATCGTCTTTGTGAACTGTGTCATGTTTAGTTAGGTCTATGCAATGCTTCTTAACTAAATTTTCTGTGTGGAGGTGCGCGCACCCGAGCATCCAGTAAAAATCAGAATTCAAGAAATTAAAATGATATAATGTATAGTTCGAAGGTTGAGGGGGCCCCCCTTTGCAAAGTGACCGACTATATCGCCTAATGGACAGGCCGGCTCGGAGTACAAAGAATAAAGGTTTAACCTTTTGGCAACCAATGCATTGGATTTGCGTGCATTTTTGTGTGTACACAGAGTCAATCAGGTATCAAATCAAAAATCAGGTACGAATTCAACAAGAACACCAATGTAAATCAAGTATGAATTCAACAAGAACAGCAATGTAAATCCGGTATGAATTCATCAGGAACAGCAAAGAAAACCCAGAACGAATTGAACAAGAACAGCGACGGAAAATCCAGAACGAATTGAACAAGAACAGCGATGTAAATTCAGTATGAATTCAACAAGAACAGCGATGGAAAATCCACAATTTGCCACAAGTTCACAGCACACAAATATGAAGTCCATACCTTGCAAATATTAGCACACAATATTATACACCAACATAGTCCATATTGTTCCTTGAACATCACTCTTGAAGCATGGTTAAGCACCATTTAGCTCAGTCCAACACATTATAATCCAATAAGCACATTATCCCAATAAGCACGGTCAACATGATAAAGCACGCATTAGCACGATCCTGCACGGGTGCATCCCCACAATACACACATTTTAAATACTATTTTAAATATATTTTTAAATATTCAAAATTGTTAACTATTTTAAATATAACTCGGTGTAGGCTACGTCATTTTCGAAAGCCTGTGCAATACAATTAAACCTTTACACTAGATGATGCTGGTATTATTGTAAAGATAGCCTAAAAAACAAATGATTTCATTACGCTACTTGGCGAGAGTTTAACAAAAACGCCAATAAAATCATGGGTGTTGAACTGCGTCAATAAAAGCAGCAAATAAAGGAACACGCCGACTTTTGGGGACTTTAGTTATTCACCGTATCCCCCAGAGTTAGATAAGTCCATAGATCATCTCCATCTAACTCTGTCTGGTAAGGTCACAACTTCTGTTGCAAACACAAAAAGTTTAGTTTGTAGATAACTAAATACTGCACCATTATCTGTTACGGATCAAAAGAAAAACAAATGAACTCAGTTCTTACCTTGAAGCGCATCACTCAGAAAAGAGAAACAAATAAGCCCAACGATTACTGCGTGTATAAAGGAAATTATTATAAACGAGAGCGTGTGAAACATATTTGCTATTTATATTTTAGACACGCTCTCTGAGTGAGGGCGCAGGTAAAAGCGTGCATCTTCTTCTAGTTGAAAAGACAGACAGGCTGAGAGGAGCATCATCACTGTGTTTCGCCGAAAGACCGCCTGCCAGAATATAAATGCCTTCCGCATGCACGCGCATGGCGTCATTTGATGACGTGCGGCCAAATGAATTTAATGTTTGTGTTGCTTTTAGGTAACAATTTATTTTAGGTAGTTATTGCATCCTCATGTGGAATGTTAAATGTTTTGAGAACAACTAAGTAGTTTTGTATTTTTGAAATTCAATAAAAAAAATGACGAATAAAATAAATAAATAAATAAGATGTTCTGCACTGCTTGCTCTCTAAAGCTTTGTGCTAGCAGTCTTTTCCACCCAAGTTACACCACGACTCTGCAAGAAATTGTGAAAATAAAGTTTAAATGAAATGAATATGCTACTCCACTAAGAGGTACGGTGTAGCCTACTTTTTTATATTTAATATTTATTTATTGTTTTTCAAAATGTATCGAGTTTATCAACACTTACACTCATTTTCAGCCCGGGATTTAATGCTTTAATGTTTTGTTTTTGTTTTTTAAACTACAGATATAGCTTCAGCCTACAGGTAAATAACAAATAAAATACTATACTTTTTTAAGCAAACATTCTCAAACGTATTAATGGACACAGTAGAAACATAATGCACGTATACAAATTTCAAACTTAAATGAAAATGAATATCAGACAGCACCATGCTCATCTATGAAATGTCATGTTAAAAACCTTGATATTGTCTTGATGGCTTTTTTTGTTCGGAAGGATAGGCCTATTGATTGTCTCACAAAAATGTTCACTCATTTAGGCCTACTTTTAAAAACAGAATGTGTGTGCGTAAAATATATGATAGCCTATAATACACTATGAAGTACTGTTCATGCTCAAGTGTCTCTGCTTTGAACATAAAATGAACCATTTCCGCGTTCCGCGTTTCCCCTTGTGAAAAGCCTTTAGGCCTATACAATATCCCTTGTGAAAAGCCTTATACAATAGAGCTTTATTTATTCTGGCCGGATCTGAGCAGGATTTCCGGGCCTGGTACATATTGTGAAAGAACAACCAATCAGATCAGAACAATGGAGCAATTATCTCCAGCATTTGGGCTGAACTTAAAGGGATAGTTCACTCATAAATGAAAATTCTGTTATTATGACCGCCGCTAGCGTAGCTAGCGAAAGCGGTCATATAGGGATTGTCAAAGTTTTTTTTTTTTTTTTTTCCCGTCACCTTACTGAATTTTTCGTCAACGATACCAGGGACACCGAAGCACCGGGGAACATGAAATTTGGTGGGCATGTAGCCCCACTAGACTTCTAAGGAAAAATTTCGTTTGGTCCCCGGGGGCCACTCCCCCCCCGCGCTGGGCCCCCCCAAACCCCAAAAAATGCAGTTTTTCCTAAATAACTACCTGAACCGTGGCACCGAGGATGAAGAAATTTTTATGGTATGTTGGTCTACTAGACTTTTACGGAAAAATTTCGTTTGGTCCCCGGGGGCCACTTCACCCCCCGCGCTGGGGCCCCCTTAAATTTTTCGTCAACGATACCAGGGACACCGAAACACCGGGGAACATAAAATTTGGTGGGCATGTAGCCCCACTAGACTTCTAAGGAAAAATTTCGTTTGGTCCCCGGGGGCCACTCCCCCCCCGCGCTGGGCCCCCCCAAACCCAAAAAAATTCAGTTTTTCCTAAATAACTACCTGAACCGTGGCACCGAGGATGAAGAAATTTTTATGGTATGTTGGTCTACTAGACTTTTACGGAAAAATTTCGTTTGGTCCCCGGGGGCCACTTCCCCCCCCCGCGCTGGGGCCCCCTTAAATTTTTCGTCAACGATACCAGGGACACCGAAACACCGGGGAACATGAAATTTGGTGGGCATGTAGCCCCACTAGACTTCTAAGGAAAAATTTCGTTTGGTCCCCGGGGGCCACTCCCCCCCCGCGCTGGGCCCCCCCAAACCCAAAAAAATGCAGTTTTTCCTAAATAACTACCTGAACCGTGGCACCGAGGATGAAGAAATTTTTATGGTATGTTGGTCTACTAGACTTTTACGGAAAAATTTCGTTTAGTCCGCGGGGGCCACTTCCCCCCCCGCGCTGGGGCCCCCGTAAATTTTTCGTCAACGATACCAGGGACACCGAAACCCCGGGGAACGTGAAATTTGGTGGGCATGTAGCCCCACTAGACTTCTACGGAAAAATTTCGTTTGGTCCCCGGGGGCCACTGCCCCCCGCGCTGGGCCCCCCCAAACCCCAAAAAATGCAGTTTTTCCTAAATAACTACCTGAACCGTGGCACCGAGGATGAAGAAATTTTTATGGTATGTTGGTCTACTAGACTTTTACGGAAAAATTTCGTTTAGTCCGCGGGGGCCACTTCCCCCCCCCCGCGCTGGGGCCCCCGTAAATTTTTCGTCAACGATACCAGGGACACCGAAACACCGGGGAACGTGAAATTTGGTGGGCATGTAGCCCCACTAGACTTCTACGGAAAAATTTCGTTTGGTCCCCGGGGGCCACTCCCCCCCCCCCCGCGCTGGGCCCCCCCAAACCCAAAAAAATGCAGTTTTTCCTAAATAACTACCTGAACCGTGGCACCGAGGATGAAGAAATTTTTGTGGTATGTTGGTCTACTAGACTTTTACGGAAAAATTTCATTTGGTCCCCGGGGGCCACTTCCCCCCCGCGCTGGCCCCCCCCAAACCCAAAAAAATGCAGTTTTTCCTAAATAACTACCTGAACCGTGGCACCGAGGATGAAGAAATTTTTGTGGTATGTTGGTCTACTAGACTTTTACGGAAAAATTTAATTTGGTCCCCGGGGGCCACTCCCCCCCGCGCTGGGCCCCCCCAAACCCAAAAAAATGCAGTTTTTCCTAAATAACTACCTGAACCGTGGCACCGAGGATGAAGAAATTTTTGTGGTATGTTGGTCTACTAGACTTTTACGGAAAAATTTAATTTGGTCCCCGGGGGCCACTTCCCCCCCCCCCCCGCGCTGGGGCCCCCGTAAATTTTTCGTCAACCATACCAGAGACACCGAAACACCGGGGAACATGAAATTTGGTGGGCATGTAGCCCCACTAGACTTCTAAGGAAAAATTTCGTTTGGTCCCCGGGGGCCACTCCCCCCCCACGCTGGGCCCCCCCAAACCCAAAAAAATGCAGTTTTTCCTAAATAACTACCTGAACCGTGGCACAGAGGATGAAGAAATTTTTATGGTATGTTGGTCTACTAGACTTTTACGGAAAAATTTCGTTTGGTCCCCGGGGGCCACTTCCCCCCCCGCGCTGGGGCCCCCGTAAATTTTTCGTCAACGATACCAGGGACACCGAAGCACCGGGGAACATGAAATTTGGTGGGCATGTAGCCCCACTAGACTTCTACGGAAAAATTTTGTTTGGTCCCCGGGGGCCACTCCCCCCCCGCGCTGGGCCCCCCCAAACCCAAAAAAATGCAGTTTTTCCTAAATAACTACCTGAACCGTGGCACCGAGGATGAAGAAATTTTTATGGTATGTTGGTCTACTAGACTTTTACGGAAAAATTTCATTTGGTCCCCGGGGGCCACTCCCCCCCCCCCCCCGCGCTGGGGCCCCCGTAAATTTTTCGTCAACGATACCAGGGACACCGAAGCACCGGGGAACATGAAATTTGGTGGGCATGTAGCCCCACTAGACTTCTACGGAAAAATTTAGTTTGGTCCCACTGGAAAGCCAGTGCAGGCCTGAGCGGCGGTCATATTTTGTACCGCGATGCGGTACATCTAGTTAATTATTCAACTGTCAGGCATTCCGCTCGAGACTCACATACTAACTGACACTTCACACAAAGTATGGACTTCACATTTGTATGCTGTGAACTTGAAAGAATGAGACACCACAGGAAGCTAATTGGAAACAATGTTTATTGATTGGAGCACAATAAAGACAGACACTGTTTGCATCTTACATCTGTGCTCATGGAGTTTTTACGCGTCAAATACTTTATCTCTTGTTACCAATACCAGTGGCTTAATGCTACACTATGTAAGAATTTTGTAATAAAATATTCAAAAATCACTTGCACAGTGTGATATATATTGTAGCCTACTTACAATATCCCAAAAGTTCCCAAAGATTTTTAATTTCAGAGAAATTCCAATTTTAAATAATGGCTCATCCCTGACTCCCTGTTCACTTGTCGCCTGTCAATGACGTAATATGACTCGTTATCCCTGGTTTCCGCTCGTACTGCCATAGTAACCATGGCGACAGACGTGGACAATTAGCAGTACGCTCACACTGTTGTTGTTTCGTTCAAAGATTATGGATCATGGCAAGCAGACTTTTGGATGTGGGCGTCCTCAAGATGGCGTCGGTGTAGGTTACGTTTTCTTGGCTCTTTCCTGAATTTTGTGCAAAACTTGATTTTTCTTCCACTTTAAAGACTCTTCTGTTCTCAATGCACTGATATTACGTTTGTTTACGCTCCCCATAAATCAAAGATGCTGTGTTTTGCGAATTCCTAAATGTTTCCCCGTTTTCCTCAACGACCATTCACGATAGGCTACACGGCACATGGATCTGAGCTTTCCTGTGTGGCGTCATGATGGAGGGGGACGATATCCCAAAATCTGAAAGTGTTAAACGTATGCATAATTATGCCAAAACTGCCCATAATCTGGATTCATTGGATGTGTGTCTTCCCGAGTCTCCAGCGGCAAGCCCTTCACCGAAAATGCGATGTTGCCTCAGATCCTTTAAATGCCGTCTTGCTGGAAGCAATAGAGAGACTGGGTAAGAAGCAGGATGACTTTATGGAGAAACTTCTGAAGATCGAGAAATTGTTTGAATCCAATTCCACCCTCATCTCCGATCTCACAACACGGGTTGACGCTGTTGATAAAAAATCTGAGAATACAGCTGGTAAATCTGATAAAATGGACTCTCAGCTGTCTTCGCTGGCTGCAGAAAACAAACGCTTATGGGATAAAGTGGATGAGCCGGATGCCTATGGCGATGGAATCTGAGGATTTCAGGTATGCTGGACATAATGGACATTTTTCTTCAGGTGTTACCAGGCTTAGCAGATGTTCTGCAGTCCTCGATTGATGTTGCACACAGGCTTGGCCCTAAACTGGGAAATGCATGCCCTCGCACGATAATTGTATAATTTCTCACCGCGATCTTATCTGGGCTGATGCAAGAAGATCAGAAGTGCTCAAACAGAAGAAGATTAGGATCTCAGAGGACCTGACGCAGAGGACGAAGGAAGCCCGGAACAAGCTGTGGCCTTTGGTGGAGAAAGCCCGAAAGGAGGGTCGCCGTGCTGGCTTCAGGGGTCCAAATGCTATCGTGGATGGAAGGAGGATTTCTGTGGACGATGTCTGATTTATTTTAGGATGTTGGAGGTGAACGCAAATCCAGGGATGTTCACTGCCGTTTTGGCTGAAGAACTTTTGATTGGTGAAATAATTACTGACATTGGCAAAAAGCTGACAAATATGTAAGAGCATTAAGTTATATGTTAACGTAAGCTAAAGGAGGGGATATAACAGATAGCCTAAACCATTATTGAGGGGTATGGATACGTTTCAAGTTTTGCACTTTATTGTATTCAGTATTACATTTCATAACTTTGCTACGATTGTAGTAGTATAGTATCTTTATTTTCTTTTTCTTGTTTTGTTATTGTTCATATGACGATTAAACTGTCTCGTTTTTTTCTCTCTCACTGTACGGGGGATTCGTGATTTATCTAAACTCAAAGCTTTATTTTTATTTTGTACGTCACAGAAAAGGGATGTTTATTTTTTTTCAAGAAACACATTCTTGTTTTAAAGATGAAACCTTTTGGTGCAATCAGTGGGGAAGTAAGGTTTTATTTTGTCATGGTACAAATCACTCCGCTGGAGTTTTGATTTTATTTCACCGTAATTTTAGCGGCTCGATTCTGCAGTCCTTTTCTTCTGCAGAGGGTAGATGGATTATTGCTATCATTTTTTCTTTATCTTGGTTAATGTTTATGGTTTTAATAATCATACACAAAATAGCTTATTTTTTTCAGGATATGTCTTCTAAAATTGTTGATTTAAAATGTAAATATCCATCTGCTGCAGTTATAGTTGGAGAAGATTTTAATGAAGCATTCACTTCTTTAAGTGAACAGTATTAGTGGACTAACGTAGGGAATAGTGAATGAGGGCTTAGGGGGGCGATTTCGTATTCAGCCTGACAATGCGTATCCTCCTCTTCTTCCTCTTCTTTAGCTCTTTTATGGCGGTTGGTAACCAGCTAAAAGGTGCATTTACCGCCACCAACTGGACAGGTGTGTGAAGCATTGACAGAGAGCAAAGTAAAAAAAAATACTGTATTATATTCTGTTAAAAAATCCTTAGATAGGATTTCCCTTAGATACCTCAGTAGAGCACTATAAACCCTTGTCTTTGTGCATTACTAAATATTACCGATAAATTATTAATTCCTATGTAACTTAACGATTCTGTAATTTTTTTCTGTAATATTCTGTGTAATGAATCAACACACACTGTTTCTGGCTAGCCATATTGCAAACGACTTTCAGATTCTCTTTTCCTAACAGTGAAACAATGTAATTATGGGATAGGTGGCCTAATCGAAGCCTGGATATCATGGAACCTTCAGGTTCAGGTTCAGGTTCAGGTTCAGGTTCAGGTTACTTTATTGGTACCCGTAGGTAAACTAGTTTTGCAGTCTAAGAGGCAGGACATCCTTAAGACACAACATGCAACACACACAACATAAAAACATATAAAAACAGGAAATAAAAATTAAGTAAAAACAGATTTGATTATTGCTTTTACTTCTATTTTACTCCGCATGTATTTATTATGTCTATGTAAAAGCACAGCTGACTCGGAGATCTGTCTTATTATTGGCTGACTCTCTCTCTCTGATTTTGATGACCATCAAACTCAACTGACCAAACACAATAATATATTTCTTTATGGAGGAAATATTAAAAGAACATATATCTGTGTTTAGTTG
Source organism: Squalius cephalus (assembly GCF_949319135.1). Classification (NCBI taxonomy): domain Eukaryota; kingdom Metazoa; phylum Chordata; class Actinopteri; order Cypriniformes; family Leuciscidae; genus Squalius; species Squalius cephalus. Next base: position 41,931,869 of record NC_137129.1, read on the forward strand.
CCGAAGTTGATTCGATTAGCCTATACAATTAATATTAATACAATCCTCTGTTACTATTTTGCACTATATTGTATTAAAATCCAAAGTATGCATCATCTTGGAAATAAAGCAGTCAGCGTTATTTGTCTGAATAAGTTATGATGTGTGTATTTTATGTCCTGTATTTTTCTCTTTTTTTTATTGCAAGTTAAAAAATTGTAGCTTATACAAAGTAAAAGATCAATGACATATATACACATACAGAAGAGAGAGGGACATACAGAACCCCCCCCCCCCCCCCCCTCCCCCCCCCCCCAAAAAAAAGAGAAAAGAAAAAGAAAACAACTAAATATAAATATATCAATATAGTGATGTATGTAATAGCTGGGGAAATTTCTTTTTTCAAAACCTTTTGTTCTAAATCTGAATTTCAAATCACATTTCAGTGTGTAATTTTACAGTAGTCAATGTGGCTGGAAGCATTAAATCCCTCTGAGGTATCTCCACAATAATACAACATTTCCTAATTCACCATTTCCATTTGCTTGAAACAACAACAGAGAACAATATTGTTAAACACATAAAAAATATTAAGAATTATTGAGCCTGTAAATGTTTAAGAAACTGTCAAATATCTGAAGCTGTCATATTTCAACAGAGCATAAAAAACATAATAAACAGGGACTGTCATGATCCTCTTGTCCAGATCATTCAGCATCATGGTCTGAACTTTCATCGTCACACTAACGTTACACAAATCTATTCTGCTTCCCAATTCTGTTTTTCCACCCCATCCATCACTTCTCATCTTGAAGATCTTAAAACTGCATGTTGTTAAAACTGAAATCATGTTAGGCGGCCCTCAAATCCCTGGACTTTCCTCGACTTCTCCATTCAGTTTGATTGAGTCTTGGTTAGGCCTTCATCCAATGTACGGAATCTGGAGGAACTATTTGATCCGAAATTGTGCTTTGAACCGCATATCAGTCAGCTTGATAAATCCTGTTTTTTCAATCTTTGCAATATTGTCTGTATGTGACTGTTTCTCAATCTTGAAGATGCTGAAGCTGTTCTCCATGCCTTCATATCCTCCTCTTTGGACTACTGTAACTCCTTGTTCTGTGGCCTACCAACTAAAGACAAAAAACAAGTGGAAAATTTAAAAATGATCAAATAAAACAATAAAATCATTTACATTCCATAATAAATCCAGTTTCAATAACTGAATGTTCTTTAATGTTTACACTTTTTATTACCTATGAGTTTTTAGTCATTCATGAATCTGAGGATTTTTTTTAAATTGCAATTTTTACATTAGACCTTGACATAAGAAATATTTCATTATATATATATATATATATATATATAGTTTCCCCAAGATATTTTAAGATTTTAATTTCCATAATTTTTCCAGGTCAAGAAATTACACTTTTGCTTTTTGATTCTTTGGAATGAATTATGATTCTCTGCACAAGAAAGACAGTAAATGTGATGTAGATACTTGTGTGTGGAGACGATGATTATAAGCATCTGTCATATTCTCATGTCATATTTCCTTCTGACATAGAAAAGATAAAACAGATTGTATAAAAACTTGAGCTTGAGAACATACAGATATCCTGCTTTTGTAAATATAGAATTGCATGTTAATATGTTAAATCTCATTATATTTTTTTATGATTAGATGCAGAGTAAACGTAAAAAAAAATCATCAAATCTTATTAAAAAAAATCACATATTTGTATTACTGTCACGTGGTATATGGACAAACTGTCCATCTCTTGTTTCATACATTTAAAAAAGAAAAGAAAACAAGGATATTTACAACAATGTTGCACATTTAAAACTCACCATTTGACCTTTTCCTTTTGTAGACATCAGTCACAATCATAAACACAATCACAGCGAGAGCTAAAGCGAGAGCTGCTGGTGCTGCTGTAATAATCTCTGTATAATCCGTTTCACAGTCAGAACATTTTCCATCTGCAGAATGAAAAGAGAAAAATAAATAAAACAAAATGGTTATAAATGTTTTAATCAACATTAGGAACTGTTGAAATGAGTTGAGGCACTTTAAATGTATTTGTTTGTGGCAAGAAACAATAAATTCCAGCATTATCATGTTCTCCTGCTATAATACTGTATGTGAGTAACTAAATTTATGATATTCACCACGTTTTACTGATACTGGTCATTTCAGACTACTGTGACTAGAATTTATATTTACCCCAGTTTACTGTAACTGGTTCAGTCAGACTGCTGTGAGTGATCAGACAGTCGTAAGATCCTTCATGGTTTCTGTTGATCTTCACACTGATTCTCATCTGAAAGGTTTCATCAGTATTTGGTCTGATTCCAGAAGATGTTTGATCCTCAAGATTAATTCTGTTCAATCTAATGTTCATCTGAACATCTCTGGGGTAGAAACCAGTGGCCAGACAGACCAGAACCAGCTTACTTTCATCATCAGGAGATTTCCACGCAGAGACAAAGACATCTGGTTTACCTGGAGAAGAAAATAATAATGCATTAAATTCTCTTCCAATGACAGTAGTTATGTGGTGAACGCAGCATAAGCTCATTGTTTTGGTTCAGGAGGAAGCTCAGAACCAGTTTACTTTCATCATCTGGAGATTTCCTCACAAACATGTGAATGTTTGGATTACCTGGAAAAGGAAGCATAATAAAATTAACACAAATTTTTACAAAGAAATTGGGAAGGAGGGAACAAAGATGTTATGTCAGGTGACTGACAAATAATGATCTCGCATGAGAGCCCATCACCTTCAAGGGGCCGTTTACACCTGTCCACTTCATGCGTTTTCTGTGATCGGATAGCTATCCGATCGGGAAAAGACCAGGTATAAATGCCCTCCGAAACGCATTCGAGACGGATTTGAATTCGATCGCTCAAAATACATCAGGAGGAGGTCTGGGCTGCATTCCTGACGAAACTGGACAAGTGTAAATGCATCGGTTGTTGAAACCACACCGGTCTCGTATCTCTCACGGAGGAGTGGAAGCATAAAAGGAGGAGCGATGACAGTAGAGATCGAGACTAGTGCGTCTCACAGGTGTCGCTCATCATTAATCACACCACCGGCCTTGCGCCGCTCTCTCACGGCCCTCAGCCTCGTCCTGCTCACCACATCCGTTTTTGAAAACACATTTAAGTGACCAGATGTAAATTGGAATCGTTTTGATAAATCACATAGCTATCCGATCAGTAAAAACGCATGATGTGACCAGGTGTAAACAGGCCGCAAGTGTAAACAAAACAATAGGTTACTATCGTAATCCCGGTTCTCTGAAACATCGAGTCGAGAGATCGACCTGAAGGGGGTGGTTTGTAATCCACTACTGCTTCAATGTATATGTAATGAGTGATTAAAAGGTTTTAATCAATATTTTTCCTTCTAAATATCAAATGAGTTGAATTAATTCTCTGGAGATTTTACTTTGTTATAGAAGTTACCAGTGTGATCACTGATATGTTCTTTTCATGTATTCTCTAATGTCTGTATTTGATATCTGAATACAGTAATAGTGCTTGCTTATTCAGTCCGGCTTCCAGAAATGAAATAGGGACTTAGTTTGTGTTTGAGAAAGGTCTTCAACATGTTAAAACATATAGGGGTCATAGAAGCCAATAGTTTAAGGGCCCTGTTCAAAAGGCTCCTCTGTTATTGACCAATCGCACCCTTCAACGTCATCACCGATCACGTGCCAAGGAGGAAAAGCAGGTGCACCGAGCAGATGCAATGAACGTATGCTGTTCCAAGATGACTCCATTTTATCGCACGTTTGTTGGCAGCATCTGAATATTACTGATGTAATATAGTGTGCGTGAATAGAAAGTAAGTGTATTTTGTCAGTTTTGTCAGAATGCGCCGATCGTTCATGCCGCGATTCAGATGTATCTAGCGCCATTGCGCCATAGGAATCTGTGTTATCTAAGTAATACTGCCGTCCTGTTATCCCTTTCTCAGTATCCATAATAGCTACTGCAAGTAATACACACAATTTACAGTAAGACATGACAATGTGTTGGATTATTTTGTGATTTATCAGTACATGTTATCATTGATTTAAATGTGTTCAGTCCCCATAAATGCGCTAAGGGCGCTATCTAGCGGACTTATACAGAATGGCTGTTCTATTTGTTTTTCCTATTACGTTATTAAGGGCTCAATGTTATTGTTATTCATACCTGTAATGATCATTGCCTTATAATCATATCACTTACAAATGTTAAAGTAAATTTATGTAAGTCACTCATTTAAGTTTATTTCTGTATTTCTGTTCCAGAACCACACCTGTTAAATTGAAATTATCATCAGTAAACACTTTCAAAGAGATTTGGAGTCTGCAGAGTGAATTCACTACATTTGATGTCATTACACAGTTCTGACCGACTGTCTGCAGGGGTTCGAAATAACCCGAATTAGCATAAACTTAAACCTCAATTACAAATGGTCCTTCGAGCCGGATTCGAATTAGTGCAGAAGAATGACATTCCGTCCAGAGCCTCCTGTTGTCCGTCCCAGACGACACCTAAAGCCACCTGCATACTTGGCAGACTTTCAAGTACAAAGACCTGGACCTGAGAGAAGATCACTGCAACCTGCATATTCCAATGAAGATGAAGATGATGCTGAACTTGCGTCACTGTCTGCAGAACGTGAGTCTCGTGTCTCCACCCCAATAAGTCAACATTCACACTTCAGTGACCTGGTGATACAAGATGAATGGCAAGATACACTGGGAGACTCACACAGAGAGAATGAAGAGCTGCAGAACAGACAGCCTACATGGAAGGAGATGCAAAGAGAGAATGATGAGCTTCGTAGCTGCGTGCAACACCTGCCAGAGATTTTATCAGCATTACAGGGACTGAAAGCGGAGAATGCCATCATGAAACGTGAGATCCAGCAGCTAGCCACAAACATGACCACCTCATGCAAAACAGTGCCCCCATCGCCAGCTCCCCGTTTCCATGTGCCAGAAACAAGCCGCAGCCAGCCTGTACTCACCACGCACGTCAGAGATTCCCATGAACATCCTTCTGCACAGATCAGACAGATAACTGAGCAGATGATGGACTGCACTCTTTCACCTGTACAAGTTAACCAGCCTCAAGCAACATCCATCTACCGTATGCCTACTCAGAGTCTCGGTACGCATTCATATGCTCATCCATATCAGTATGCTGAACCCATCCACTATGATGAAAAGGCTTCTAGAAACAACTATCATCCTCACATGGGTGTCAGGGAGTCATATCCTACACAGCGATCCGAACATATCCAACCAACTGCAGCGCCATGTTTCCAAGAGAAGACCTACAGGGGACCCAAGCCTTCGATACCCACCTTGACGACATCAGATCCCAGAGAGTTTTCAAGGTTGCGCATGGCATTAGAAAACCTCCTCCCCGTTGACGCCACCGAACGGTTCAAATATCAGATCCTTACAGATCATTTGCAGTTAGAGGAAGCGCTGCTAGTGGCGGATTCTTATGGCAACTCAGCACACCCATATACAGATACTTTGCAAGCCCTTATCAAGATGTACGGGCAGCCGCACAAGCTGGTTCTGCAGAACATCGCTCAAGTCATGGACGGCCCAAACATCAGAACTGGAGACGTAAAGGCTTTTAAGCTGTTTGCACTCCATGTGCGTTGACTGGTGAGCATGTTAGAACAACTGGGGCCTGAGGGGACTGTTGAATTAGACTGTGGGTCGCATGTGTCAAGACTTCAATGCAAACTCCCTCATGAGCTGAGGACAAGCTTCAAGAGATACATACACCCATTACGAGTAACCATACCTACTCTCATTGATTTCTCTAACTGGTTAGAGTATGAGCTCCAAGTACAGGATGAGGGCTCCAGGATGTCTAGTCTCCCACCAGAATTCAGCAGTAAGAAAAGAGAGGGCCGCCATGACCCAAGACCTACTAGGAAACCAACCTCTATACTGCTGGGCACAGAGAAACCTATGAGTAAGAGTGAAGCTCGGGCACCTGCCTCAGAGGGAACATCTAAATTTTTCCAGATTTAAAGGAAGATTACAAGCATATTGCCCCTACTGTGACAGTGTCAATCACTTTCTGAATGGATGTGCCAATTTCAAAGAGCTATCCAAGGAACAAAAGGAAAGCTGGATTCGTAAGAACAATCGATGCTGGTGCTGCGGACGTAGTCATCATGCCTCCAAATGCAACCTGAAAACCCCCTGTAAGACATGCAACAGGAAGCATGGAGCTGCATGATGTAAATGAATGGTCTGTGGAGGATACAACGGAGAAAGACACAAAAGGAAGCTCCTGCTTGGTTAACACCACCAAGGACATCTTGTATGTAGATCGGCCCATCTACAGCCGCAAGGTTCTCCTCAAGGTGAGCAAAGTGGTTATCACCAATGGTGACAAATCAATTGAGGTGTATGCTGTGTTAGATGATTGGTCTGAGAGGACCATACTGCTCCATACAGCAGCACAGCAGTTAGATCTTAAGGGACAGCCTGAGGACCTTATACTACGAACAGTGAGGCAAGACCAACAGGTTCTTCATGGGGCGGCAGTCTCATTTACTGTGTCTCCAGTCACTAATCGACACAAAAAAATCCCTATTCAAGGTGCCTTCACAGCCGAAAGGCTTTGTCTTGCTGAGCAAACTTACCCTGTTGCATCTCTTCAAAAGAGGTACCGACATTTAGCGGGATTGCCGCTGCAGCAAATAGACAGAGTACAGCCTGTACTGTTAATTGGTTCAGACTGCCCACATCTAGTCACCCCCATTGAGCCTGTCCTACTAGGCCCGCCAGGTGGACCTGCTGCCGTTAGAACTCAGTTAGGCTGGACACTTCAAGGCCCTAGACACGAAGTCAAACGCGGGCTCAACTCTCATCAGTGCCTCTTTACTGCTATCTCACCCAATTCTGAGTTGTTTGCTCAAGTAGAAAAGCTATGGCAGATGGATGTAATCCCTTATCAGAGTGAGAAATTAGTGATGCGATCAAAGCTTGATCAGGAGGCCATCAAACTCCTTCAAGAGAGAACGGTGAGAGTTAATGTGGATGGGGTCATGCGGTATGCTACGCCGCTCCTTCGAGTCCAAAACATGCCAACTTTGAGCATGCCTAAAGAAGCTGTACTGCCGCAGCTAAGAAACATTGAGCGAAAGCTAATAAAGTACCCTGAACAAGCCCAGGCTTACAAAACCGAGGTTGAAAGGCTTAAGAATGCTGGCTATGTAGAGAAACTGCGACCATGTGAAGTAGATGGCACACAAGAATCATGGTACATTCCCCACCACATGATCCAACATAATGGTAAAAATCGTGTTGTTTACAACTGCTCATTTCAGTACAAGGGCCAGAATTTGAACGAGCTGCTGCTTCCAGGTCCCACTTTAAGCCCTACCCTGTTAGCGGTGTTACTTCGCTTCCGGGAACGCTCCACAGCCATAAGCAGCGACATCCGAGGGATGTTTCATCAGGTGAGGCTGCTCCCTGAAGACAAATCATTACTTCGGTTTCTGTGGAGAGACATGGCATTAGAACAAGCACCAGATGTTTACCAATGGCAGGTGCTTCCGTTCGGCACTTCATGTAGCCCCTGTTGTGCCACGTTTGCCCTGCAGAAACATGTGCTAGACCACAGTCAACCAGGTGACCAGGTGAGGGAAGTTATCGAGAAGTCATTTTATGTTGACAATTGCCTGTACAGTCTCACCAACAAAGATGCTGCCAAAGAACTTGTCGATCAGCTCTGTTCCCTCCTAGCTGAGGGAGGCTTTGAATTGCGGCAGTGGGCCAGCAATTGTCCATCGGTGATCGCTCACCTGCCACCTGAATCAAGATCTAACAGTTGTGAGCTCTGGCTTAGTCTGGGACAGCAAGTTACCCCTGAATCCACACTTGGCCTTCACTGGCAGTGCCAGTCTGACACCTTGCACTACAAACATCGGATTGTGAACTGCTCTAAAGTAACTATGCGCAGCATCTATCGTGTTCTAGCTAGCCAATATGATCCTCTTGGATATATTATCCCATACACCACTAGAGCGAAAATACTGGTGCAACGCTTATGGGATAAAAAGCGTGACTGGGACGACCCGCAGCTGCCAGAGGATCTCCTTAGGTTATGGAGATTGTGGGAGGAAGAGTTGAGTGATCTGGAGAAGATTTCGCTGCCGAGGTGCTATTCCAGCCCAAAAATGGACCTCCCTTCTAGCAGGCGTGACATACACGTGTTCTGTGATGCATCAGAGAAGGCTTATGGGGCTGTAGCCTATTTGCGTACTGAGAACTAAGAAGGCCAAGTTGAAATTGTATTCCTAGCAGCTAGGTCACGTGTTGCACCCCGAAAGCAGCAATCCATCCCACGCCTAGAGTTATGTGCAGCTCTCAGTGGTGCTCAGCTCTCCAAGGTCCTTGTCACCGAACTCACTATCCCCATCTGTTCTTTAACACTCTGGTCAGATTCCATTACTGTGCTTACCTGGCTGTTGTCGAGCTCTTGCCGTTACAAAGTGTTTGTGGGGACAAGGGTGGCGGAGATACAAGAACTCATAGCAGCTGCAACATGGCAGCACATACGATCAGAAGACAATCCTGCGGACAACATAACATGAGGCAAACACCTCTGGGACCTTATAGAAGGAAGCCAGTGGAATCAAGGGCCTTCCTTTCTTAAACTGCCACAAGCAAATTGGCCCAAGCAACCCTCCTTATCAACTGATGAGCAAAGTAACGAGCTAAGGCAGTCTGCTTTCTGTGGATCAACTACAGTAATACCCATGCCAAATCCACAGCAATATGACACGCTAACCGAGTTCCTTGAAGCATGCAGTCAGCAGCTTTACGGGGCGGCAAAATTATCATGCGCTGATACACGGAGAGAGGTAGAGCTATTAGTGCTTCGTCAAACTCAGACAGACTCTTTCACTGCTGAGATGGCCCAATTGAAGTCAGGGAAACCGGTATCAGGTACGAGTAGGCTTGCTTCTCTTTCTCCTGAGTTTGACCATACCACTGGACTCATTCGTGTGGGTGGGCGCCTGAGACGTCGCAGTGAGACAGATCTAGATTTAATTCATCCTATCCTCCTTGCCCCTCAACATCCTGTGACCAGACTCATTATCAAAGATTATGATGAAAGGCTGCACCACCCTGGGCCAGAACGAGTGTTCGCAGAGATAAGGAGGACCTACTGGGTATTGCGAGGACGTGAAGCAGTTCAGCGCCACCAACGACACTGTGTAGAGTGTCGAAGATGGAAGGGACAACCAGAAGTTCCCTGTATGGCTGACTTGCCACTTGCAAGACAACAGCTCTTTAAACCTGCCTTCTTCTCAAATGGCATGGACTGCTTTGGACCCTACACAATCAAGATTGGACGTCGAAATGAGAAGAGATGGGGCATATTATTCAAGTGCCTGACAACCAGGGCAGTGTACATAGATCACTTAGCCAGTATAGATTCAGACTCATTCCTGATGGCCCTGAGAAGATTCATCTCTCGACAGGGAAAACCATATGAATTGTTAAGTGACCAAGGCACTAACTTCAAGGGCGGAGAACGAGAGCTGAAAGAATCCTTTGCTGCCTTGCACAGTGAGCTTCAACGTCACCTTGCTGACCAACAAATCAAGTTTGTGTTCAATCCACCAGGAGCACCTCACTTTGGTGGATGCTGGGAGAGGGAGATCCGTTCGATTAAATCAGCTCTCCAAGTTACCATCGGGGCGCAAACTGTGACGGAAGAGGTCTTGAGAACAGTCTTAACTGAAATTGAAGGCATCCTGAATTCAAAACCTCTTGGCTACACATCCTCAGATGTATCTGACATTGACCCAATAATTCCCAACTGCTTTCTCATCGCACGCAGAGATGCCTCCTTGCCACAGGTAGTTTATCAGGAATCAGATGTGCTGAGCCGTCGCCGCTGGAGACACAGCCAACTGCTGGCTGATCATTTTTGGAGACATTTCATCAAATATTACTTGCCTAGTCTCCAAGCTCGCCAGAAATAGAGGTTAAATAAAGAGAATCTGCAAGTAGACGAAGTGGTGATGATTGTTGACCCTCAACTTCCTCGGGCGTTGTGGCCAGTGGGAAAAATCACAGAAGTGTTTCCAGGAGTAGACTCCAGGGTGAGGTCAGCCACTGTAGAGGTTAAGAAAAAACGGTACACTCGACCAGTATCTCGTCTTATTAAACTTCCAGCCCTTCTTGATTAGGAGTAACTTACTATAGGGCAAACCCTTTTGTAAGATGTGCGTATTCAAACATTGAATTCGGGGGCGGCTGTTCAAAAGGCTCCTCTGTTATTGACCAATCGCACCCTTCAACGTCATCACCGATCACGTGCCAAGGAGGAAAAGCAGGTGCACCGAGCAGATGCAATGAACGTATGCTGTTCCAAGATGACTCCACTTTATCGCACGTTTGTTGGCAGCATCTGAATATTACTGATGTAATATAGTGTGCGTGAATAGAAAGTAAGTGTATTTTGTCAGTTTTTCCTCAGAATGCGCCGATCGTTCATGCCGCGATTCAGATGTATCTAGCGCCATTGCGCCATATGAATCTGTGTTATCTAAGTAATACTGCCGTCCTGTTATCCCTTTCTCAGTATCCATAATAGCTACTGCAAGTAATACACACAATTTACAGTAAGACATGACAATGTGTTGGATTATTTTGTGATTTATCAGTACATGTTATCATTGATTTAAATGTGTTCAGTCCCCATAAATGCGCTAAGGGCGCCATCTAGCGGACTTATACAGAATGGCTGTTCTATTTGTTTTTCCTATTACGTTATTAAGGGCTCAATGTTATTGTTATTCATACCTGTAATGATCATTGCCTTATAATCATATCACTTACAAATGTTAAAGTAAATTTATGTAAGTCACTCATTTAAGTTTATTTCTGTATTTCTGTTCCAGAACCACACCTGTTAAATTGAAATTATCATCAGTAAACACTTTCAAAGAGATTTGGAGTCTGCAGAGTGAATTCACTACATTTGATGTCATTACACAGTTCTGACCGACTGTCTGCAGGGGTTCGAAATAACCCGAATTAGCATAAACTTAAACCTCAATTACAGGCCCATTTCTTTGTTAAAGGGATACTCCACTTTTTTTGGAAATAGGCTCATTTTACAACTCCTCCAGAGTTAAACAGTTGAAAAAAAAACAGTTTTACCGTTTTCGAATCCATTCAGCGTCTGGCGGTACCACTTTTAGCATAGCTTAGCATAGATCATTAAATCAGACAAGACCATTAGCATCTCTCTCAAAAAAATGACCAAAGAGTTTCGATATTTTTCCTATTTAAAATTTGACTCTTCTGTAGTTACATCGTGTACTAAGACCGACGGAAAATGAAAAGCTGCGATTTTCTAGGCTGATATGGCTAGGAACTATGCTCTCATTCCTGCGTACAGAGTTGTTTCCTCGGACCGGAAGGGGGTCCCAGCACTTTCCCGTCGTAAATGTCCCTTTCCTGGTCGGTGGCGCTCTGTGGAGCCGGCCACTCAATGTTGAGGTGAGCGGCCGCTCGCTCACACGCTTCCGGGAGGACAGACTGAGGCAAGGCCGCGGGGGCGTAAGCCTGAGGAAATTCAGAGGGCGGATAGCCTCCTCATCCTCTGAGACCCCAAGAAGTGCCACTTCATCCTCATCGCCGGAGCCGGCCGGTTCGTCGCCGAGTGGGAGGTTGCCCGCGAAGATGTCCTTTTCGGGGAACGCAGTATTAGGCTGGTCAGCCCAAATAAGTGAAGTAGGGCACCAGGAGGCCCCCGGTAGTGCGTCATCGTCACTGTATCCCCCATCTGAGTCAGCAAGGCAGAGCTCAGCACACTGGGTCGCTGCGTCTTTAAGATGGCGTCGCAAAAGCTTCTTGGGCAGCATAAGGCACTGACTGCAGTTCTCTGGGTTCTCCAAGGCTTCTTAAGCGTGTTTGAGGCCCAAGCAGACCACGCAGAAAGAGTGAAGGTCCTTATCGGCGATCAGCGCACAGCATGGGGCCGGCAAGGCCCGTGATGGGCTGTTCCCTGCAGAAGCGGCAGATTTAGACAGCGACATACCGGTGAACAATCCGTGGCGGGCAGCCCTGGAAGGGGGAGCAGGTGAGAAGCAAGAGCATGGGCGGCTCCGGATGCAGAACACAGCTAATCAGGCTGAATAAACGACTGTCACGTTTGGCGGAGGCTGATCAGGCGATATGTCCTCCTGAAGACGTGCAAATGTGCATTGGCACAAATGTGAAGGCCTTACCTGGCATTGGCTGCGCGCTTCTGTCTGTCTAGCCAGACTTGGTGCAATTGGATGCTTCTGCAGAGGTCAGGTACGGATGCCCTTCCCATAGGTGGATCTCGAACACGAGATGATGAAAGAGAACAAGCCAATAGACATTGGCGAGCAAGATTAGCATTGTGAAACATGACCCGGAAGCGTGTAGCACTCGCTCATTTAAGTTTTGCACTGAGGAGAGAGGGCCCCGGCCTCAGCCTCATTACTTTTTAGTACTTATTTTTCACTAAATTATGAATTATAAACAACCTCCTGAACTTTTGCACTTTTTCTCTCTCTCTCTCTCTTTCTCTCTCTCTCACACACACACACACACACACACATACATACACACACACACGTTGTGTTTTCATGTTTTATGGGAATTTTCCATAGACATAATTATTTTATATTGTACAAACTGTATATTCTATCGCATTACAATAACCCTACCCATCACACAAAACGTTCTGCATTTTCCAAAAACATCACTTACTGTGCGTTCACACCGCCACCGGTGAGAGCAGCAAAATTCGCTCTCGCCGCCCTGCCAACGATGCCTTAGAAAGATTCGTGGACGCTCTGATGCTCTGACGTAGATCGAATGCTTGATATTTTTTATCACTTTATTTAGACGGGCCGCAAAGCAAACACAAACATGTTGATCGTTATTTGTGTAGACTGACCAAGTAGGGTAGGGTAAGTTAACCTCATGTAATCTTTTACATTTAAAAGTAAGAAATTGATCGATGGAAAGAACTTAACAATTATAGTGACATGTTTGCTTACGAAACAAACCAATTAAAAGCCATTTGTGTGGTGTGGCTTTTGTGGTCATGGTTAAGTGCTAATCTAATTTGCATTCCCGCTGAAAAACAAGAGTTCTAGCGTGAAAATGTTTCCTATAAACAGTGTTGCGGGTGTTTTTCTTATCAAATTCACATGATCAACCTCTCCTCTATTTTGCTTGGGAACTAATGTGGTTGGAACCAAAATTTACTTGACTGTGTTCTCTGGACTCCTCTCAAGTGGAGGACTTCTACATTCCGATTTGTTGCCGCCGAACTGCGTCATATAAAGTTGATCTGACTTCAACTCTCCTCGCCACTCTCACCGTCCAAGACGTGCCATGCCACCCTCGCCGGAGCTCACCACCGGCTCTCATTGAAAATGAATGACTTCCGGCCACTTTGACGCTCTCGCCGGCGGCGGTGTGAACGCACAGTTAGTATGGTTTAAAAGTTAATTTCCCCACAAGGATTTTGGATATTGCCATCTTTTTGGGGACATTTTGTCTTCATAATTTAGGGTTTACCAGGACACACACACAAAGACAGGAGACAATTAAAATGATCTAATTAGAACTTACTCTTATTTGCGTTGTTAAACGTTGAGATCAGGTTCACACACTTCTTGAAGTATTGTTTGAGGAACTGGTTTCGTCCAGTTTGACGATCCCATTTCTCTTTGGTTTCTTTGGCTTTGGGGTTTTTATCAATCCACTGCATAGTGTCATAATTAAAGGATAGAAGATCTTCTCCATCAAATCCATATTCATCAAAGACAGTCAGATTCACTGATCCATCAGGAAGTTTCTCCAGTTCACAGCCAATTATTCTCTGAAGAACATGATCTACAATCACAGAACTGAGATACTTTATAGATACTGTATGGATTACTCAGATAGCAGCCTCTACTCCGAATGAACCAATCAGGAGCAGGGAAGTGAGATTTCAGTACAACACCGGTGCGACTGACACCGCGTCTACAAAGTATATAAAGAATATAAAAGGTCCAAGATCTCAAGCATATGAACACTAATTACAATAATGGTGACTTCAAAGCAATTACAGTGTTAACCCCCTGGGGTCGGCAGTATCGCCGGCGATACCAGCTCGCTTTTTTTTTTTATCAGTTCAAAAGAGATTAATTTTGCTCTGTTTCATACATCAATCGATTCTGTTAAATGTGTATTATTTTTGTGTATACTCACAATAAAAACAAAGTGTTGTGCTTTTTGCCAAATAAAGAAAAATAAACACGAAGCGAGTTCTGCCTTCTCTCTGTCAGTGAAGTCCATTCTGAAACGCGTCCGAAAATGAACAATAACTCAGCGAATACTCAGTCAAACAGGCATACAGACACACAGGCATGAAGCTTGAATTCTCTTCTTTTAAATGAAGTAATTTATATAAAAAACAAATATTCTCAGTTCATGTAATCTGTAAGAAAAGAGCGAGATGTCAGTCGTTCTCATCTCATCTAATTATTTTTAATGTGACCCCGCTCACGGAGAGTGCGCTATTCAAACGCAAATGACTGAGGCAACCCATGCAAACTGTGAACACCCCCATATCAGCTCGAGAAAACACAACTTTATTCAGATCATTACTTGTTTACACCGTCTCGCAGAGCTGTGAGGAATAATAATAATGGAAAATGTACCTCAGAAGTGCGGGTATTTCGAGGAGAAAGGATCCGACTGAGCTGAGGAATACTGTAGTAAGTTTTTGTTCCTTCTCAAGTGAATCGCGTTTCTGTGTATGAATGAATGCACGGCAGAGATGCGCACTGTTTACCACAGCTCGCAAAAAGACAGTTTAAATTTAAATCGCGTTTCTGTGTGTGAATGAATGATGATGTTTTAGCAAACTGTATTGCTATACTGAGATGAGTAAAAATCGACTGAAATATGTTGAAATAAAATGTAGGCTATTTGTATAAGCAACATAATAAACTGCAAATTAACATTTATATGCCCTAATATTTCATAAAAACAACGTTACAGTCAGGCGAAATATGAAAGACAACATTTTGTTGACTAGATTTGGGTACAGTTTTTACTGTAGAATATACTGCCACATCAAATAAGCTTTTGTTTAGCAATTTCTGCTCATATGTTTTTGTCAAAAATAAAGTCATCAACTAAGATGTTAGCTGTTCCAATGTTGGCTATATTCAAACTAATGAATACATATGATAAAATGTAGGCCTATAATCATTTTTTTTACAAAGAAAGAGTACACTTGAAATATTGTTGAAATTGTAATTATTGTTGTAATTGTAACCTTTTTAATAAAATAGCAAAACATATTTACAAGATAGATGTAAGCAAAATCTTAAATGGTCCATATAAGTCTTCTTCTAAATATATCTTTTGTCCTTGCATTGTGGCTCAGTCAGTGTCACACCTGAATGAATAGCTCATTATGCAGAGTGGGTGGGACATTGTATTCTCAGGTGTAAACCACTCCTCGTTCAAGCCCCCCTCGCATATTGGCTTTCCAAGCAAAACCTGTTTTACACAATTTAAATCAATGTATTGTTTTATGTGAACGATAAAGCAAGACTATTTTCACATAATTTTGAAGCCAGAACTCGAATCTACAACATCCATTAGTCAAAAGTCTTGTGGACACATATTTAGTATGAGTTTTGTGGTCTTATTTCAGTAACTTTCATTTTTATTTTTTCCAATAACCACGCATAAACATTATTCTCTTAAAAATACAAACATCTACATTCATGTTGATCACATATTATGGTAGCCCTGTTTGTGCTATATAGAGTGAATTTACACCTTTGCCATTAACATGTTTATAAATAACTGAAAAAAGCACAAATGTCAGGGCATGTCAAAACATCCCAAGGGCCCCAAAAACCCCTTAGACCCCAGAGGGTTAATGATACATTACAGTAATTTGTTGTAAAATACTCTTTAATCCTTTAAATTTATAGCATGTTTACAGTGTACATTGAGATTCAGTGTTAAAATATGGATTACAATATAAAATATATTATTATATAATTAAACTGTAGAAAAATATATACAATTTAACATAACATGATAATTAATAAGAGTAAAGCATGAATCTCACCAGAAGACTGTGAGTCTGTGCAGTTTGACAGAGTCCTGATCTGACGTATGAACCAGTTTCTAGAATCA